>NC_143552.1:132232500-132550000 GCF_054136105.1 Typopeltis vanoorti
GTATAAATTACGATGAAACAATCCGAAATTGTAGAGATCATCATAAGAATTAGTAAACATTGAACTACCAATAAGTATTATAAGTATTCGTTTTCATAAAAGACAGTTAGGTTACCCACTCGATGATACTGCGTAGGTTAATTGAATAATCTCTACAGTGGAAGAATGGAACAATTAAAAACTGGAAACGTGGATGTCCTCCAATATATGATAGTTGATTTCGAACATATTTTACTGAACAGTCTAGAGAGAGAGAGAGAGAGAGAGAGAGAGAGAGAGAGAGAGAGAGAAAAAGAGAGAAAAAGAGAATGTCTAAAGATGACTGAACAGATACCATAGCATATTATTACACTATGCTAATTGCATGCTTTCCTTGAGATATCCGATAGATGGCGCTGCTCATATGCATCACTTAGTAACGTATTTATCTTCCCAGAAAGAGTTGGAAAATCTGAAATCGTATAAAATCCTCAAATTTATTGAACGTTACAGGATAAACGTATAAAAAAAAACTACTTCGTGCTTAAATATACATTGATTTTCACAGTAAAAAAATAAAAAAAAAAACAACGAAAGGCTTACTAAACTAATAAATTATTTCCTTCAGTTAAGGCAAATAAATGAAAGTATCTTCATCGATTGTACTAAAGCGGTGCGAAACAGAAAGCCTAAATTTGAACATTATCCCTTATATCTAACCATTTATCAAAGCATTACTTGCTAAATACTATAAGTCCTTGCATGGGACATTAGGCTTATCAAAAGGGTCTTATTCTTTAATGCCTATGTGTAACCTTTTTTGGGACTAAAGTAAGAAAAGTTTTTTTTGCGTTAAGTTCTCGTGTCCCAGAAGCTACGATGAAAGACAATTGTCAAACTCCGTGGCAGAAACATGGAAAAGATTTCTCGCTAATTGGAGTTTTTCTTTGTTTCTTTGTTTAAATAATCGAGGTTCAGAGGCTATATCCAAAAACAAAAGCGTCCAAAGATTAAAAAAAAATCTGCTTCTGGGAAGAATCCCAAAGAGACCACAAAAATGTGGGATTGCTGATTGTTAAATAATACGTATGTGTTGGTAATCAGTTGCAAGAGATCTAAACAATGAATTGTAATGCATATTTATCGGTAACCAATAGCAACAGATTAGAACCTCTAACGTAAAACATGTATTGATGAAAATAAAATATTTCGATCCTATGTTAGTTCTCAATATTATAAATACCTGAAATTATTTGAAAGTGTGTGGGGGGGGGGCAGGTGTATATGTGTATGTAATGCACACGTCTGATAGACATAAGAGACAATGCAAATAATTTTAAATGCTTGATCAATAGCATTAATTAATTTTCTGATGTCAAATTATTTGCCTGCGATAGGCTGTTTGAGCCTAACACATTACAGATAAGATAAAATAACAATAAATAAATAATTCGCTGATGCATTTTATTCCCCAAAGACAGAAATTGGAAATGGTTTATCTCTAACCACCTTCGGAAACCAGTAAGCAGTCAATGTGTGCCCTAAATCTTCACGGATAGTTGGATTCATGTTTATCAATGATTTATAGACTTCTAATGTAGGCTATGGTTTACTCTGTGACTGGTAGTGCCAATGTTTCATAAATCTTTTGAACACCTAGCAACAAGTAGCTACAATTATTGTGTTGATTCTAATATATTATGACTGAGTATAAAACATTTTACATGAGCCCTCATAGACACAATCATTTGATTTTGTGGTGACTTCATCGCCTAATTTAAATTTTTCTAGTAACCAGTATGGCTACGACCCATGTTTATACACCCTGTACAATTCCTTATATTTCGCTTTCCTGTTTATTATATTGTCTTATCCTTACCTGTATAGTAATATAGTAAATATTACTGTATATAGTTGCTGGCAGCGTGTTCAAGTGGTTATGAGAGTGAGTAAACCCCTTCTCCTGCTATAGACAGTGATTCAGGAGACTACTGAGAATACCGTTCACAAGTAGGATTCTGGAACCAATCAGAAAATCTAACTTCGGTTAAAATCACATTTGTAATATGAAAATTATATTTTTGATCCGAAATAGAATTTAAAAAAAAATTTGAAATCAAATTTCTTAATATCCGAACGTGAAATTAAAATAATTTGAATACGCAAAGAAAGAAATCCAATAATGCCTCGCTTCATGGGAATTGTATGTCAAGAAAAGGTGGAGTCAATCAACACATTCTGGCACGAATACAACCTTGAGCAATCCAACCTGACTGAATGCCGTAACCGATAATTTTCGTTTGATTAAAAACTTGACCCGTTTTGTGACATTTTACGCTACTAAAGTAGCCAACCTGTTAGACGGAACTGGAAAAAGAAAATTACTTCAATCGCTTGTTCCATCTACCTCAAGGATACAGGGCGACAGGATGTTCGCTAATAGAATCTAATCCATCACCGCAGCTAGATCTGTCACAGACAGCCGCTCCGCCCGGACTACGAACAAGAAATGTAGACTTTATTGGCACGTGCTGTTTTTTTTTTCTTTTCTTTCTTTTTTTTTTCTTTCACTGTGGTTAGATTTCCAACATTTCATCTCGGCCAGACTTTCTTAATGATTGAGTTCCACTAAACTGTAAAAACGAAGCCGGCGTTGGCCATGACTAGTTCCCCACATTACCCCCAAACTAAAATATGGTCTTCTGATAGCGTCTGCCATGCACACGCCGCAAGTATACCGTCTTTGTGGATATCGGAGATTAATCGTGGTCTGTTGACTAAGTCTATTTGTGAATCACTGAGATCTCAGACGCATCATTCCTATCAGAGCCTCTCTCTCTCTCTCTCTCTCTCTCTCTCTCTCTCTCTCTCTCTCTCTCTCTCTCTCTCTCTCTCAAAAGGAATCTGAACAGCTAGAATCTCTACTTTTGGAACTATTGATTGCTAGCTTTGTATGCATCAGATCATACTTAGGTTTATTAGCTAGATCTCACTAAACATTGCGATTAAAAAGAAATGTAACGATTAAAAAGAAAATGAAAATTAATTATATATATTTTTAATTTTGTAAGTAAAGTACTTCATTGACAAATTTCTCCTTTCTTTGTCTCTGGCTTTTGAAATATCAGAGAAAAACGAAATCTTTATTATACTTGATAAGACGGAAAGTTCGATAACTGAATAGAAAAACAAATAATAATAATAATAATAATAATGTTATAAAAGGGGAGACAAAGTATGAATATATGCATTCTTTTTTGTTTTAAACAAAGAAGTAAGGCCCGTAGTCGGCTAGACGACAGTTTCAAATAGATTCGTATAATAGATTTAGACGAGAATAGTTCCCTACTGTCTTCTTGAATACAGAGGAAAGTCTGATGAATCAAATAGACCACCTTGTTCCCTGTTGTCGGGATATTCAAGATGAGTCTACCATTGTGTTTGTACGCTGTACATGTGGTGTTGTTCCGATGGATGTTAGGTAAAGACTATAATAATAATATAATTCTTCACAAAATAGGCCAGGATATCGAGGGGATGCTTGGATATATTCTTTGAATCATACTTGCGTAATGTGAACCTTGTGAGACGGGGCATTGTTTGGCTAGAAGGTTGCAGATCCATTGGGACGCATTGTCAGCATGCGGGACAATACTTTGTCCGAAACATTCCCCAGATAATTAGGAATTAGGATTCAAAGTGTGTTCAATAAGGAACAAAGAACCGAGTGATGCGGATAAGAACAATCCATATAAAATACTACCAGCAATATCCTGTTATGCTCAACTTTGAAGTCTGGTTAGCTGGAAACTGGTGGATAGTCATGTTGTTTGGGCTCATGATTTTGATAATTACCGTCCATTTAATAAGTCAGATATCCGAGTTTCAAGGATGTTGTAGAAAAGCCAAAGATCCAGGCCCCGGAGTCACAATATATGAAGTTATATATATCATCTGTTCATCGTACACGTTTCTTTATTTTGCAAAGCACTCCAGTAGAGTGCTTTTAAAGAATACTTCTAGTTTCCTAGAGGAGGAAAACCTGTTTTCCTCGCAATTACATGATATTCTTAATGAGATCCATGCAAGAGAGAGAGAGAGAGAGAGAGAGAGAGAGAGACAGAGGAATTAATATGTAAATTGAAATACGAATAAAAATAAAGGTATAGAGAGAAAAGCAAGATGGATTCACAAACTTGTGCCTTACCTACTCTAAAGGAACTCAGAATTATTTTGAATACAAAATTACGGAATATGAAAGGGGAATTCTCTTGCCTATCATGATCAAAGCTTAATTTCTAGTTAAGTCGAATGGTAATGAATAACTTTATTATTGTAGAGTGATGTCTTGCATTATCAAAGAAACTGATGGTCTATCTTTAGTTACTAGAAGCTTACAGCTGAAAGCCTTTGTCTGATTTCGGCGGCAGACTAAACATCTTAGATGTTTGCTGCGGTCCTGTAACATATACAATAATTTCGTACTATTTTATAGAATTTAGATACTACATCCTCTCGGTTTCAAACCAAATATGAAAAGTTAAGATAAGTATTTATAAAAAATCTCATATGCCAAATTTCATCAAAATTCGTGCATTATAGATGTGTAGTTTTTTTTTAAATATCGTATAGAAAGAAATAATCTTCACAGCTAACTATATGAAAAATTTCGTTCGCGAAAGAGTTCACAGTTCAAATTGAACTAAAACCTTTCTCCTTTTGTAAAATAGACAATCCAACTGGAGAACACAGTTGACATCCTATCAACTGCGCTACTAATACATTCGCCGCGCTTAATCTATGATTAATATGATATTTCTGAGTTGAGGGATTAAAACTCACGTTTTCAGCAAAAAAGATTCCATTTGCCTAATTCACACATCAGCTAACTCGGGAACCGGTTGTAAAAAAAAAATAAAATAAAAGTTGTACATATAAAATCGGAGTTTACGAGAGTAGAAAAAAACTTTCATCCCGTACGCGACCAACTAACTCATCTTCAGTTTAAAAAGTGTTTAACAAAAGTGTGCATAAGACAGGATTAGATCTGGGTCAAGGCTATACGTTACCATCTATGCAGCGGAGACTGATACAGTAATCATTATTCACTTTTGACATCTAAGAAAAACCCATTAATGGCCTAAAAGAACGACTAACTAAATGAGTGAGTGAACTCATTTTGTTCAGTAGACCGATTCTTTTGCTTGTGACCTGTCACAGTACTTGAATTACGAAGGCAATCCAAAAGTGAATGAATGATTCTCAAATTTTCACCAGAGCAGCTGACCATCTCGAATGTAATTAATTGACATTCATACTCTCTCCATTTCATTCTCTCTTTTTGTTTTCTTTTTATTATTCAATACAGTAATCATGGGATTTGAAGAATGTTCAGTGGTCAGTTTGTAATTCAAATATACTGAGCACGAAATTCACATCTATTTCCCCTTATCACTCATTCTTCACAAAATATTATATTCATTTTTTGTATGTAATCTAATAATATCATTAAAATGATATTTTTGTGTTAGACGATAGGTGGCGCTAGTGTATACGGAGCCGAACATGGCTGCTATGTGTGAGTCTGATGTTTTGAACAAGTCTTTTGTTTTATTTTAAAATGTTTAATTGTCACTTATTGTTATGGATAGCTTGTAAGAATGATCCTGACACAGTATTATCTCTGCGGTAGTTAATAAAAGGATTTTTTCCCCAGGAACAGTGGAAAAAAATCATGAAAAAAAGTAAAATACAGAGCCAGCGAAACAGGTCATAATGCCGGTAGTAGTCTGTCAAAATAGCTCTGTAGGATTTTACATCACTCATAAACAACATTATACTTTATATGCAGTACATACATTGGTGTATATAGCTTGTTTTCCCGCATCCGTTATGAACTATTCACCTATTAGAATTACCCTTAAAAACGCGAGACACATTCCGCACATTTCCATCAACACAGTGTTGTCTTTTACTTCTGTTGCCATAACAACAGCCATCAGCCGGTATATACATTACATGAAGCCTGAATGATCCTCAATAATATGTGCA
The DNA here is from genome assembly GCF_054136105.1 of Typopeltis vanoorti. NCBI lineage: Eukaryota > Metazoa > Arthropoda > Arachnida > Uropygi > Thelyphonidae > Typopeltis > Typopeltis vanoorti. Next base: position 132,238,531 of record NC_143552.1, read on the forward strand.
GGATTATTACGTCAAGTATAAAGCTATATTACCTCCATTTCTACCTCTCATCTTATATACATATAGGGTTCTCATAACGGTTTTCTGCTAAGAGGATTAGTATGTTGTAAGTTTATAAATAACATATTTTTTACATAAATAGCGATAGTATATAACGAACGTTAGATACCTTTAGAGAATGAATTAATTCTCCCAATTTCTCGTGAGAGATTGAAGATTTTTTTTCTGAATTGAAACAAAGAATTGAATAAAATAAAAAACTCTTCACGATTTGTTATACAGCTTCTTCGGATTTCGTTCTTTTAAATTAGAATTCTATTTGTTGGGTGATGAGTTACAACAAATGAGGGCCGAGTACTTATTTGGGAGAATAATAAGACATCTCTCGCTTCACTGAACATCGCATTGAGAACTTTCATTTCTTTTTTTTTAACAAAGCATCTTTCTATTCAGAAAACACTCCAACGTTTCAAGTATGAAATCCCATATTCGTTTGTTATTTGCGTTCGCAAGTATTACAAAAACTGATTACTTGTCTGAAGTTATCTTTGTCTTGGCAGTGTGCAATACTACATTCTGATTGTCAGTAAAGTATTTAGGAAAGTCATAAGAAAAGTCAGTGAAAAAAATATCCAAAATAAATAATTATATTTGCTTATCAATTGCCTTCGAAATCAGATGAAAGTATTAAAGACGAAAGAATCTTATTTAAGAGTAATCTGATGATTACTCTTAAATATATAAATATAAAGATTACTTAAAAATAATTATACACGTAATTATACTCGAAAATGCTCGGAGTATATAAGTCTGTATGTCACTAAATTTGATATAGTATTATTAAGTCTACACACACACACACACACACACACACACATTACATAAACTATCTTTTCTATATCGAACAATTTAAATCTTATATTTAGTGGGGTTGTCTATTGTAAGCTGTCTATTCAAGTATTTTTTTTCTTAAAGAGAACACAACTCAAGTATTTTTTTTTCTTAAACCCAACCGAAAATAAATAAAAAATAAAGAACAACATAATTTAAAACTTCTTCAAGCGTCCTTAAAAGGACTGGTTAGATGGGTGAAGCAAGAATGCTTTTCATATTCCCCGTTATCTGTAGAGGACAGTGTAGGGATAAGGTGTTATTGAGTTATATAAAGCTCTGATCATGACAGGAGGGTAACAGCAATAGCCGAGCCTCAGTAAAAACTTCACTGGCTAGAGCATTGCCATCCATTACCCTCCCTAGCTACCCATTTTACTCACCTAGTACGACATGCTTGGGCTACATTGGGGCTATTCTTATCCAGTCCACCACACGGGAATAATTCTAGCGTCCTTATAAGGACTGGCTTAAAGGGGTGAAGCAAAAATGCATTTCATCTTCCCTGTTATCTCTAGAGGACAGTGTAGGGATAAGGTGTTATTGAGCTATTAAAGCTCTGATCATGGCAGGAGGGTAACAGCAATAGCCGAGCCTTAGTTAGAACTTCATTGACTACAGCACTGCCATCCATTACCCTCCAAGGGTATTAATCACCACATCTCATGGTCGATTTTCTATCCTTCTAGCGTCCTTATAAGGATTGGCTTAAAGGGGCGAAGCAAGAATGCTTTTCATATTCCCCATTATCTGTAGAGGACAGTGTAGGGATAAGGTGTTATTGAGCTATTATAGCTCTGATCATGGCAGGAGGGTAACAGCAATAGCTGAGCCTCAGTTAGAACTTCATTGGCTACAGCACTGCCATCCATTACCATCCAAGGGATAAGGGGCTAAGCAAGAATGCGTTTCATCTTTCCCGTTATCTGTAGAAAACAGTGTAGGGATAAGGTTATTTGAGCTATTAAAGCTCTGATCATGGCAGGAGGGTAACAGCAATACCCGAGCCTCAATTAGAACTTCATTGGCCACAGCATTGCCATATGTAAAGGTAAAGCCGTCTCTAAAAATTCGGACCATCCCTAGGCCACTCAATCGTGGGCGAAAGACCGTCTACCTCAGCCGTCGCTCCATTTAGTGATGGCCTTCCACCCACACGTCATCACCGAGCAGAACCGCTCATATTCCGAAGAAAAGCATTCACCGACAAAGCCCCTCAGCGGGCCGTGCCGGAGAACACTTTCCCCGGAGACTCAAATTGCTCCCTTAAGGCAAAAACCTTAAGACAGCGAACTCAAAACTCTCTAATCTCTGCGCCCCACGGGGTAACAGCAACAGCAGAACTTCAGTTAAACTTCATTGGTATAGCATTGCCATCCATTATATATTTTGTGAGTTCAACGTATCTCATCATTGGCCTGTGGAGTAAGATAGGCTGAGATTCAGCAGATAGTAGGAGAGGAAATATACATAGAGTTCGTTGTAGTAGAGTAGGTAAAAGAGGCCTCAGCTGACTTGTTTTAGCTGTTGACCCCCCAGGGGTGCTTCTAAAACGGTCGTTGATTTTTCACTTTTAAAAAGGAAAAATCCTGAAAAGGAAAAAAAAAAGGAGAGACTAAGCAAATTTAACAAGTGTAAATATATCTAAATACTATATGGAAGACAATTCCAGAGAGGAATGAGTTTGCCGAGCAAACCCAGAACAGTATGACCAGGAAAAAGAAGGAAGATGACCTGGCCCGGAAGACCCCACCCTGAAAAGGGTTTGGGACCACCTCGGTGTTGGCCTTCGCAGTCCGGGTTTGTTCAGGTCAACCCCGACCTAGGGACAGAGGCCTGAGACTGGGAATAGAGAACTAGATAGAGATCTATAACATTGATGATGGTTTGAGGGAGGGTATGAAAAGCGCTCCCACACCTATAACACAAAACGGTTATAAGTGCACACACACCTGTATTCCCCTCTGTGTGATCTTGCAGATGGTTGGCGGGCCGCACCATCTCCTAAGGAACCTGTCTTCGCCCAGCCGGTACCTTTCTTGCTCCAGGAAACGGCGGAGATAGGCAGAGAGACAGTTCCTAATACGGAGATAAATGCGGTCCTCCTCAGTGAGAAGGTGCTTTTTCCTGATTTTCCAGATGTGATGCTTGATCACGTTTAGTAGGAAAATCAGGTGTTTCCGTTTTTTGGTTATCGGGGGCGGGAACTGTAGCAGGACTACTTCAGCGTGTGTGAGCACTGGGATCTCAAGCACCTCGGCCAGCCTACGCCAAACACGCTGTACTGGCGGGCAGTGATAGAAGAGGTGCCCCACAGTTTCTATCGCACCACAGACGTCGCAGAAGGGAGTACACGGTCGCGAGCTGTAGGTAGATTTGACAAGTTACACCGGGAGTCTGCCGTAGGCAATTCTCCAAGCTAAGTCCAGGTGAAAGGGTTGTCCCCAGCTGTTTTTTATGTTCGTAAAGAGCACCTCTTCGTTCGTGCCCAGATCTGGCTTTTCCCAGCCAAATGTGTCGAATATTTTCCAGTACAGCTTGCTTGGGCTAAGCCGAAGTACTTCGACTCCATCCGTTGCCAGTTTTTTAAACAGCTTGCTCATTGTATAATACCACTCCGGCACCGTCTCCGCACATGGTCTGGCGTGGCCAGTGGTCCCAAAGTACGGTAGAAAATATCCTATGAAGTATCTAATGAGGTTGCCAGAAGGGTGATTCGATGGGAGTGCTTTCCGTATGGTTTGAGCTGTGTTGATTAAGTGGCAGTATTTGAGGATTGGCAAGGCGACCCCCCCTTGTGGGGGGGAAAGATGGAGAAAGGCCCTGCGTACCTCGTGTTTTCTGTTGTTCCAGAAGAAGTTTGTGATGTGTCTGTAGATGGCGTTGTCTTGTGTGTTTGTGATGTTTGTCAGATTGATAGTGTGTAGCAGCATTGGTTTCAGGATTGTCTTAATGACCGTCGCTGTACCTTCGAATTAAAAGTAGTTGGGGTTGAAAGGGGTGAGTTTTTCGCGATAAGATTCAATTAACGTTGGTGTTTCTAGCACCGATGTTGCGAGGAAGGGAATACCTAGAATTGTTAAGGGGCCGGGTGTGGGTTTCAAACCATACGGTAGACTGGCAAGGTCAAAATTTCCATAAGTTTTGATTCTTGTTTTTTCTGGGTTGGTGTGAAGACCACTGAGCACGCTAAACTGTCGCAGTATGCCGAAGAAGACATGAATGGATTACCTTCCAAAGGTATTAATCGTCTCACCTCAAATCTAGCGTTATCCTTATCCTTATAAGGACTGGCTTAAAGGGGCGAAGCAAGAATGCTTTTCATCTTCCCCGTTATCTGTAGAGGAAAGTGTAGGGATAAGGTGTTATTGAGCTATTAAATTAAAGCTCTGATCATGGCAGGAGGGTAACAGCAATAGCGGAGCCTCAGTTAGAACTTCATTGGCTACAGCATTGCAGTCCGTTACCCTCCAAGGATATTGGATTGAATGAATCAATCACCGCATCTCACGGTCGATTGATTCAATCAATCAATCTAGCGTTAATATTATTGGGACATCATTTAAAGATGACTCCTTTAAATTTAAAATGGTGTATTCAAATATTTTAATAATATTTCAAATTTTTCCAAATTAAATCTTTCAATATAAAATAATTTTAAGATTTTTAAATTATAATTTCATTTAGTTAACAAAAATTTAATTTTAATTTAAAAATTACGATATAATTAATAAAATGTTATTAAATTAATTAAAGATTAAAAAAATAAAATATATTATCGTTTCTCATTGATGTTTAAACACTGCTAAAGAAAATTCATCGAAGTGATAATGCCTGTGATGAAATTTTCTCGCTTTATAAAAAAACAACAACAGAAAACAAACTTTTTTTGTTATTTATAATATTCTATTTGATAAATGGTAAATGTCTTCCTTATTTTTTAAATATCCGATTTAAATTAAAATTTATTAGTTTTTATTTTGTGCAACAATATTTTATTTAAAGTTGGTTTATGTACTCAAAGAAAAGGATGTGGAAACAAGGTTGTTATCGAATCAATAGGCTCCACATGAGTAAAGGTTTCTTGCTGTAACGTTCCATAAAAGACACGATTTCCGGTTGATCGTGTGAAAATAGCTATTAAACGGATATGAGCCACAGCAGTTGATCCGATTTGCTCTTCAACTTCACAAGATAACCATGAAAATTGTACTTGTGATGACAGGTCAATTAAAACCTCAAAAGACAAATCAAAATGAGAAACCTGATAGAACAAATACTGCATACTACTATCATTTTCTTATAACAATCTTTGAATTCGTTTGAAGAGAAATATGAATATTTTATCCTTTTATAAAGTACGTAAAAGGTTCAAGCACATTCCAAAAGTTGCTTCTATTGTGATTAATCTCGCAGATATTAGTGAAATATAAAACAAAAGATACTTTGGAGTTTGTGCTTCATTTTCATATATTCTTATCTCTTTCTCTCTCTCTTTTACTATAGTTTGGGAATCATAAGTTTTTCAACCCATCGTTTACAATTCTTAAGTTTGTTTTCTAAACCATTTTGATGAATTTAAACAGCATTGACATTTTTAATTAAAAATTCAATTACTAACTCTGTTTTACACATCACGACAAACTTGTAAAAGTTTTGTCTATTGTGTACGTGATAATATGAGAAATACAACTTCTATCGTACGCCATTGTATACTATACTGTAGTGGAGGATGAAAAAAGAAAACAAGACTAGGCAAGGCAAGTTTCTAGACACTCACCACTTCGAACTGTGAGCGAGAAGGCTTTACTTGCGAACGACCACAACAAAATTTTACTTCTAAGGGAAATTTTTTCAAAGTTGCAAATACTAACAATCTTGAGATTACTCTAAAGCTACTAATTTTGCAATATTCCATTTATTCTTCAGAAGATGAGAAACTTTTTACTATCCTGTAAGTAGCCTTCCTATGATAGTTGTCATAATGTTGAAATAATTGGTCAATAAAGACGATCCACTTATAGCGAAAAAAAATCATAATTTGAAATATTTATTCTGTCAATAAAAGAGGAATAATGAAAAGGAAAAAAACAACTATATCTAGAATCAGAAAAGAATTCAACCTTAGACTGCTTGAAGAACAAAAGTTACTGCATTGCAATGTATCTAGCAATTTTGTAATCTTTACAATGCAACACAGTTTGAAATTCTGCAGGGTCGAACTGACTAGTGCAAATCCACTGTTCAGTTTCAGGGATCTCTGACTTATTCGCCGGTTTTTCCCAAATTTCATAAATTCCATCCGAGATCCGACTAAAAAACAATGACGACTCGACGAATGTTTGCAAGAGTTCCAGGCATCAAATTTCTCTCAATATTCCATTGAGTGTCCTGGAATAATTCATGGATCGATGAACTGATCAAGACGCGATCTCATCTGTCTTTTTTTATTTATTTATTTATGCGGTCCCACCCACGAAACGTTTATTTATACGAGTACATTCGTATCATGGGTGGGTTAAGGAATTTTAATGTATTTTATTATTATCTTTTCTGCATTTTTATTCAATTTTTTATCTAGTCCGGACTAGAGACCCAAGATGACACTTTTTAGACCACCTCAGGACTCCAGTAAGCAGAGGAGCGGATGGTCTACATGTCCACAGCAGGATTTGAACTCCTAGCTTGTTGGTTGGAGAGTGGATTCGCTAACCATTCAGCTAACTATGTCGTCTGTAGGTAGAAGACTTCAAAAACCCTGCACCTTTTCTAAAACCGTTGTTTAACTTTTAATACAGCAGTCGGATTTTTTACAGAAGTACCGCCACTTGATACAGTTTTCTGAACAAAGTATGGTTTCAGAGAGAGACAGTACGACAGCGCTTTAAAACAGGGAAATATCACCAATCGATAACTTCAACTCGAAACACTTTATTTTATATCAAGAGGTTGTTGATGTGATGTATATCTGGTCATACGTAGTCCTTATAATATAGTTAATTTACATCAGCCAGTCTTGAACCTAAGTTAATTAACTTAGGTTCAAGACTGGCTGATGATCGATTATTTTATTCATTTGTTTTTTCTTTTAATAAAAAAAATTGTCATTAAGGTCGTTATTAATGGCAGATTATCAAAAACAAAATTAAGCCTGCAGTACAGTCTTTTTGCTAAAGTAGTGTACTATTATACATAAATGTTAATGAGAAATACCTAATTTTATGATGGTCTAGATTCATATCCTTGCTTTTACCCTTCTTTCTTTCAAGCTTTCAGTTTTTCAATTCCTTATAATTTTTATCCGATTAAATTTTAATATTAATGATGAAGATATTTTTCTCCTCTTTTCAAACCATTGAAAAGAGCATCAGACACACACATACATCCATCATTGTTTCTATGTATAACCGAACACATTCTTTGGAGTCTATAAACGTAAACAACACATAAATCGTTTGTACCGTTCTCTATTAATATAGATAGTTTCTAATTACATATAAATAAACCCCCTATATAAAACATTCCGTACAATTTATTTTCTTAAAAATTTGCCTTCTCATCTGGATCTTTAGCGCTTTGGAAGCCACAACTATATTATCTTTCAACGACAGTATCTCATTATCGTTCGCTTATTTATCTGTTACTCGACAGCTCTCCAGGTTCATCTTTTCATCCCAAGTATCTCCATATGCAAGTTAATTTACTTCGGTATTTGTATTCTCCCTCTCTAGCTTTTTTTTACCATTTCAACACCTTTATTCATTCTTTTAATTCATTTAGTTTCTTTGGTCGAGATTCTTTTAATTGTGTCCGTTTCTTGCAGAGCTGTCACTCTTAACACGTTTGCCAATGCTGTAAGCTAACTTCATACTATCTTTTTTATAGTCTTCTTTCTTACAATGCTGTTCTATTTTTTTTACAGCTTTGTCAGTTTTTTTTTGTTCTTTTTATTCTCTTCTCAGTTTGGAGATATTGTTTTACCAGGCGAAGGTTTTTTTTTGTTATGGTTTTCTCTTTAATTCATTTACCTTGGTCAATGGAGACCTATAATTGAATCCATAGAATTCCTCGTCGAACCCTTCTGATTTGGTGTGCGTTCGCTTGCGTCTTAATATCTCTTTCTTTCTTTCTATTATATTCGTGAGTATTTTTTTTCGAAAGAGAATTGTTACTCTACAGAATAATTCTTTCCGTCTGCAATATACTTGTGTATAGCGTCGCCTGTATCTTCTTTCTTTAATTATAAAAAAAGAAGTAAAAAAACTTTAAATTAAGATCTACTGAGTTACTTTCCCAGATGGTGGGCGACTGTATTTACTAACAAATTAAATAAAAAACCTCTTGAGGATATTTAAAAGAACTTTCCTTGAAAAGAATTTCTAGTTTTTTCTTTTTTTTTTATATGGGAATGTCTTTGTTCTGCAAAGTATTCCTTAAATTAACCAAAAAAAGACGTCTTATGTTTATTTCCAAAATTCTTCCATTTCTTCAGAGTATTGAGCATGTTGTACTAAAAAATTTCAAGGGGGAGCTTCAGTCGCTTGTGCATTTAAAGCGAATGAGGATAGGATTAGTGAGTGAAAGGTCCAAATGTAATTACAGACAGATAATGAATAAATATTTTCTTTTTTTTTTTTTTAATTTTCTAGTAAGTCGATCTGTTCTAAACCATACTTGTTTGGTATATAAACATCTTTACCAATTATACGAATTTGATTTCTTCTTTTATTTCTTTTCTAATCATTAAAAAAAGACATTTCAAACAATAAACAAAATAAATAAACAATAACTAAGATAAAACCGAATAATTGTTGTGTAGGTTGGCTCAGTGAAAGACTAAAACAAGCTATCCTTGTTTATTAATTTTTCGTTCTTGGACGAGTTGTGATTTTTTGGAAGAAAAAAAGCAAGCATCAATTTTACTTGCGACCAGCTGACTCCTTTTCGCTTGAAAAAAAAGTTCACAAAACGTGATTGCTTTTATAAAATTCGGAGTAAACCTTTTTGAAGAAAAATCTTGAGTTTCTATCGCATACCGTAAAACAATCCACGGTTAATCTGTTAAAAAACAATAAAAAACATTGGATCAAGACAAGACAATCTGCGCAGTTTATCAATACAAGGTATTGACAATATAAATGTCAAAGTACTGATTTTTATTTTTTTTTAAATATCCAAGCTATAAAATCAGATATTCTCTGTCTTGTCCGAACCCGATAGAATCAGTTGCTTGTCAGGATCAAGTCACTTAGCTTCATAACAACTCATGGGAAGTCTATTAAGTGAACGTAAACGAGTTTTCTTCTGTTCTATTGCCAACTATTGAATGTCTATTGCTGAATAAATCTCCTCTTCCAAAAGAACTTTGTACATATATTGCCAAAACTGCTTTCAGAGACGTTCTCTTCGCTGCTTCAATTCATTGGTCTGTGGAGAGATAGATAGATTTTTTTTATTTAACTTGATAAAATATACATTACAAGATAGGTAACAAAAGGTCTATTTACATATTATAAGTATATAACTGTATATATTACAAAGAAAGGAAGATTTTCCTTTCGGGTTTACAATAGAGAATGCAATAAATGAATTCAAAATTTACAGTTCAGTTTCAGTCTGAGTTTTCTTTCAGCTGAAGCGTATTGTCGTCGTCAATCCAGAAGAGGGTACCAGTTGGATTCCACTCCTCTATGAATTTCGCGACAGTTCTTGTTTCGAAATTTATAGAGGAAATTCAAATTCATAAAATTTGAATTTCCAAGAGAAAATTCAAATTTTCTCTTGGAAATCTTTGCCAACTTTCAAGTTCCAGTGAAAGCCTACTTTGTAGTTTCCGATGTAGGCTATACATGAGGGTTTGTACCGATTCGGCGATGAATGGTTGCTGGTTATTTCTTGTGTGTTTTCTATCTATCTATCTATCTAAAAAAACAGATAGATAGATAGATTTTTATTATTATTATTATTGAACTTGATAAAATATACATTGAAAGATAGATAACAAAAAAGGAATATTTACATATTAATAGGAATGTATATTACACTAAAAAATGATTTTCTTTTTAGATATACAATAGAAATTAGGGAAACAAGTACATTAGTGGTAGGCAGGATGGATGTGTCTTTTTCAGTAAGACTCAATATTACAGTTCAGTATCACTTTTAGTTATTCTTCAACTGAAGTGTATTGTCGTCGGCAATCCAGAAAAGGGTACCATTCGAATTCCAGTGCTCTATGAATTTTGTGACATTTCCTGTTTCTTTGTAATAATCGAATTCCAGTGAAAGCCTGCTCAGTAGTTTCCGATAGGCTACACATGAAGGTTTGTTCCGATTCAGTATTGGATGGATGCTGGTTATTTCTTGTGTGCTTAAGGTAGAAACTGTAAATGATGGCCTTGGCGCAGATGAAGATGAAATTGCATATTCTGTGTTTGTTCTCTTCTGTATGGACTAAATCCCAGGTCTTCTTGGCTGTGTGCTTAGTTACAGGTGCTAGAGGCTGTATTCAGGGCGTAGGTGATCATCGCTTTGTTTGCAGAACAGGTTAGATATGTGTGTGTTTCAGGGTACCTGAAACTTTACAGAAGAGACACAAATCCGTTTCTCTAAGTTGAAATTTGTAGAGCTTAACAGGAGTTGGCAACATGGTGTGCCATAGCCTCCACAGTATGTCGGAATCTGGTTTGGCACACCTCGATTTGTTATGGAAGATCCCACTGAAAACTGGGTGGCATGTGCAGCTTAGTAAATGAGAGGGTTAAGGATGGATATACGAAGGGAGAAGTTGGAGGCACTGATATGAGGAAGCGGTATATTTTCTTGTAGTTGGAGGGAAAAATTGGAAGTGAGACTTCAGATGATGCAAGATGAAAGATAGATTCCCCGCAGTTTCTAGACGAAATACGGATTCCCTGAGGCGTAGCGATATCTGGGAAGGCTGTTATAATAGCAACTTGCATCAGTTGACATTGCTTTTCAATTTTGGATTTTTTTTAATGGTAGGCATGTTAGTGTTTTCCAGTTTAGTGTCTGGGTCAGGAGGTCCCTTAGGATTCTTATTCCTGCCCAATTCCATGTAGGGGGAGAGAGAGAGAGAAAATACTGAAGTTAGATGAATGCTCATGTCTAAGTCGGTGTCTTAACCAACTTAAATGACTTTTCTGATTGATTCTCTTGGAAATCTTTGTCACTTTTCTTCAAGAATGAGAGTGGTGGAGATACGGTTTGTTCTCCCAAAGCTATTGATGATATTAATTACATAAGTTTATATCTCAGAACATTATATAAATATGGCTCAAAAGTGGGTCGGCAGAGCCGAAGTGAAAGCCTTGCCATTCATCCATCCATTAGTGGCTTTAACAGACACTTAAGCGCCTAAGGTCTTCCAAGTATCCTTGGGTTTCCTAACCATACTACGAGGATAAGGCGGTTGCCCCTATGCCTCTAAGTATTCTTGGCTGTAAACGGCCGGTTTGTCTGTTTTAAGGGACGAAAAACCCGAGTTTCCGGGAGGAAAACACCATCTATGAGATTGGCTAACTCACCTTTAGTCGAAAAGACCAGATAAAGCCTCCTCGAGTCTTGGACGGGAATCGAACCCAGGTCTTTCCGACCAAAGAGCTTCGTCTATACGGAGGCTAGTGAAAGCCTTGCACTTCGTCAAAAAATTTGTTATGTAAAGTAATTATAATAAATTTAATTTTTATAATATTGGTTTTATTCATATTAAACATGAATACTTTTCATATATTTTAATTCGTTTTGAACTGTTCTGGCATATTTTATTTCCTACTATTGTGCATTCAATGAAAACTGACATTCGGATTTGGGACGAATGTACAAGGAAGTCGCTTTGGAAGTTAATTTCTCGGAGGTCGTATTGACCAATTAATAAATATGTACATCTAAGAAAGCTCAGTAGAAGTGGCGTTTGCATTCTATGGCTCTTGACCGCACGAAGAAAGGATTTGGTGGTTCAAATCTAGTCCGACTAGCGGAAATTTTTCTAAGCCTTTTTTCGACCGGTTTCCGAGTTAGTCGATCTCCGGCACGGGCTAGCGGGTTTTTTCTCCCGGAAACTCTGGTTTTTCGTCCCGTAAACTCAAGAAAATCGACCGTCGAACCCACACTATTTTCAGACATTAAAAATATTGTGTTGGGGTTAGGGACCACAAGATGGCGGCACTAGCTTGCCGCCTTCTTCACTGCGCACCGACGAATAAGTGGTTGTCCTGGGCCAGCTATCTCTGATTGGCTACCAGTGGAGATTGAACTGCCCACTCAGTCTCTAAAAGTTAGATAGGGTAAACGGCCCCGCTTACTCCCTATACGGGAACAACATAGGCGTTAGCTGATTTTTTTAGCTGAAGAAAACAAACGGTGTATACATAAATACTCCTAATACTCATCAATAAGAGAATGAAGTACTTTATTTACTACTTACTTATCCTCTTTACTTACTGTGAAGCACGAGGGCCATAATCAATGCTCTATATTGGGCTATTCTCCTTGCTTCTATCTTGATCTCATCCAGCAACTTGTCATATCCGCTTCGATTTCTGACCTTCGCATCATTCCTTCTTCTTCTGCTTCAATGTGGGTTCCATTTGATGGCTGTCTTTGCTATATCCTTACCTGGGTGTCTGATTCTGTGTCCTATCTGCTTCCATTTTCTTTCTATTATGTCTGTTTTTATATCAGATTGATTTGTTTTGAGTAAAAAAAAAAATCAAATCAATTTGATTTATTTTGTCCCTTGTTTGAATTCTATTTTGGCCAGTATATTCCTATTATCGTTCGAAGACATCTATTTGTGTGTAAAACTGCATTTATTTAAAGTCCATTCGCTAATCTCCAGCTTTCATATCCATTTAGTAGAATAATTTTTGACGTTTGTATTAAGGCTTTCATTGATTGTATTTCTCATCACCCAGTTTAATTATTATTAATAGAATTGTAGTGGAGTGTGCACTCTTCTCTTAACCTCTTTTTTTTTTACTTAAATTCTTATTATATCTTCATTTTATAATTGTCGTACATTGCTTTTAATACGAGTTATCTTCTCTGATATGCCGCAGTATTTCATTAATTTCCAAATTTCTTCTCCATTTAGGCCATCGAATTCTTGTTCAAAGTCAATGAATCCCAAATAAAGGCTGCTCTCCCATTCCGTTCATTGTTCAATAATTATTATCAGAGTTATTACTGTATTTGGTGGATGCGGGATCTACTAGGTGTGAAAGCTGCTTGTTTCATCCTCGTTTAAATTCGATTTCATATTTTGTTCTTTCTAATTCTGTTTTAGTGATGATTTTACTAACTGTGCTCGGAAGAGATATTCCTGTCCAGATTTTGCGTTCTGTTGCATCCCCTTTCTTTGGTATTTCCTCTATTCAATAATCCTGTAATATATTTGCCATTTCTGAGTTTCTTCTTTGCCTTAGTTATTTGTAATGTCTCCTGTATTTATATTGAACGTTTCCACGTTGGTATATTTCAGGAGTATACTTTATTTTATTGCAGTTTTACTGTTTAGTATTTCTTCAAAGTGTTTTATCCAACTCATTTTTATTTCCTTTTCCCGCGCCAGTATATTTCGTCGTTAATTCCATATTGGTGTATCCGCACTCATTTTTTTTCAGTTACTTTCCTTGTTATTTGGAGCAGTTTCTTGGAATCAAATTTTGCTGTAGCCTTTTCAGCTTCCTTACACACACTGCTTGGAAAAAAGTCAACGGATAACCCCCCCCCCATGGCCAAGATACGTCGTGCCATATAACGACGCAATTGTGGACAGTATGGGAATGTGATGCTCCTAATTCAGTGCAACTCTGTCCTGGTAAAAGGCTGCGACAAGGGAAATGACTGAATTTAAAAGAGTTATTGTGATAGGATGCTATGTTGCAGGCCAATCTGTTCGGCAAATTGTTCATTAATTAGGTCTACAATCAGGAATATCATACTGAGATGGAAGCGCAGAGAGTGAATTGCAAGTGCTACCTCCAGTGGACGATTACCTACCAGCCTCACCGAACGTAGCCGTCGGGTGTTACGAAGGATAATATGCAAAAGTCGCCATTCATCCGCTGATACGTTGAATAATCGGAACTATGAAATTCGGAGGTAGTGTTGTATGGTATAACTTTGTTTTACTTGGCTTACCTTCTTACCTCTGTTTGTGATACCCTGAACATTGAATTTCGAGAGGTGTTCGAACATTTTGGACAATGTAATCCTTCCACTTTTGTAGCGTTTCTGCAGAAATGACCACCGTCTTTTTCAGCATATAAGACTGCAGCTGTAATTGCGTGGTTTATGCACACAACGTCAACACACTTGACTGCTCCTCAGAGCTCTGATCAAAACCGTACTGAACATCGGTGGGATGAGCTGGAGCATCCGCTAAGGTCAAGGAACGTTCGCCCAACAACAGTTCAGCACCTCATTATAGGTCTACAGGAAGAATGCTCCAAAATTCCCGTTGATCACTATCGTACGTTTGTGGAAATTATGCCTCGTAAGATTGCTGCAGTGACGTAGAGAAAGCAGATCTTTATCTTATTAAGGTGTGACTGTTTGTTCCTCACATTATGGTGTCTGTAGACTTCTTTCCAACAGTATATTCTTCGATGAATTTTCTTTTATTATCTCATAAAATTTTCTTTACTTGTCTGTTTTTCTTCTTCTCCTTTTTATTCATTTTATTTTCCTATTTTTTTGTTTTGATTTTGGAATAATTTTCTTCCAATTTCTCTACTTTCCTCACTCTTTTATATGTTTTTTTTTAAATATTTCTCTCTCCCACTCCCCCCCCCTGTTTTCCTGGTATTTTACAGCGAGTTCTTTATATTGTTGTTTTGTAATTTTCAATTTTTCTTCTACATATCCATTCCCTCCCCCTTTATTTTGTAAATTTGTTTCATATCTGCTTTTGACCGTACAAACCAAGGTTTTCTGTAACATCGTTATTTTTCAGTTTATTTATATTGCGTCAGTTTCTTTTGCTTCATAATTTAAATATCTTTCTATTTCATTCTTATCTTTAACACTTCTAGTATCTAGTCTGTGTATGCGTTTGCTCTTCTCGACGCTCTCGAGTCCAGCCAGGAGGATTTCCATGATTAATTTATGATTATGTGATTTGCTTGGTTTTTACTCTGCCCCGTTTGGCGAGATCTAAGTTTGTTTATGTATGTTTTTATGTTTAAATGTAATACCTCCTATGATTTCGATACTTGAAGTTCTTTAGCGGAAATTGTTTTTTATAAATCGTGGTTGCTAGCCACAAGTCAAAGCCCTCCTCCTTTCTCATCCGGGCTTGGGACCGGCAATGGCGGAGTTAACTTTATTTAAAAATCCATTCAAATACAATAATTCAAATACAAGAATTCAAATACAAAAATTTACATATACACAAGATATTATTTATCTTAAGGGATTATAAAAACAACACATCTTCAAAAAAATAGTTTCATTATCTTCATTTTTCTTCATTCCAATAACTGCACGGAGAATCGGCATCTCTTTTCTTGGCGGCTCAACAATTTTTCTATAAGCGGGTGTTATATTTGTCCATTGCATGTGAATTAGGTCCAATAATCTGTTTAGTGGGAGGAAAAAATATACCGGCTCCTCTGTCTGAGACTTGTTAACTCATCCTTTGTTGAATGAACTCTAGTGCTTTCAACAAATTCTTGATGAAATTTGAAGAGAATTCTTCAAGGCCAAGAAGTACTTTTCAGTTCTATCGAACGTTCCATGCCACGAAGAAAAGTTTCGGTTTGTATTCTTAGAACGCATCTTCAGTTTCTTTTCTTTAAAATCTCTCACACGTCTACGCGAACTTCGTCTGTAACGTTATCAGGGGAATGATGGTAATATGTTTTTCACCATCTCCTTTATCTTCATCTTAATCTCAAGTCTTCTCTCAGTATCCTTTCGTGAAGATCTAAAGAGAGAAAAAGAAATCCCGATTATTCAACCGGATCCCTCGGATGGAGATTACCCATGCGGAAAGACACCAGCACAAAACAGTCAGTGCATCGTTTCCTCCCCCTCCTAACGAGCAAATATCTGCCGCACTCGTGTCCCCATCTCACATCTTCAGGATCCAGTTGCTCTGTCTCATTTTGCGCCCACCCACCAGGCTTTTCCTTACGCCCATCCCATCACTACACCCTTGATGAGCTTTCTGTGTGATGGATGCGCCAGGTTTCAACTACGCAACACCCTGCGTAGGAATAATGGTGTGCTTCCTCCAAATCCTCCTCGCATTCATTACTCTCTCCAGCAGTGTGCCGCTCAGTTAAAATCTACCGCATTCATCGCTCATCTCTCAGCCTAACATACTTACGTGACACCAACATTCCTAAAAATAAAGATTTCGATCCTGATTGTTAAATCAAACGTCTCTTTATTCGATTGAAATCTGCTTCATTATAACTCTTCACATCTCGTTGGAGGATACCAACTCTTATGTAGTCTTAAGTGCGATGATTATATTTCCCACTCTGGTAGAAGAGACTCATTCTGATAAGCGGCCTTCTTGTACTGTGACTTAGTCCTAATCTGGAACAACGACTGAAGCAACAATCAGAAAGTTATCAACAGTGAAAAAGGAGGTCTACTTCATAAAACATAGAATATACAGTTTGCAACAATTAACGATAGGTTTAATAATTTTGCATTCAACAATGTACGGAAATGCTTGATTATTTGAAGTATCCCAAAAGCAGGCTATGCCAACTCCTTTTACTACCTATACGTTAGTCCTTTACTACCTATACGTTAGTACAGGTAGTAAAAAAAGCAGAATTAAAAACGAGGTTTTTAATTCTGCTTTTTTTTTGTTCTATATCTAGATTAGTTACTTCCATAAGTCGAAAATATCATCGTAGGATTTGTTGATTTTTTTTCTCTCGCTAACAATGAATTTGTTTAATCCACATAACAAATTCCAGATTTGTTTAAAAAAATATAAGATAACAGTAAATGCTAAAATATTAAATTACATTTATTTACATTCCTGTAAAATATGAATATGAGTCTTTTTTTTTCTGTGTCGATTTTTCTATGCGTTACCGAGAGTGTCGTATAAGGGCCATACACGAGGTTCATAGAAGGGAGGATTCAAGATTAGAACATGTGACAAAACTATTATTTTATTAATTTATTTTTCTTTATTTAATTTACTTATTCGTGTAATCTTATTCATCTAATTTTAGTTTTGAAACTTTAAGAATAAATTAACGATGGCACCTATATTACTGACCTATATTTTAGATTACGAATACTACTTTAATAACTGGACCAAAGTTTTGAGTTTGCGAGTTAAAAATACTATTTCTTGAGAAGAAACCTGTTAGACTAAGTCAACTACAAGGGTGGTCAGGCATGTTCTCGGCCACGATAGATGGCAACTCTATTGGCGCGATTTCTTTTTCGAAGTTGGTACATCTGTCATAAGCATCCAAGTGAAATTGCAAGTCATTCTATCAAGTAGTTTGTTTTATACAGCTGTCTGAAGCAAAAGTGTTGTCTGAATCCCTTGAAATGGATAAAATTGAGTATCGTGCTGTTATAAAATTCTTTCTAAAAGAAGGTTTAATGCCAAAAGAAATTCATTCGAAGTTTATAAAAGTTTATGGGCACTCTTCTCCTTCGTTTTCGACAATTAAGAAATGGGCTACCCAGTTTAAATATGGCCGTACCAGCCGTGAATCTTGATGATCCACGTGAAGGACGTCCAAAAAGTGTAACAACACCAGAAATCGTTGATCACGTGCACGATATCGTATTGGATGACCGGCGAGTCAAAGTGAGTGAAACTGCTGAGACTATATAGGCATTTCAAAAGAACGTGTAGGATATATTTTGCAAGAAGAATTGCATATGAAAACGCTTTTCGCATGATGGATGACGTGCTTGCTCAAAGCAGATCAAACCGCACTCGCATGAAAATCTCTGAACAATTCTTGGAGTATTTTAACAAGAATAAAACTGATTTTTTTGCATTGATTTATTACTATGGATGAGACTTGGATTCACCATTACACACCAGAATCCAAACACCAGTCAAAACAGTGGACCGAAGACGGTTATTCAGCGCCAAAGAAGAAAAAGTCGGTTCCATCAGCAGGAAAGGTCATGGCATCGGTGTTTTGGGATTTTGTTTATTAATTATCTTGAAAAGGGTAAAACAATAACCGGGGAATATTATTCTGATCTTTTAATCAGACAAGACGAAAAAAGACCCGGTTTGCAGAAGGAAAAAATCTTTCATCTGGACATTGCACCTGCCCACAAAGATGTTTTGACAATGGGAAAATTAAGGAATCTGCGCTATGAATTGTTGGAATATCCACCCTATTCCTCAAACTTGCTCCCTCTGACTTCTGTCTCTTCCCCAAACTAAAACTCTTCTTCGCTGGTTTTTCTTGGTTTTTCTTTCTGGCTTTTCAAAATACCCCTCTACAGCTGCAATCAAGAGGTGATTGCAGCTGTAGAGGGGTATTTTGCAGATCTTACTGGGAACCACTACTGGGGCGGGATAATGGCGCTGGAGCATCGCTGGAACAAATGAATTAGTCTTAAGGGAGATTACATTGAAAAATAAAAATAATTTTGAAATTATAAATTCGTGTTTTCATTGTTAGGCCGAGAACCAGCAGAAGAATGACCTAGAAAAAAGTTCCTTTCGTCGGCTACAGGAATTGAACCTATAATTGTTTTTTTGGGGGGGAAGTCTCCGATTATGACAGCAAATGCCATTCTCACAGGATTACAACGGTAACTTCCTTTTCAGTAGTTTTGTTTTATTCATTTAATTATTATCTTTATAAAAGTAACTGTGGCTTCCCGTTCACTTTTATATTAACTCGGTTAACTTTTATGGTAACATTATGTTATTCCGATGGGAACGCATTTTTTTTAGACTAGTATGTGTGCTACTCAGACATTAAATGCTATTCAGTTTGTCTTTATGTTTGAGATTTGATCAAAATAATCACTAAATTCAAAAACATAATTTATCCAAAATTCGTTTATTTCTTAATAACAACCAATTTGAATCAGAAATGAATTTTTTTTGTCTCTTTATTACTGAAATTTTGAAGGTGCTTGCTATTGTTTAGAATAAATTTTTAATTCAAATAGGCTTCTGAACATATATAAAATTTCTCTGTTCGCCCCTCAATTACTTTTAACGTCAACGGCATTGGCGCTCTCGACTGAACCATCTTTAAAGCTAGCACAGCAAACAGGAAGAGCACCATCAAATCAGCATACCTATTGACAATGTTCACATTTCAAGCTTAAGGCTTGCCGGAAAAAAAAAAAAGAAAACACGAACTCAGGTAGGCAATGACATGGTTTAAGTTATTTAAGTGGTGTATAATGTCAAGGCTTTTTCTTTTATTTACATGCTGTGAATCCTTTTTTGAACAAGGTTCTAGGAGATTTAAGTAAATCATTGTGTTTTTGGTAGTGTAGTGGAAAAGAATGGCTCTTTGCTTATTTCATAATTTAGGTGCTCTAAGTCTATCTGTTTTCTAATTTTATGGTCGTATTGTAAAGTAGATGATCTCTTTAGTTCAAATTTACCGACCCAGGCATCGAAAGTCCTGAGCCAACAATCAGGAGCCTGTTGTTGGCTCCTGATTCTGTTAGTGAACTTAACTGTGGGAGTTTTCTTCTGTCTTCTAGTATGTGAAACTCACACCTTTTTGAGTTTTTAAATTATTTATGGATGAGACTGCACTACTTATAATAATTTTTGCTGCTCTTTTTATTTTACTCTATCAAGCTTTTCTTTTGAGCTAGTAGAAGCTGGAGCCCAGATTATTGAGGCATATTCCATAGTGGGTCGTATGAGTTCTGTATATGTGTTTGAGTGTCTTCGGTTTTGCACCCCATTTTGTTCCATAAAGCCTTTTGATGATATCAAGCTTTTTAAGAGCTTTATTGGATGTATTTGTAATATGAGTTGTAAATCTTAGTTCAGTATCTAGGTTAGGCCTAAGTATTTGGGAGACTCTGTTTTTCCTATTTTGGTATTATGTATTTTGATTGTGTCTATAATGATTGTGTGTCAATCAAAATATTGTGTCGATTTTTTCTATCAGTCAGTGAAGAAGATACTGAATTTTGTTTTATCTGGGTTTATCTGTAATTTGAGTTCCTTTACTCATCTTTCTAAGCTTTTTATTGATTTATTTAGGACTTTTTCAGATTGTTGACGATTCCTGCTTGTGTGCCAGATTTCTATATCATCCGCATAGCATGCTATTTTTGCGTTATTTATTACGTGAGGATGAACATTGTTCATATAGATGAGAAATAGGAGCGGACTTAGAACAGAACCCCTTGTGGGACTCCAGAAAAAGTTTGATGTATGTTGGAAGACGTTCCATTAACTTTTACTTTAATTTTTGTTCCTTTCATGAAATCTGAAATCCAAATTAATGCGTTCCCCCTTATTCCAGTATCGTGTGCAATTTTCATTAACTTTTGTCTCCACACACGATCGAAGGCAGCTGTAAGATCTAAGAAAATTGCTGTTGTCTTCTTTGGTGGTTTTTCTTGAGCCATCTACGATTGACTGGCAAAGATAAAATAATTGATCTTCTGTACTGTGCTGGGACCTGTATGCTGTTTGGTAGAAGTTGATCTTGTTATTTTTAAGAGCCAATTCATAAGTCTAGTATGTATTATTCTTTCGTTTAGTTTGTTTGCAGATAGTACTAATTAAAGCTATTGGTCTGTAGCTTTTACAGTCACTAGTGTTTTTGTTAGGTTTTAGTAAGGGTATAATGACTGATGTTTTCCAGATTTTTGGCAGTTTCACTATTCCAGGAAGTGTTAAATATCTTCAGAAGTCGGGTTTTGGCTTTTACTCCCATTTTTTAATCATATATCCAAAGATAAGATCAATTCCGGGTGATTTGTCAGGGTCAATTTGGCTAATTGCTGTTTCTTCTATCATTGTGAGGTCCTGAGTAAAGATGTCTTCAGAAGGATAGGTTCTGGATTGAGTTAGCAGATGTTTAGCAATTTTTTTGCACCCTTTTTTCTTCGTTATATTGCAGTTTGCTTACTTTTGAGTAATGTTTGGCTAGATTATCTGCCATCTGTTTGTTTGTTGTTGCTCTATAATTTCCCGAGGAAATTGTGTTTGAAGAGTGATCAGTATCCGGGAGTGTTGCGTTGTTTAATAATTTGATGATGTTCCAGTGTGGTGAGTCTTGGATCTTGGATCTAGTTTGTTGCAGAATTCTTCCCACTTTTCTTGCTGCAGTTTGAAATTTCATCTTCAATTTTTTGGAATAATTCTATTAACTTCTTTCTGTTTTCTTCTGTATTATTTTGTTTTAACTGTTCGTTGACATTTTCTCTTTCGGTGATCAGAGATCACCGAAAGAGAAAATGTTATGATCTTTCCAAAATGGAACCCAGTTGTTTTTCCTGAGTCCTCTGGGAAGTGAATTTTTTGCAGCTCTTTGTATGTTGTTGGTTAATTCTAGTAGTTGCTGATCAAGTTCTTTACTAGTGGATGTGCTTGTGCAGTATGTTTCTAATAATTGTGATGATAGGCCTGTGATCACTGATGGCATTGTTTAGTATTTTCTACTGGGTAAGGTTTGCAGTTTCATAATCTACTGCTGATTCTGTACTTGTTATTTTTGACAGATATGTATTTAGCTTGTTGTTTATGAATTTCAAGTTTAGATAGTCAGTATTGTCTTGTCTTCTATTTGTGCTCCTTTCCGATCTAGTAGTTGGAGAGCACCAAGTTGGGCTTTTGGTATTTAGATCTCCTGAAAGGATCTTTGTATCTGACGTTGTTTGACTTAATTGCTTAAGTAGTTCTGTGTTTATATCTGTATTCTTTTGGTGATATGCATTGATTATTGCAATAATGCGTTTTGTTTGAAACATCTTGACTGCTTGAGCCTCTGTGTTACTATTTAGATTGCTATTTGCAGTTGACATGATTCCTTTATATTTAATGTGTTTGGTCCGTAAGAGTATAGTTAGACCTCCGCCAGAACGATCCGGTGTGTCTTTCCTTAGTGTTGAATAGCCTTTGATTTGAAGTTTCAGATTTTGATTTAGTTTCGTTTCTCGTAGACATGCAATGTGGATGTTATGTTTGTATAAAATATTCTTAAGCTCTTCCATCTTTTTTTGAGTGCCGCTGATGTTAAGATGAAGTATGTTGAAAGTCCTCGTAGCATATTTATTATCGAGATCCCTGACTGCAGATCTCGACGCGTCGGCTTCCCCGGACGTGGTAGTATGATTCAGATTGGAATAGACGCTCTTCGTGGAATTGGGTGTGCCCAGAGCCCCGTTAGCCAGCAATTTTCAGGGTTCTCTGCAGGCTTTCACAGCTACCGTATCGGCTCGGGGTCCTCGAAGTCACTACTGTGCTTCACCCTAACAGGGGCAAACCTTACTTCTTGCCACTTCCGCCTTGCACATGGGCAAATGCCTCGGACGTGAGGTTGAACTTCTGCAAGGGGTCTGTGTGTTTTAAATTTTTTGGTAGGTTGTTGAGTAGCCTGGATATCAGATGCGATCTCACAAAAGAATATGAGTTGCTGAAGGGTCAAGAGATGTAAAGAGTTGCTGTGGATCGTGTTATGCGATATGTGTCTCTGTTGTTACGATAAGTGATTCCGAAGTTATTGCTTAGTAACATTATGTAGTGTTTCATATTTTTAATGCTCAGTATTGTGTGTGTCATCATAAGCGGTTCGGATGTTGGCATTACTGTTGACACGATTTTCCTATGTAATGTTTCTAATTTTGTTTTTAATTTTGTGTGTTTGCATAGACTCTTATTCCGTATCTGAGTATGGATTCGCAGATACCGTGATATACGAGTTTTTTATGTTAGATGGAATCATGTCTTTTGCTTGGAATATGAAATAATAATAATAATATCCAGTTCTTTACTACCCCCATCTGTGATCCTGCATTTCTATAGGAATGTTCCATTTTTCTTTCTGTTTTTGGATCCAATAATCTATTAGCTGTATTTTACAATTTTTCTCTGATTTGTGAGTTCTTGATTTTGTTCTCTATTGTTCTATTTTCAGTTTTTCTTAATGTTATCATCTCATTTTTGCAGTTGCTACACGTGTTTCTGTTGCATATGTCAGTACCGCTCTGCACTGGACTGTCCAGTGCAGACCAGTCAGCTCTGCTGTTTTCCAAATCGTGGCTCAAGCCAGACAGGCACCCACAATAAACCATTTATCAAACTGCGAAGGATGCTTTGTTTTTCTCATTGCGATTAACATTACTGACAAGAAGTATTCTTACACAGTGATTTAGAATACGTGGTGGCGCACATGACCAAGTATTTGCATATACGCTTCGTAAGTGACGTTTACATACATCTGCCTAAAGGTCTATAATTCAGTGGCCAGTATGTATATCTCTGATTGGCTACCGGTGGCGATTGAACTGTCCATCCAGTCGCCAAATGTTAGATAAGACTAAATTGGCCTCATCTACTCCTTATCGGGAATAAAAGACGTTACTGGATTTTTTTAAACGTTTTCTTTTGGGAAAATGATTGGTTGTCTGTTTTTTTTTCTTTTTCTATCTGGTCAGAAAATTACTTAATGGAGTAACTGAAACCCCCCCCCCCTTGTCTCTAGAGCAGGATTCACTTATTATGTTATCCTTGAGCTACCTACAGCGCTAACATGACTACAGGAAACTTTGGAGGTTGGGAATTCTTATATCTTCAAGGTACTTTACAAACACTAGAAGAATCAGAGCATCGATTGAAGTTGTATTAAAGCACATGTTGGTGTTTCATACTTCATACTAAATTAATAATTTTTAATTAAAAAAATTTGAACAACAAATGAATAATTCACTTATAGAAATTTTAGCAAGTCTGACAACAAATTGGACACTTAAATTTTTGTTTTTTTTTTTCATTTTCATGAAAGGTAGACAATACTTGATGTTGATTACTTACTACGTTCTCCTCCCTTAGTCTTGCATACAATGGTGCAATTTCTTCCTTCCCCCGCTCTCTCTCTCTCTCTCAACGTTTGAAGTTTACGCAGTTAATCGCAGTTCTGTTTATAGGATTAAAAAAAAAAAACAATCATGACTAACCAGCGAAGAGAAAGTCTGTGAAGAAAGTCATTTGCGACGATGCAGCAATATTTATACAACTAAAAAAATATTATCTGCAAGTTGGAAAAGCGATATAGAAAGTTGGATTAAAATGGACACGAAAAGTCACAATAACGAACGAAAACCTTCTTTATTGGTTGTTTTCTGATCTTCGTTAGTCTGTTTGCGAATGGCCAGCAGCTGTAGTGTTATATTCAGTCATTAATTAGAGACATCTAGAATCATTTCCATTTAAGGCAGTTTTCGGCTAAGTAGAGGAGCAGGTGTTGTAGAGAATCAAAGCTGGTAAGGTAGATAGCGGCACATGAGGACGCTGTGCTCAGCTTACCATTCCTGGACACTCGGTGTCAAGCGCATGAGAATTTGTAGTAGTAGAAGAAGACAACGAAATACATCTCGAAAGCTTCAGAGAATGGTTCTGTAGATAGACTGATTGCTGTGGCTGTTGAAGAAAAACAAAACAAAATCTCAATAAAAACTAATGTATATATTGTTGCAATAAACATAATTCCAATGCTGCAATGAACTTAGACATGTAAAGATAAGGATGTCATTTTGCCTCTTTTTTTACAAAGCCTTCATAAGAGCTCTCTTGGTGCGCAGGTCTGGTCTCCTGGTTTCCTTTGTGATTCTGATATAATGGAGAGAGAGAGAAAGAGAGAGAGAGAGAGAGAGGGGTGGGGTTGTAAAATGATATCAGGAATGTGGAATACTGATTATTAAGATAGATTGAAAATGTGAAGACTGCAGACACTAGCAGACAGGAGAAAGAGGGATGATGTGATTGAGACTTAAAAACTTCTAAAAGGGTCATACAGGATTTCAATTGATGGAATTATTCAATTTATGGAGGGTGAGGAAAGGACAAGGGGTGGGGGGGCATCATTCCAAGCTGAGAATGAATGCCGGTAAGAAACGGGGTGAGAGCTAAAATTTTCTCTCCTAGTGTGGTGCGTAAATGACATGGATTGACATCGGATGTTCTGTGTGTGAAAGCAGCGTGAATGAATTCAAAAATAAGTATGTGGCCTGCCCTCGATGAGTCCCTGATATTAAATCGGAGATATTTAAAAAAATAAGTATACAATTTTTAATAGTTGTGAAAGCTGCTTGTTTCATCCTCCGTTTAAATTCGATTTCATGTTTCGTTCTTTCCAATTCTGTTTTAGTGAAGATTTTACTAACTGTGCTTAAAAGCAATGTAAGTAATGTAAATTAATTTCCTCTTTCAGTTTTTGCATTCTGTTGTATCTCCTTTCTTTGTCATTTTCACCAATAACGCTGTATTCTCTATTTGCTATTTCTGAGCTTCTTCGTTGCCTGAGTTATATTGGCATTTGTTATATCTCTGCAGTATTTATATTTAACGTTTACATTTTGATATTTTCTAGAAGTATGGTATAGTTTCTTGTATTGGGATTTCACTATTTAGTAGTCCGCGCGGTTAGCCTAGTGGCTTTGCGCTTCGCAGCCATATGCTTGCGGAAGGAGTGTTCTAGGTTCGATTCCTGTCAACGACATGAGGAGCTCAAGGATCTTCCTCAGCCATAGCCAAGTTAGCCGGTCTTGGGCGTGGACAGCAGCGTTTTTTCCGCCAGTTTATCTGGGGTTTTTCATCCCACAAGCAGGCAAACCGGTCCAAGGACACATACGGATTACCAGTCAGGAATACTGATCCAGCAATAGGTCTGATTCGTCAGCCTATGCCGGTTCCGGAGTTCGGATAAAATTCGGGGGAACTAGATGGTACCGTGAACTCCCCTAAAAAGGGGAGGGGGAACGCTGTATCATCACAAGGCATTTATCTATTTATATACTATTTAGTATCTCCTGAAAGTGTTCTATTCATCTCTTTTGAATGTCTCTTTCCGTCGTCAGTATATCATCATCATCATCATCATCATTAAATTCCTGCCATGCACCCTCAAGGGGTGTTCAGGATATGATAGTACTACATGAAAAATTTACAACATTACTAACTTCCTACCTACAATTTTCCTCCAAATCAGTCTGTTACTTGTCAAGACTCCAACATTACCAGATCTTATATTTCTATCTTCTAAGGCATGTTTTACTGCATAGATCCACCTTGATCTTCCTCTGGGTCGTTTTCCTGCCAACCTGATTACGAAAACAAGATTACTACTTGTTCTGGTGATCTTTCCTCGCCAGTATATTTCGTCGTCAGTATATTTTGGTGTTTAATCCTCATTGGTCTCTTTATTCTCCCACTTTTTCCAGTTATCTTCCTCGTTATTTCGAACCGTTTCTTGAAATCAAAGTTTGATGAAGCCAGTTCAGTCTCCTTACATAGTTGATCGTTGAATTTTCTTTTAACATCTCTTTCACTTTTCTTGCAGGCTTGGTTTGCCGAGTGGTTAGGTGTCTGCCCTCCGCCCAAGTGGCTGTAGATTTGAAACCCATAAGAGGCACCGATGTTTGCAGTTGTCCTACTAACTCATTTTGGAAAGGACATCTACGAACCTACCACTCTTCTTTTAACAGAAGACTTCACACCCAAAAGCCAGAGAGGTACAGGAATGACCATACAGCGTCCAAATGACGTGACATGTGAATAATTAATTAACTGCACTTTTCTTTAATTGTCTGTTTATCTCCTCGTACATTTTATTTATCTAATTTCCTCTTCTTTATTTTGATTTTGGAGTACTTTTCTTCTAATTTCTCTTCTTTCCTCACTTAAAAGCATTGTTTTGTCTTTTATGTATTGTGTCTGAACTCCCCTACTGTTTTCGTAGTGTTTCTTCAGCTGTTTAGTTTTTATGATTGTTTTATATTTTGATATTTCCTTCGATATCTTCAATATCTATATTTTTCACTTCATTTTGTATTATTGTTTCATATCTGCTTTTGACCTTACAATCAAACATTTTCAGCAATATTCTTATTTTTCAGTTTATTTATATTGTATTGTACCAGTTTCTTTTGCTCCATGATTTAAATGTCTTTGCTCGTTTCATTTTTATCTTTACCTTTTCTAGTATATGGTCTGTGTATGCATTTGCTCCTCTCCATGCTCTCACCACCTGCTAGTAGGATCTCCATGATTCATTTATGGTTATGTGATCTTGATTTTTACTCTTTCCATCTGTTAAGATCCACGTTTGTTTAAGAACGTTCTTATGTTTAAATGTAGTACCTCCTATGATTAAGTTGTCAAATAGGCAGAAGTTCTTGAAAAATATTCCATTTTCATCTTCAACTCGTAATTCTTTTTTTTTTTCCTCATCACTATTTCCTATCATAAAAAGCTTCTTTTTCTTTCCGTAGGGACTGTTTTAGATCGTAGATGATTATTATAGTAATATTTTTATATTGGGTTTTCAACTTAGATTTTATTATTCGTTTTGATACTGGGTTCCATTCTCATAGTGCCTTTCTTGTCTCCACTGTCATCATCAGAGCGATACCCCTGCTATGCTTTTCATCCTCGGTGTTTCCAGAATATATGACATATTTGTTTGATGTCAGTCTGATGTCACCAGTTACTTTCCATTTGGTTTCGCTTAATCCTAGAATTTGCATTTTATATCTGTCCATTTCCTTTGCTGTTTGATCTGCTTTCCAAGATTCATACATTGTCTTGATGTTTCAACATCCAATTCTGGTGGCAGATTTGGGTGCGAAGATATCTTTTCCATCATTTTCCTCCTGTTCGCTTCTCTAAGAGAACTTTCACCAACCCGCATCATTTCCTCTGGCGATTCTTCAACAGAATTAATCCGATTTCTGTCAGATTTCTGTAGCAGGGAAATTTCTGATGTACCGCGGTTGCTAGTCCTCCTCCTTTCTCATCTGGGCTTGGGACCGGCAATGGCGGAGTTAACTTTATTTAGAGATACCTTCAAATACAACAATTCAAATACAAGAATTTTACATATACACAAGATAATACAAAGAACACATCTTCAAAAAAACAATTATATTATCTTCTTGTTTCTTCATTCTAATAACTGTGTGGACAGTCAGCCGTCTCTTTCTTTGACGGGTAAACAATTTGTGTTACAATTGTCATCCCATGCGCATTAAGTCCAATATTCTGTTTAGTAGAAAGACTTATCCCTACCAGCATTCATCATCGGAGACTGGTTAACTCTTCCTTTGTTGATTCTCCTCCTATTCTTGATGCGATTTGAACAGAATTCTTCAAACCAAAGGGTGCTTTTCAGTTCTGTCGAATATGCTATTCCACGAAGAAAAGTTCCGGTTTGTATTATTAGAATGCATCTTCAGTTTATTTTCTTTAAAATATCTCCCAAATCTACCGAACTTCTCATATAACGTTATCAGGGGGAATTAAGGGAATATATTTTTCACCATCTCCTTTATCTTCATCTTAATATCAGGTCTTCTCACAGTATCCTTTCGTGAAGATCTAAAGAGAGAAAAAAGAAATGCCGATTATTCAACCGGATCCCTCGGATGGAGATTACCCATACGGAAAGACACCAGCACAGAACAGTCAGTGCATCGTTTCCTCCCCCTCCTAACGCGCAAATATCTGCCGCACTCGTGTCCCCATCTCACATCCTCAAGATCCAGTTGCTCTGTCTCATTTTTCGCCCACCCACCAGGCTTTTCCTTGCACCCATCCCATCACTACGCCCTTGATGAGCTTTCGGTGTGATTGATGCGCCGGGTTTCAACTACGCAACACCCTGCGTAGGAATAATGGTGTGCTTCCTCCAATTCCTCCTCGCATTCATTACTCTCTCCAGCAGTGTGCCGCTCAGTTAAAATTCGACGCATTCATCGCTCATCTCTCATCCTAACATACTTACGTGACACCAACATTCATAAATATAATAATATCCGTAGTGATCAAACTTCTCTTTAATCGATTGAAATCTGCTTCATTGAAATTCTTCACATCTCGTAGTCTAGTCTTAAGTGCGATGAGTATATTTCCCACTCTCGTAGAAGCGACTCATTCTGATAAGCGGCCTTCTTGTATTGCGACTTCCTCCTCATCTGAAACAACGATTGAAGTAACAATTAGAAGTATCAACAGTGAAATATATCCACTTCAAAAAACAGGGATTTGTTGTGTCTAGTGTCTACTGTTGCAACAGTTGGTTGATATATTGAATAATTTTGCATTTAACAATGTAAAAATGTGTTTTGCTTAATAGAACTGTCCTAGAGCCAGGCTATTACAGCCCCTTTGATTGCGAGTACGTTAGTCCTACCTGTGAACGAGGTTTTAACTTTTTTTTCCCTATATACATTGCATATAAATTACATGTAATTGCTTCCATAGCCGTAAGATATCCTCGTAGGGTTTGCTGATTTTTTTCTTTAACGATGAAGACAGTATTCGACCATCGATTAACTCGAAACTGAACCTATAAAGGTCTTTTTTTTGGGAGATCTACGTCTATGTTGATCTCCCCATCTCTACTATTACCCTATGAAAATGCATATGACAGCAAATGCATTTTCATAGGGTAATAGTAACATCCTTTTCCAGACTTTTTATTATTTTTTTTATCTTTTGAAAGTAACTGCAGCTGACTGTTCACTTTTATATTAACTCAGTCAACTTTTATGGTAACGTGGTGTTCTGAGAGCGAATTCAGAAGTTTAGTATATCTGCCATTCAGTCAGTAAAGTCTATTCAATTTGTCTTTACATTTGGTATTTCATAAAATTAATGGTTAAGTTAAAAAAAAAAAAAATCACAAATTTTCTAAAATTCATTTATTGCTTAACAACACCGAATAGGAATTCGCAGCGAAATGACAATTAGCAACTGTTGGTAATGTCTATACACCAACAGAAAAAATAAATAAATGCTTCTACCTTTTCGCCCACATACAAAATTGATTTAGAATGGCAAACAGATCATATTTCTTGTTTCATCTATATCATATTCTAAAAAGTTATGTTGACTTTTAAGATTGTTTTTACGATTTCTGCTTTTTACTCCATTAATTCTCTATATAATTTTGATGACGTTTGGGTTCACATTTATGGTGTGAACCCAAACGTAAAATTTCACGGTGTGCCTCAATTACGTTTAACGTAAACGGCATAGACGCTCTTGATTGAACCAGCTTCATATCTAGCACAGAGCAAATGTGAAGATTTACATCGTATCAGCTTGGCTATCGGGAACCTTCACATATTAGTTTAAAGTTTGGAAGAAAAAAAAAAAAAAGAAAGAAAAGGAACTCAGCTGAGACATAACTGATGGTTACGCTTCATGGCCAACATATCGCTTTCGACGTATTAACAGTGATCCTATTTTTATAGATATATTTTTATTTTTATTTATATATAGAGATATCAAACTTGTTACTTAGTATTTAAAGTATGTTGCTACTTTATTCGTCATCTCGGTTTCTTCTCAAGCATTGAGAAATAATAAAAGCAATAAAAGATAGAGAAAATAATTAAACCTGTCTATTTTAAAAACATGCAAAATGATAAATTATTAGAAAAAATACATAGAAAACAGAAAATGCGAAAATCATATATGTGAACTGTTAAGATCTCAGGAATCCATTTAACTCAAAATGAATTATCAATAGGTTCCGACCCCAATCCTAAAATGAATTTTTAATTCCAAATGGTTTCTAAACTTGACTAATTTACAAGTTTTGCTGAATAATTAATATTTATTTTAATGAAGTAGAAAACAGTTATGCTTAAGCAGTTACTGGTGGTAAATATCATCGACACACGTCTCATTTATCACACACACACACACACACACACACACACACACACACACACACACAAAAAAAAGGACATAAAGTCCAACAGTGAGACGGTGAAGTTTTCTGAGTCAATTAGTGTGTGTGCGTGCCACTTCAGATGTTTTCTACGCACTGGATTCAATAAGACCTCAGCTTGTGAAAAAAAAAAAGCTGTAATAAATAACATTGCACTAGAGATTCTAATTTGTAAAAACGAATCTTTAATTGATACTAAATTAGTCAGAGCACGAGACGTTATTTGTGTACCTGAGAAGTAAATGCTTCATTGATATGTGAAATTGTTGTTTATTTACTGACGAAGCCTTTTTTTTAGTAGTAATTAAAAAGAAAAGAAGAAGAAATAAAGAATGAAACAAACAAAGAATAAAATAAGTAATTAAGAAGTAAAAGTAAGACTAGGATTATTTATTAAATAAAGAATTGTGATGATGGCTTTCTACCTTAAGTTTTGCCATAACTCGAGACTTAATTGTTTTTTAACCTGATTTTAATTTTCTGAGTGTCTGCGCGGTTTGCCGAGTGGCTGTGCGCTTCGCAACCATATGCCTGAGGAAGGAGTGTCCTGGGTTCGAATCTCGTCGCCGACGTGAGGAGCTTAAGGATCTTCCTCAGCCATAGCCAAGTTAGCCGGTCTTGGGCGTGAACAGCAGGGTTTTCCCCCAGTTTATCTGGGGATTTTTCATCCCGCAAGCAGGCAAACCGGCCCATGAACACACACGGATTATAGTCATGAATACTGACCCAGCCATAGACCTGATTCGTCAGCTGTGCCGGTCCCGAACCTGGATAAAATTTGGGGAGAGATTGAGATGGTGCCGTACTTTCCCGTAAAAGGAGACTCACGGCCGTTGTATTACCATACGAAACTAGCTAACTATTTTTCTGACTGGCTTCGCATTTCTCACCTGAATTATGGATTGAGGTGATAAATGTTCATTACTACATTTCAGTTTTGATTTCGATTTTGAGACTCATTAAATTTAGATTTTAATTTTAAATGTCAGGAAAACTTTACACTGATGCGTGGTTGGGAGATATATCTGTACGACTTTCTGATAGGGAGGAGGGATGGAAAATTCAGAAAATGTGAGATGCCCCTTAGAATCGAGCTATCGCAATCTGAACATCTTATTAGTTAATCCGTTATCTCCAAATTAACGGATTAGCTCTCATAACTTCTGTCCACACTATCATACAGGAGAACCAGTTAGATCAAATTCTTTTGGCAGAGTTGTCTAATTTTGAAGAGGATTGAATAGAAGAATTTGTATTAAGAAGAATCTCAAGAAAATACCAGGAAAAATGTATTATTAAACTTACAATAGCATTATTGAGATATGTCTATATATACGTCTGAGATAAGTAAAAGTAGCAAGTGAGTGTTCTTTTAAGGAAAAATATCACAAACGCATTTACAACTATGTACTCTGCAGGAATGGTCCGTCAAGTCATTAGCAGAATATTGAAACCTATGTAAAAAAATTCCAAAGAAATCTAGACGAATGACCACAAGGTATACATTACACACAGTGATTTTTACCAAATGGTAGAAAATAAAGGACTAACACAACAAAAAAATAAAGAATATTTAGAAAAACATAAACTTTAATTGCACTTTAGAACTTAGAGGATCAAAGCAAGAAAGGAATTCTAGCTGAAAATATCTACTCGCATTCTGATCTCTATTTTGAAGACAAATGAGAAAATAAATACGATTCCAGTGGTCCATTCGCAGATACGTTTTAGCAGTAAGTATGATCAAAAATTCCCAGAATGACCGTCAGATGGACCTACTGCAGTTTGCAAAAAACTCCACTAGATGTAGATAGAGTAGCAATTGAAACTTTTTTTAGCCAAAGCTCAGGTTGGCATTGAAGTTAAAATAATCTGAGTAAAGTGTCATTATTCCAATACATAAACAAAATAAGACTGTAGGTTTTATTAATAGCGGACTTACAGAACTACTAAACTTTTAATAATGAAGCGAATATTAAACTCACGGTATCACGTCACAAGAAGACAGCATTGAACAGCAGACAAATTTGTTGTCTTAGCGAAAAGTATAATTAGAAATTTTATGATTGAACCGCCCAGATCCATCACAAAACAAATTATTTTGTTATAAAAGTTAAGAGGTCCAGTTTTAGGCAATTGATTGTTTTGTAGTTCTTGTTTATTTCATGCCACTTTCAATAAATTCTCAATAGAGAAATATTGAGTATTTCTAGTGTATAAATACAAATATCTTGTGGTTTCCAATACTTTTGAACACTTTACTCTCTTATCAGAATGTTCTTTCTTTAATTACAAGAAATAATTATATTAAGAATTGTTAACAGATTAAGGAAATACTAAAAAAAAGATTTAAAGTTGGCTAAACATCTGTCTTTGGAGATTTTTATGGACAACAATATTTCTGAAGAAATATCAAAAAGAGATACATGAGCTACTTTAACGGAAGAGATAATCACAAATCCTAAGCTAGATATCAAAATAAGAGCATGTTCAATAGCTGTGTCCTCCCATCTTTAACCTACGCCTCCGAAACTTGGAGCACCACACAAAAAGAACTTAGGCTTCAAACCACCCAGCGTGCCATGGAAAGAAGAATCCTTAGGGATAAGTAAAAAAGACCACATCACAAATACATGTATCAATGGGCAGGTCATATTGCAAGATTCAGCAACAGCAGGTGGACCTACCGTGTCACAAACTGGTATCCAAGATCAACCAAGAGAAAACCCGGTAGACCTCCAACTAGATGGGAGGATTCCCCCCCCCTAACCAGAGTGATAAGAAACAAATGGAGAAGAATGGCCCAAAATCGCCAATGCTGGAAACTTTGCGACTTGTATTCGTGGAGACACCCAGAATGAAACAACAGGTCCATCGAAGTAATGTCTGCGTTTGCTCTTCAAATTATTCTTAAATTAACGAGAAAAAAAAAGTAATGTCCTAAGTCTGGTTCCAAAAATGTGAATAATTGTTCGGTTAAGATTCTGGAATTAATTTGAAGCAGTTGCTTACATATCTTAAGAAATTTTCACAAAAGTGTTAATTTAACGGGATAGGCATGTGTAATTTTCATATGTGAACTCATAAAGAAAAGGGGGTTGAAATTAGTATGGAAACAAATTATGGCTAATTGATATACAGTAATCTATAACAATGTCCTTGCTGCTAGAATACATTACAATGTAGTTTACAACACCAGCTAGTATGATTAAATTAAGGGGATAAAAATCCCTTATTATATTACAGCCAGTATGCGAAACTCTGAGATCGAAAACTACGCTCTAAGAGTTTCATGCCGAAGAACTATCGGCGAATCCAAGCGTAGGTGAACATCTGGTAGTACAACACCAACGCAACTCGAAGCAAAGGTGGAGCAAGCTCCCTCACTATCCTTGATATTTTCTCATAATGTAAAACACAGCTCCTAGGAGATGTAATACTGTCATTACATTATGAGGAGAAGTCACTACCCAGACCGGTTTCAACCTTATGCATAGGTGAAGCAGGCTCTAAAAATAAGACGATCCCGAGAGATCGCCCAACTCAGCGTTGTTCCACTCGATGACAGGCTCACCTCATCACCGAGAAGAACTTCTCAGCATTGGCTCTACCCAGTGGCAGGCGCACCCCCACCACCTTTAAGGACTGGCTTAAAGGGGAAAAGCAAGAATGCTTTTCATATTCCCGTTATCTGTAGAGGACTGTGTAGGGATAAGGTGTTATTGAGCTATTAAAGCTCTGAAGTTCTAACTGAGCTTTAATAGCTCAGTTAGAACTTCATTGGCTACAGCGTTGCCATCCATTACCCTCCCTGGGTACCCATTTTAGTCGCCTTTTACGACACGCATGAGCTACGTTGGTGTTTTTTTTAAGTAAAGCAGACTCTAAAATTTAGGACGATCCCTAGACCATTCCATAGTGGCCGAAAGACCGTCCAACTCAGCGTTGGCTCCACTCGGTGATGGGGTACCCCCGCCCACAACCGCTCATATTCCAGTGAAAAGCATCCACCAACAAACCCTCTCAGCGGGCCGTGCCGGAGGACACCCTCCCCAGAGACTCAAAATATGCACTCCCAGGCAAACTTCCCGAAATGTAAGCCCCCCCCACCCCTCACCTGGAGCGAAATCCCAGAAGAAACCTGAGAGAGTAAAACTCTCGAAACTCTGCGTTCATTTAGTTGCCTCTTACGACACGCACGGATTTGCAGTGGAGCTTTTTTTAAGTAAAGCCGACTCTAAAAATTAGGACGATCTCTAGACTACTCCATAGTAGCCGAAAGACGTCCATCTCAGCGTTGGCTCCACTCGGTGATGGGGCACCCCCCCCCCATCACCGAGAAGAACCGCTCATATTCTAGGGAAAAGCATCCACCGACAAAGCCCCTCAGCGGGCCGTGCCAGAGGATACCCTCCCCCAGAGACTCAAAATATGTATGCACTTCCAGGCAAACCTCCCGAAATCTAAGCCCTCCCTCACGGGGAGCGAAATTCCGGAAGAAACCTGCGAGAGCAAAACTCTCGAAACTCTACGTCCATTTAGTCACCTCTTATAACACGCATGGATTTGCAGTGGAGCTATTCTTATCCCGGCAACCACACTGGATGACTCCAAGTTTACACAGAACGCATAACATATATGGCGCAAAGGGTGATGCTTGACGCTTTTTATAGTCCCTGTTGTCTGTTTCGGGAGCAGTGATGGGAGAGATTTGTGAGCTATTTAGCTCGCCCTGAGTGGGCAGAAGTGGTTATTCGTCGTTGAGTGTTAGGATGGATTTCGGCCTTTTATGTTTCCCGTGGTCATTACCGTCATAGTTTCCGGCTTGCTGTATTAGTTGGTTTGGATGCGTAGATGTCTTCATAAAGAATTTTTCTGCTAGGGAGCGTAGTAGGGGAGAGATGTAGGGGATATTTATGTCCCGGTGGATCTGGGCGTTCCTGATGAACCACGGGCGTCCGGTATCATTCGCAGGCACTTGTTCTGTAGTCTTTGTAGCTTAAGGATGTTTGTCTTGGAGGTATGGCTCCAGGCTGGGGAGGCATATATAACTGTGGGACGGATCACTGTCTTGTACAGTAGAATTTTGTTTCTTGAGCTTAGTTTGCTGTGTCTGTTGATCAAGGGGTATAGCTGGGCGATAACTTTTGAAGTTTTGGTGTATGTGCTCTTGATGTGGCTGTTGAAGCATAATCGTTTATCGAGAAATATTCCCAGGTATTGACTCCAAGTTTAGGACGCAGGACATATATGGCGCAGAGGGTGAAGCTTGACGCTTTTCATATTCTCTGTTGTCTGTTTCGGGAGCAGTGATGGGAGAGATTTGTGAGCTATTTTAGCTGCCCTGAGTAGGCAGAAGTGGTTATTCTTCGTTGAGTATTAGGATGGTTTTCGGTCTTTTATGTTTCCAGTGGTCATTACTGTCATAGTTTCCGGCTTGCTGTATTAGATGGTTTGGATGCGTAGATATCTTCTTCATAAAGAATTTTTCTGCTAAGGTGCGTAGTAGTGCAGAGATGTAGGGGATATTTATGTTCCAGGGAATCTGGGCGTTCCTGATGAACCACGGACTCCGAGTTTAGTCCTTATCCTTATAAGGACTGGCTTAAATCGGCGAAGCAAGCATTTAATCCCTACACTGTAGAGGACAATGTAGGGATAAGGTGTTATTGAACTATATAAAGCTCTGATTTATATAGCTCAATGGTTCTAGCCTTAGTTAGAACTTCATTGGCAACAGCATTGCCATCCATTATCCTCCAAGTCCTTATAAGGACTGGCTTAAAGGGGCGAAGCAAAAATGCTTTTCATATTCCCCGTTATCTGTAGAGGACAGTGTAGGGATAAGATGTTATTGAGCAATTAAAGCTCTGATCATGGCAGGAGGGTAACAGCAATAGCCGAGCCTCAGTTAGAACTTCATTGGCTACAGCATTGCCATCCATTACCCTCCAAGGGTATTGAATTGAATGAATCAATCACCGACTATGTAAGTAAAGGTGAAATCTCAAAAATACGGACGATCTCTAGGCCACTCCATAGTGGGCGAAAGACCGTCCTAATCTCAGCTTTGGTTCCACTCAGTGACGGGCTCCCCGACCACTGAGCAGAACCGCTCAAATTCCGAGGAAAATAATTCACCGACAAAGCCCCTCAGCAGGCCGTGCCGGAGAACACCCTCCCCGGAAACTCAAAGTGCTCCCTTATGGCAAAAACCTTAAGAGAGCGAACTCAAAAACTCGTCGTCCAAGGGGGTAACAGCAACAGCCGAACCTCAGTTAAACTTCATTGGTACAGCATTGCATTGTTGCCATCCGTTACTGCCAAGGGCATTAATGAATCAATCACCGACTATGTAAGTAAAGGTGAAATCTCAAAAATACGGACGATCTCTAGGCCACTCCATAGTGGGCGAAAGACCGTCCTAATCTCAGCGTTGGTTCCACTCAGTGACGGGCTCCCCGACCACTGAGCAGAACCGCTCATATTCCGAGGAAAATAATTCACCGGCAAGTACCCCTCAGCGGGCCGTGCCGGAGAACACTTTCCCCGGAGACTCAAAGTGCTCCCTTAGGGCAAAACCTAAGAGAGCGAACTCATTTACCCAGGATAACAGCAACAGCCGAACCTCAGTTAAACTTCATTGGTCCAGCATTGCCATCCGTTACCCTATATGGGCATCTCATATAAAATCAATCACCGACTATGTAAGTAAAGGTGAAATCTCAAAAATACGGACGATCTCTAGGCCACTCCATAGTGGGCGAAAGACCGTCCTAATCTCAGCGTTGGTTCCACTCAGTGACGGGCTCCCCGATCACTGAGCAGAACCGCTCATATTCCGAGGAAAATAATTCACCGGCAAGTACCCCTCAGCGGGCCGTGCCGGAGAACACTCTCCCCAGAGACTCAAAGTTCTCCCTTAGGGCAAAACCTAAGAGAGCGAACTCATTTACCCAGGATAACAGCAACAGCCGAACCTCAGTTAAACTTCATTGGTTCAGCAGTGCCATCCGTTACCCTATATGGGCATCTCATATAAAATCAATCACCGACTATGTAAGTAAAGGTGAAATCTCAAAAATACGGACGATCTCTAGGCCACTCCATAGTGGGCGAAAGACCGTCCTAATCTCAGCGTTGGTTCTACTCAGTGACGAGCTCCCCGACCACTGAGCAGAACCGCTCATTCCGAAGAAAATAATTCACCGGCACGCACCCCTCAGCGGGCCGTGCCGGAGAACACTTTCCCCGGAGACTCAATTGCTCCCTTAGGGCAAAACCTAAGAGAGCGAACTCATTTACCCAGGATAACAGCAACAGCCGAACCTCAGTTAAACTTCATTGGTTCAGCATTGCCATCCGTTACCCTATATGGGCATCTCATAATAAAATCAATCACCGCATCTCACGGTCGATTGTTCCACCCAACCCATCTATCCTCCAAGGGTCCTTATAAGGACTGGCTTAAAGGGGCGAAGCAAGAATGCTTTTCATCTTCCCCGTTATCTGTAGAGGACAGTGTAGGGATAAGGTGTTATTGAGCAATTAAAGCTCTGATCATGGCAGGAGGGTAACAGCAATAGCAGAGCCTCAGTTAGAACTTCATTGGCTACAGCATTGCCATCCATTACCCTCCAAGAGTATTGGATTGAATGAATCAATCACCGCATCTCACGGTCGATTGTTCTCCCTATCCTCCAAGGGCATTTCCAAGAAAAAATTCATAGAAATTATATATAAAATATAAAATGGTGTTGGAAGTTTAATTTTAAATGCTCTCTTTTCTCTCAGTAACGTTAATATAATGCTTATATTTTGCATAATGTTCTGTACAATACTATTCATATTTTAATATTATATTAATAAAAACTATTAAATTTTAATAATTAACAATAAAGCAACTATCATTACATTGTGAATATATCATTCTAATACTAGAAACATCAATAATCTCACGCGTTGTTAGCATGGTAGATTATAAATACTCTGCTTTACAATAATCCTTTCTTTGTCAGTAGCAGTGTCTTCCGAAAGATATGAAGGACGAAGAATTGATGATATTTAAATTTATGTTCTCTTTCCTGGATTTTCGTTTTGTACTAAGCATGCTATTAGCTTGGGGATTTAAGGGAAGAGAGAAACTGAGCCCACTAGCCAAGATGCTTTTCCACTGCACTTGCATATGATAACAGTAGGTAGTATTACACGAAAGTTGTGATCTGAGAAGCTAAACATTTGCATATATCATCGGTAACTGTTATGTATCTCTGTGTCACATTTGTTATGTGTCCTTTTATATGATTCTTGGATTACGTAGCCTTGATTTATATGAATGGTCATACTCATAGCTTCTTTTGCAAACATTGTCTTTGTAAGAACTGAAGTACATATGATGCAGAGAAAAAGATGGTGTACTTTGAGAATGCTCTTATAAAATAACACTTTTCGCTAGTTGGGTTATATATCAGTGTAGTAGTTTTCCAAGTATTGTGATGCTGGTTCAATATGGACACCAAATATGGATATATCGGAGACTACGTGGGATAGGGGGGGAGTAGTTTGCATTTAAAAAGTAACATTAAATGAACAAACTAATTTGTGTCACATTTTCATTTGTGTCACAAACACACTGTCTGTGTGTTTGTTTGTGACACAAATGAGAATGTCTTTTACTGAGAGATCATTTTTATCGCCTATCTATATTACCTTTATTAATACACCGAAGGTATATCACATCGCTGCCATGGGCTAATGATTTGATCGGAATTACCAGAGTGAAGAGGACTGTAG
Source organism: Typopeltis vanoorti (assembly GCF_054136105.1). Taxonomy (NCBI): domain Eukaryota; kingdom Metazoa; phylum Arthropoda; class Arachnida; order Uropygi; family Thelyphonidae; genus Typopeltis; species Typopeltis vanoorti. The sequence continues at coordinate 132,278,136 of NC_143552.1, forward strand.
ATTAACAATTGCTTTGGGGCAATGTGTACAACAAATGTCTTAACTTAATACAAATGTCTTAGAATAAATAAAATTAAATTCAAGATAAAAAAAAAAAAGAAAATTGGATATGCATAGTTATGTCCTTTAAATGTATCACTTGTTATTTCCTTTGTGTGTGTGTGTTCAGATGTTAATTTTTTTTGCTGATTTCTTTCCATATTTAGCTTTCCACTTTACATTCATACAAAAGGTAGTCATATGTTTATTGAAGTGAATAGAAAAGACAGGTATCTGTTGTATGGGTAATTGGCAATTTTTTCGGTGATTTCTATTATTATATACACAAGAAGGAAAGGCCTGTCTTGTTTGACACCTTATGTTATATGGATCTTCCCAGATAAGCTTTCATTTATGCAGATTGTTTTGTTTATTTAAATGTAGAGCAGCTGAACCATACGTAGAAAGTGAAGGCCAGTGGATTATTGACTTTTATGTTGGCTAATTCAAAAATTAATTTGTAGTTAGTATGGGGATAGGCCTCCAGTTACTTTGCAATGTGTTACTGTTTGACTGAGGAATTAGTATTATGATCCCTGTTTCCTCTGAGTTTGTGACTTCATCTTCTATTATGATGGTTCCGTAGATATGGGTTAGAATGGGTACGAAGATGATTTCTAATGTTTTATCGAAAATTCTACCCAGTCCGTTGCAGCTGGTCATTTGTTTTCTTGCAGTTCTGTATCTCTGTTATTATTTTGTGGTATTTGAGGGAGGTTACTGATTATCAGTAATTAGTGATAAAATCCTTTTGCAGCATATTGTTAAGATTTTTGTGGCTTTTATGGCTGTCCCTTCATTCATCTAATGCCCCGTGTGTTCTGTTTATTCTTTGTTCGCTTTTTTTCTGTTTCAATTACTGCATTTTTGAGTTTGTTAACAATTCTACCTTTTTCATGTGTTCTGACTTCATGTGCCAGAAACGAGGTCCATGATTTGTAGGTTTTGGTCTGGATGATTACCATCATTTGGTTAGTATGGTTTCCTTACTGTTTACTTGAGATGCTTTCTGTACACATAAGTTTTCAATCAACATTGCATGTATTCGTATGGGGGACACTTCTCTCTTGGTTGGGTTGTATAAGTAGAGATAGTGCTTTTTTTTGAGACGGTACACAACAATATTGCGTAATTTTCAGCTTTCGCTGCTAGCAATGAATGAGTACTGGCACCTATTTAATAAAACAAGCTCTGAGTAGGGACACAAATGTTTTCAGGATTCTGTGTGGTTCTAGGTCTTATTGCTGACAAATGGTATTTATCCCTTGGGTTCCTGTGCTTGCGCTTCTTCCAATTTTGTCTTCTGCATTGTCTATTATGCAGTTGAAGTCACTCCGAAGAATGTGTTCCTATAGTCCTTCCAATTAATTGTCAAGATTTATTAAAAGTTTTATCTCTGACTTTCATTATTGAGTACTTAAATGTAGGTCAGGGTTATTACTGTTCAGAGTTTTGTTCTTGTGACGGCACTGTTTTTCCTGATTGATCATTTTTACATAATATGGATTTTCCTAAAAGGTTTTTTTTTTCAGAAATAAGTATGGCTGTTCCTCCGTCGATGTTACTTCCTGCATCCCAGTATGCTTTGATGTTATGAACTTTCTAGTTTCTTAATTTCGGCTAACTTAGATATGTGTGTTTCTTGAAGAAATAGAGCATATGTCTTTTATTCACATTTTGCTTATCATTGCTTTTTTGCCTATTATTATTTTTTGTAGTTTTTTCTTTTATTTTTAGGTTTTGTTCTGTTAGTTTTGTTCTTTGCAATTATTCGTGTACTTTTCAGGATGGATATATTTTTGATCTTTTCCTTTCGTTTCTATTTCTTCATGTAGCAGTTTACTGTATCTTGCATATATAATATGCTAGATACAGTAAACTTTTCACTGTTTCATTTCCACTGTTAGTATCTACCGAGGCAGCAAGGTCTACGAGCTTACTGGTACTTAAATGAGACTCAGTACCAAGTTGATGTTTTAATAAAGTGGTTAGTGAGCGTATATAAAATGAAGTTGAATAAGCAAATTAATGCAAATTACGAGAAGCTAAGATTGATGAGTGAAGAAACAAACTAACGAAAGAAATATTTTAATTTTCCAAAAGTATTAAAAGATTAATTCTGATCGACACTACAGTTACAAAATTCCAAAGATTGCTACGGAATGTGTCGCCAAATGCATTATTTGCGTGTTTATTAATCTCTTAAATTATCTCCTTTTAATCCTTTTTCACTTCGTTCAGAATAATCCTAGAATACAAAAAAAGCGACGAAAGTGTTGAAATAATTCATTACTTTGTTAATCCCTCAATGATTTATTTCTATGAAACGAAAAGGCTCTCTCCCTACATCCTTCGTTCAGAACAATTAACAGCACGTAAGCAGAAGATTGAGCAAAGAGCAAAGAAGACAAGAGGGGGTGGGTTGAATGTATACCCTGACGGTGTTAGCACGAAGAATGGGCGATCATACACCATTGTGTAAAAGATGAACGTCACGAACTTCAATCCTAGTAAAACTCCCCTCTAATTTCCGGATAAAAGGTCTTTACTTGCTTTAATTATTCACAATGTCTAGAAATAAGAACATGTCATCGTTTAAGACTACATAAAAATAACAAAAGCGCTACTCTCCTTAGTTCGCTTGACAATAAAAGAGTGCGATACCTGGTGGAGACTTTCTCATAAGATGCTTAAAAACTTAACAAGAGGAACTGTTTTTTTTTGTTTTTTTTGCGATAAATTTCATTACTCATTTAAGGGAAATAGAAACCTCAGATCTCTTTGACATTCAGACTCCTGTCTAAGACGCGAATAACTTTATCAGGGCTTTTCATCTGAAGATGAGTTAACCAGTTTAATATAGAGGTAGAGTGTTTTTCTCCGGGAAACGTTGGGTTTTCGTCCGTTCTCTTCTCTCAATCAGTATTACCATATTTACTCTCATGCAACTTATTATACGCTAGTCTGTTAGTGGTTCCCAGTGGTATGCATGTCGTTTTTTTATTTAATATGAAAAAGGTTTGATTAGTTAAAAAAGTATTGATATATTTAATAAATAAAAGAAATCTGATTACTTATAAAATTTTATTAGAAATTTTCTTCACACACCATAATAAAAAAGAAAAAAGTCTCAATATAATCTAGAATCCAGGAAATATATATCTGGTGAGGACATTGAGGAAGAAGAAAAAGTCCTTTTTAGGACTTCCAGGGTAACAAATAGCAATGCTGAACCGAGGAAGTTAACTGAGGTTCGGCTGTTGCTGTTATCCTGGGTGTGAGTTTTTGAGTTCGCTCCCTTAGGGTTTTGCCTTAAGGGAGCACCTTGATTCTCCGGGGAAGGTGTTCTCCGGCAGGGCCTGCTGAGGGGTTCTTGTCGGTGAATTATTTTCCTCGGAATTTGAGCGGTTCTGCTCAGGAGTCGGGGAGCCCATCGGGGTGCTAGGATGGGGCGGCCGACACTGAGTGGAACCAACGCTGAGCGGTTCTGCTTAAACGGGGAGCCCGTCGGGGTGCTTGGACGGGGCCGCCGTCAATGAGTGGAACCGACGCTGAGACATGGACGGTCTTTCGCCCACTATGGAGTGGCCTAGAGATCGTCCGATTTTTTGAGATTTTACCCTTTACTTACTAATCAGGACTTCCAGGGTAACAAATAGCAATGCTGAACCGAGGAAGTAAACTGAGGTTCGGCTGTTGCTGTTATCCTGGGTGTGAGTTTTTGAGTTTGCTCCCTTAGGGTTTTTGCCTTAAGGGAGCACCTTGAGTCTCCGGGGAAGGTGTTCTCCGGCAGGGCCCGCTGAGGGGTTCTTGTCGGTGAATTATTTTCCTCGGAATTTGAGCGGTTCTGCTCAGGAGTCGGGGAGCCCGTTGGGGTGCTTGAACGGGGCGGCCGACACTGAGTGGAACCAACGCTGAGCGGTTCTGCTTAAACGGGGAGCCCGTCGGGGTGCTTGGACGGGGCGGCCGTCAATGAGTGGAACCAACGCTGAGACATGGACGGTCTTTCGCCCACTATGGAGTGGCCTAGAGATCGTCCGATTTTTTGAGATTTTACCCTTTACTTACTAACCAGGGTAACGAATGGCAATGCTGAACCGAGGAAGTAAACTGAGGTCCGGCTGTTGCTGTTATCCTGGGTGTGAGTTTTTGAGTTAGCTCCCTTAGGGTTTTTGCCTTAAGGGAGCACCTTGAGTCTCCGGGGAAGGTGTTCTCCGGCAGGGCCCGCTGAGGGGTTCTTGTCGGTGAATTATTTTCCTCGGAATTTGAGCGGTTCTGCTCAGGAGTCGGGGAGCCCGTTGGGGTGCTTGAACGGGGCGGCCGACACTGAGTGGAACCAACGCTGAGCGGTTCTGCTTAAACGGGGAGCCCGTCGGGGTGCTTGGACGGGGCGGCCGTCAATGAGTGGAACCAACGCTGAGACATGGACGGTCTTTCGCCCACTATGGAGTGGCCTAGAGATCGTCCGATTTTTTGAGATTTTACCCTTTACTTACTAATCAGGAGTTCCAGGGTAACGAATGGCAATGCTGAACCGAGGAAGTAAACTGAGGTTCGGCTGTTGCTGTTATCCTGGGTGTGAGTTTTTGAGTTCGCTCCCTTAGGGTTTTTGCCTTAAGGGAGCACCTTGAGTCTCCGGGGAAGGTGTTCTCCGGCAGGGCCCGCTGAGGGGTTCTTGTCGGTGAATTATTTTCCTCGGAATTTGAGCGGTTCTGCTCAGGAGTCGGGGAGCCCGTTGGGGTGCTTGAACGGGGCGGCCGACACTGAGTGGAACCAACGCTGAGCGGTTCTGCTTAAACGGGGAGCCCGTCGGGGTGCTTGGACGGGGCGGCCGTCAATGAGTGGAACCAACGCTGAGACGTGGACGGTCTTTCGCCCACTATGGAGTGGCCTAGAGATCGTCCGATTTTTTGAGATTTTACCCTTTACTTACTAATCAGGACTTCCAGGGTAACGAATGGCAATGCTGAACCGAGGAAGTAAACTGAGGTTCGGCTGTTGCTGTTATCCTGGGTGTGAGTTTTTGAGTTCGCTCCCTTAGGGTTTTTGCCTTAAGGGAGCACCTTGAGTCTCCGGGGAAGGTGTTCTCCGGCAGGGCCCGCTGAGGGGTTCTTGTCGGTGAATTATTTTCCTCGGAATTTGAGCGGTTCTGCTCAGGAGTCGGGGAGCCCATCGGGGTGCTAGGATGGGGCGGCCGACACTGAGTGGAACCAACGCTGGGCGGTTCTGCTTAAACGGGGAGCCCGTCGGGGTGCTTGGACGGGGCGGCCGTCAATGAGTGGAACCAACGCTGAGACATGGACGGTCTTTCGCCCACTATGGAGTGGCCTAGAGATCGTCCGATTTTTTGAGATTTTACCCTTTACTTACTAATCAGGACTTCCAGGGTAACGAATGGCAATGCTGAACCGAGGAAGTAAACTGAGGTCCGGCTGTTGCTGTTATCCTGGGTGTGAGTTTTTGAGTTAGCTCCCTTAGGGTTTTTGCCTTAAGGGAGCACCTTGAGTCTCCGGGGAAGGTGTTCTCCGGCAGGGCCCGCTGAGGGGTTCTTGTCGGTGAATTATTTTCCTCGGAATTTGAGCGGTTCTGCTCAGGAGTCGGGGAGCCCGTTGGGGTGCTTGAAACGGGGCGGCCGACACTGAGTGGAACCAACGCTGAGCGGTTCTGCTTAAACGGGGAGCCCGTCGGGGTGCTTGGACGGGGCGGCCGTCAATGAGTGGAACCAACGCTGAGACATGGACGGTCTTTCACCCACTATGGAGTGGCCTAGAGATCGTCCGATTTTTTGAGATTTTACCCTTTACTTACTAATCAGGACTTCCAGGGTAACAAATAGCAATGCTGAACCGAGGAAGTAAACTGAGGTTCGGCTGTTGCTGTTATCCTGGGTGTGAGTTTTTGAGTTCGCTCCCTTAGGGTTTTTGCCTTAAGGGAGCACATTGAGTCTCCGGGGAAGGTGTTCTCCGGCAGGGCCCGCTGAGGGGTTCTTGTCGGTGAATTATTTTCCTCGGAATTTGAGCGGTTCTGCTCAGGAGTCAGGGAGCCCGTTGGGGTGCTTGAACGGGGCGGCCGACACTGAGTGGAACCAACGCTGAGCGGTTCTGCTTAAACGGGGAGCCCGTCGGGGTGCTTGGACGGGGCGGCCGTCAATGAGTGGAACCAACGCTGAGACATGGACGGTCTTTCGCCCACTATGGAGTGGCCTAGAGATCGTCCGATTTTTTGAGATTTTACCCTTTACTTACTAATCAGGGTAACAATTAGCAATGCTGAACCAAGGAAGTAAACTGAGGTTCGGCTGTTGCTGTTATCCTGGGTGTGAGTTTTTGAGTTCGCTCCCTTAGGGTTTTTGCCTTAAGGGAGCACCTTGATTCTCCGGGGAAGGTGTTCTCCGGCAGGGCCCGCTGAGGGGTTCTTGTCGGTGAATTATTTTCCTCGGAATTTGAGCGGTTCTGCTCAGGAGTCGGGGAGCCCGTTGGGGTGCTTGAACGGGGCGGCCGACACTGAGTGAAACCAATGCTGAGCGGTTCTGCTTAAACGGGGAGCCCATCGGGGTGCTTGGACGGGGCGGCCGTCAATGAGTGGAACCAACGCTGAGACATGGACGGTCTTTCGCCCACTATGGAGTGGCCTAGAGATCGTCCGATTTTTTGAGATTTTACCCTTTACTTACTAACCAGGGTAACAATTAGCAATGCTGAACCAAGGAAGGAAACTGAGGTTCGGCTGTTGCTGTTATCCTGGGTGTGAGTTTTTGAGTTCGCTCCCTTAGGGTTTTTGCCTTAAGGGAGCACCTTGAGTCTCCGGGGAAGGTGTTCTCCGGCAGGGCCCGCTGAGGGGTTCTTGTCGGTGAATTATTTTCCTCGGAATTTGAGCGGTTCTGCTCAGGAGTCGGGGAGCCCATCGGGGTGCTAGGATGGGGCGGCCGACACTGAGTGGAGCCAACGCTGAGCGGTTCTGCTTAAATGGGGAGCCCGTCGGGGTGCTTGGACGGGGCGGCCGTCAATGAGTGGAACCAACGCTGAGACATGGACGGTCTTTCGCCCACTATGGAGTGGCCTAGAGATCGTCCGATTTTTTGAGATTTTACCCTTTACTTACTAATCAGGACTTCCAGGGTAACAAATAGCAATGCTGAACCGAGGAAGTAAACTGAGGTTCGGCTGTTGCTGTTATCCTGGGTGTGAGTTTTTGAGTTCGCTCCCTTAGGGTTTTTGCCTTAAGGGAGCACCTTGATTCTCCGGGGAAGGTGTTCTCCGGCAGGGCCCGCTGAGGGGTTCTTGTCGGTGAATTATTTTCCTCGGAATTTGAGCGGTTCTGCTCAGGAGTCGGGGAGCCCGTTGGGGTGCTTGAACGGGGCGGCCGACACTGAGTGAAACCAATGCTGAGCGGTTCTGCTTAAACGGGGAGCCCATCGGGGTGCTTGGACGGGGCGGCCGTCAATGAATGGAACCAACGCTGAGACATGGACGGTCTTCGCCCACTATGGAGTGGCCTAGAGATCGTCCGATTTTTTGAGATTTTACCCTTTACTTACTAACCAGGGTAACAATTAGCAATGCTGAACCAAGGAAGGAAACTGAGGTTCGGCTGTTGCTGTTATCCTGGGTGTGAGTTTTTGAGTTCGCTCCCTTAGGGTTTTTGCCTTAAGGGAGCACCTTGAGTCTCCGGGGAAGGTGTTCTCCGGCAGGGCCCGCTGAGGGGTTCTTGTCGGTGAATTATTTTCCTCGGAATTTGAGCGGTTCTGCTCAGGAGTCGGGGAGCCCATCGGGGTGCTAGGATGGGGCGGCCGACACTGAGTGGAACCAACGCTGAGCGGTTCTGCTTAAACGGGGAGCGCGTCGGGGTGCTAGGATGGGGCGGCCGACACTGAGTGGAGCCAACGCTGAGCGGTTCTGCTTAAATGGGGAGCCCGTCGGGGTGCTTGGACGGGGCGGCCGTCAATGAGTGGAACCAACGCTGAGACATGGACGGTCTTTCGCCCACTATGGAGTGGCCTAGAGATCGTCCGATTTTTTGAGATTTTACCCTTTACTTACTAATCAGGACTTCCAGGGTAACAAATAGCAATGCTGAACCGAGGAAGTAAACTGAGGTTCGGCTGTTGCCGTTATCCTGGGTGTGAGTTTTTGAGTTCGCTCCCTTAGGGTTTTTGCCTTAAGGGAGCACCTTGAGTCTTCGAAGAAGGTGTTCTCTGGCAGGGCCCGCTGAGGGGTTCTTGTCGGTGAATTATTTTCCTCGGAATTTGAGCGGTTCTGCTCAGGAGTCGGGGAGCCCATCGGGGTGCTAGGATGGGGCGGCCGACACTGAGTGGAACCAACGCTGAGCGGTTCTGCTTAAACGGGGAGCCCGTCGGGGTGCTTGGACGGGGCGGCCGTCAATGAGTGGAACCAACGCTGAGACATGGACGGTCTTTCGCCCACTATGGAGTGGCCTAGAGATCGTCCGATTTTTTGAGATTTTACCCTTTACTTACTAATCAGGACTTCCAGGGTAACAAATAGCAATGCTGAACCGAGGAAGTAAACTGAGGTTTGGCTGTTGCTGTTATCCTGGGTGTGAGTTTTTGAGTTCGCTCCCTTGGGGTTTTTGCCTTAAGGGAGCACCTTGAGTCTCCGGGGAAGGTGTTCTCCGGCAGGGCCCGCTGAGGGGTTCTTGTCGGTGAATTATTTTCCTCGGAATTTGAGCGGTTCTGCTCAGGAGTCGGGGAGCCCATCGGGGTGCTAGGATGGGGCGGCCGACACTGAGTGGAACCAACGCTGAGCGGTTCTGCTTAAACGGGGAGCCCGTCGGGGTGCTTGGACGGGGCGGCCGTCAATGAGTGGAACCAACGCTGAGACATGGACGGTCTTTCGCCCACTATGGAGTGGCCTAGAGATCGTCCGATTTTTTGAGATTTTACCCTTTACTTACTAACCAGGACTTCCAGGGTAACAAATAGCAATGCTGAACCGAGGAAGTAAACTGAGGTTCGGCTGTTGCTGTTATCCTGGGTGTGAGTTTTTGAGTTCGCTCCCTTAGGGTTTTTGCCTTAAGGGAGCACCTTGAGTCTCCGGGGAAGGTGTTCTCCGGCAGGGCCCGCTGAGGGGTTCTTGTCGGTGAATTATTTTCCTCGGAATTTGAGCGGTTCTGCTCAGGAGTCGGGGAGCCCATCGGGGTGCTAGGATGGGGCGGCCGACACTGAGTGGAACCAACGCTGAGCGGTTCTGCTTAAACGGGGAGCGCGTCGGGGTGCTTGGACGGGGCGGCCGTCAATGAGTGGAAACAACGCTGAGACATGGACGGTCTTTCGCCCACTATGGAGTGGCCTAGAGATCGTCCGATTTTTTGAGATTTTACCCTTTATTTACTAATCAGGACTTCCAGGGTAACAATTAGCAATGCTGAACCGAGGAAGTAAACTGAGGTTCGGCTGTTGCTGTTATCCTGGGTGTGAGTTTTTGAGTTTGCTCCCTTGGGGTTTTTGCCTTAAGGGAGCACCTTGAGTCTCCGGGGAAAGTGTTCTCCGGCAGGGCCCGCTGAGGGGTTCTTGTCGGTGAATTATTTTCCTCGGAATTTGAGCGGTTCTGCTCAGGAGTCGGGGAGCCCATCGGGGTGCTAGGATGGGGCGGCCGACACTGAGTGGAACCAACGCTGAGCGGTTCTGCTTAAACGGGGAGCCCGTCGGGGTGCTTGGACGGGGCGGCCGTCAATGAGTGGAACCAACGCTGAGACACGGACGGTCTTTCGCCCACTATGGAGTGGCCTAAAGATCGTCCGATTTTTTGAGATTTTACCCTTTACTTACTAATCAGGACTTCCAGGGTAACAAATGGCAATGCTGTAGCCAATGAAGTTTTAACTGAGGCTTGGCTATTGCCGTTACCCAGCCATGACTAGGGCTTTTTAGCTCAATAACATCTCATCCACACAGATTTTCTTCATTCAGATGACGGGATAAAGAGTCAAGGACTCAGTCCATCGCCCAGTTCTTTTAAGAACTATATATCTGGTGATCTCTCCAAGTGGAGATTGGAAGTCAACCCCCTGAAAAGCTCAGCGGTTCTCTTCTCAAAAAGGCCAATGTCTCCTGCAGGAGATGTATTACTATTCAATACTAAAATTCCCTGGCAGAAAGAAACAAATTACCTGGGTGTGATTCTCGACAAAAAGCTATCTTTCAACCAACATATCAAGTCTGCATGTGCAAAAGCATCTAAAGCCATAGCTCAGATCTACCCGCTAATTAATAGAAATAGCAAACTCAGCAACAGAATCAAATTGCAGCTATACCAGATGACGATTCGTCCTATAATCACCTATGCCTCTCCAGCCTGGAGCCACACCTCTAATACTAACATTATTAAGATACAGCGAGTGCAGAACAAGTGCTTGAGAATGATTTTGAACGCCACGTGGTATGTTAGAAACAGCCAACTCCACAGAGACACAAATATTCCCTATATTCTCTCTTATCTACAATCCTTAGCTTCCAAATTTGTTCTAAAGACGTCCACACATCCCAACGATTTGGTTCAACAAGCTGCAGCATACGAGCCAACGGACATATTTAAATATAGAAGACCAAAAACTATATTAGCCTCCTATAGCGATACATAATCTCCATGCCCATTCAGGGCGAGCAAACTGCTCGTAAATTTTACCCTCACTGTAACCACGACAGATAGCGGGGAATATGAAAAGCATTTTGCTTCACCCTTAAAGAATAAATGTCAATTGTCAATTATAGCTGGTGATGTTTGGTTGTCATATTTGTCACCATCTTTGCAAGACGTATTATATTATGTATTCAGTTTGTTGTCTAGTAACAAAATTTGTCATTATATTTTATGAACAACTGAAATTTCTCTATAGATTTCTCTATAGAAAAAGTGAAATAAGAAAATAACTTGCTTACCATTTCAAGTTCTAATTTATCTCAATTTTTGTCGTTCTTGTCTATATTCATTATCTTACCCTTTCCGTCTTTATTTAGAAAACACTCCACTTGATTACCTCTAACAAAATCTTCAATTTCTTCCAAATGTAACGAAGAATTGTAGCTTTCACATCTGTACATTTAGAGGCACATTTTGTTTGAAGTGTATTGAGATTTCTTTCAAGATAAATAACAAAAAGGACGAAAACGACACTTGAAAACTCCAGTATTTTTCTATAACCAATCAATTTTAATGTATATATTTTAATTACTGTTGTTGAGTTTTTTTTTCTTTCAAAAGATGATTATCTTTGATCACCAATATCTAATATTTGTGATTATCAAATCCTCCAAACTTCTGTAAATTTCTTTCTTATCAAAGTACAATAAATTCATATTAAGATAAAATGTTCGGTGGAATAAATAAGCATACTATATTTTAAAAAAATTACCGAAAGTCATTATCTTAGCGCAGTGTCTTAAAAAAAGGTCCTAATTTTGTCTTGCTGCAAAAATTATAACTACTATTACTAAACAGAAAAATAACTTTTGGATAATGAGAAAAATAAATACAGCCATCAGAGCGAGAAATTATTTAAATATTCAGAATTAAAACTGGGATATAAAAAGCGACAGAAGAATAGAATGGGTTATACAGAGCAAAAGAATCGTCAAAATTATACAAGAAAGAAGCATCTTTTAAAATAATTTGTTGTCAAGAAATTCTATAATAATCACGGAGGAACATTTTTAATGGAAAACTACTAAAAATGCAAGACAATTTAAAATGCATAATGTATCCTGGGAGAATGTTTTTAAAGTAATGTATTATAATGTGCAGTATCAGATCTATAAATAGTAACAAGAAGATTTTTACTCAGTATATGGTTCATCTTTTGTTCGCTTTTTTTTTCTTTCTAGTATTGAGTTAATCGCTCTCCGACTTTGGATGCAAGCAATTCAGTTTTTCAAACTGAATGTGTGCGGTAGCCTGTGTTATATATAGACCTTTTTTTCGCCTAGCTTTAATCTGTAACATTGCAAACACGATTAATTCGCTTAAATCCACGTAGCTACAAAATATTCATCACCGTTTGCACGAGTTCAAGTGATTGCACTCTCTGGACAGTAGACACTAAAAAAAGAATATATGCCTCTGCGACTTACTGACGTCAGCGTGGATGGACTTACTGAAGTCCATCCACACAGCGCAGGCAAAAATTAACTAATTAGAATATATTAAGTGGGAATGGGTTAGATTAATATTGGAGTGGAGACATTACTAAATAAAATCAGTGACATTACGATTCGTCATATAATTCATTTTATAGTGCGTTCAAAAATGATTGACCTTCAATTAGAAATAACGAAAGCACAAATGTTGTTTGCGCCCCCCCCCCCGTGTAGACAGGTATGCGCGCGCGCGCACAGCTTACAGGGAATATTGCTTGCGAGGTTTGTTTACCACCAGGTTATAAGGGTTTTCTTCACAGACATTAGGAAGTAGTTACAGGGTCACTCTCCAGGTATAAATATAAATTTAGGTAATCCATCCCAGATAAAGCCAATAATTGAATAGCAAATACCGGTTTACAGCCACCCTAAATGTTACTGCACGCTATACACAAAGCTGTGTACTACTCAAAAGAGAATATAAAAAGTATTCCTTATATGAGAAGTTATATCTTATTCAAAATATGAATAATCATACTAATGATGGGTAATGGTATTGTTATTTTCAATACTTACCGTGGTAGTTAGATCTAAAATGCGCACCAAGGGACATCAATGGCACTTGAAGAAATTCTCCAGATGGTTTAAGCTTGTTCATTTATCTTTTTTTTTTCTTTTTTTTTTTTTTGGCGGCGCCGTGCTGCGTCTCGAAACCTTTATTTATTTTATACAAAAACAATCATATTACTGTATAATAATTATTTAATATAGTTATCGTTGCTATAATTTGCCATGTAAATTTTTAAAAAATATTATTAAAATTGTTTATAAATACTATATTATTTTAACACTTTCGCACCGGACTGTGTCTGTACGTGTGGAAACCGCTGGGGAGGGGCTTGCATTAATATATGTATGATATATATATATGCGATCGTCCAATGCGTAAGATCGCATTTTCAAAAAACTTATAAGGCATGTTAGTTGCAACTTTTCTGGTAGACTTTTATTTGTAACATTAACATTTGAGATGTGTCTCGATGATATCGAATATCTCAGTAATTCAAACTGATTTCAAGTTATATATATTTTCATGTTGATCTTTTTGGTTTGCATGAATGGTGTGCTGGGTATCCAATACAATCTAAATATTTGCTATACGTAGCTTCTGGAACTGAAAATTTGAAAGAGAATATTTGATCAAATGTGTTTAGTTAGCTGCTATGTTTAGTGATACAATAAGTCTGTTTTGTTTGCATGCATGCAGTATAATCTGTGAGAGGCGAAATATTTTTCCGTTATGAGGGTTATTCGTGTTATCTCTAATTACACTAATTGATGCTAAATATAGTACATAGACTGTAAATGTCTCTGTACTGTATCTAGAGAAAAACAAAACTACTTGTTTTTCTTGCTTTTGCAGTATAGGGTCTGTTGAGGTTGGTATGTTTTTTTACGGTGCAGGAACATTTTTATTTCAGTCTTCGGGAACAACAGACGTGGAAAAATTTATCTATTCCTGCATAAAAAATAAATAATTCTATGTATTGTATGAAGTTTTTCTACAACAAAATACTAACAATTTGATTTCATATACTGATCATCGATCGATGTACACGAAATTAATTCAATGTTAATAAATAAGTCAATAATAATAATACATAGGGAAAAATCACTTTCATGGGTGGGAATTATATAAAAAAATCTTCCACAGATATTGTTAGTGATGCAGCAGGATGTCAATTCACTTTCCATTGCAATGCCAACCAGAACTGATGAATTTCAAGAAAAATTTAAATTTTAAAAGCCTAAAAAAATGCACTTAACGGAACGTACTTCTGTTTTAGGTAAGTTGATTTAGTAAATAAAGCAACGCTAGTTTTAAAATTATCCGCCTCAAGTAAGAATATTTTAACAGAAATATTTGATTAGTGGTTTACAAGATACAAATATCTTTAGATGTAAACGATTTCGAGAATTTTGTTCAGTAGATGACCTATTTTACACATTTTTAGTAGTCTACTAACAAGAATTGAATATAGACAAAATAATTGGAGAAAGAGATACCGGAGTGCCCGAGGAATGCGGAAGACCTCATGGATTGAAAGAGAAGATACTCGAAAGAAATTGTAGGGCATACTGTATTGCTTGTACTGAGCTTTCTTTAATCTCGGTAGTTAGGAATGTAGAAAAATTATCTTCTGACAACTCATAATTTTTATACAATCCAAGAACTATGCAACAAATTTTAGGCTTCGAAAAAACGTTCGAGTATTATTATTATTATTATTATTATTATTATTATTATTATTATTATTATTGACATTAGAGCTCCCTTTCATGGAGTCAGAATATCCATTCATAGTTTCTCATAGTGTGGCCATTGATATCGAAAACAGGGAAAGACAGATAGACTTCCTTTATTTGTCGTACATCACTCTCTGCTTACATTCAGAATGACTGACATGGTTCAAGGATAGGCCGCACAGAGTAGGGTGTATTTGAGCTTACAATTTACTTTTGAAAGCTGCTCAACCTTGATTCGTTTTAAAACTTTCTTAGATACTCTTCTTTTCAATATGAAATTAAATTGTATCCTGCTCAAATCGAGAGAGAGAGAGAGAGAGAGAGAGTGATTACTTCCTATTTCAAATTCCCTGTACAACTGGTGTCCTGACCCAGTGAGAAAACATCGCTATCAACAATAATCTGTAGAGTCGATGAGACTTTTCTTATTCTTTGAGTCTTCTCTCCATGTGAATTTCTGCACTTATGTTGGAACAACATGGTGTTAGTAATAACCAGTCCATGTCCTGAGTAGAAATCCAACAGATATTTGCCATTATTATTAGCTTTACGCTTTTCTCCAAATTTTCCCAAAATATTTCTGTATGTCTCACAATCATTTCCTACTCTGCTATTTAGATCCCCAACAAGGACCAACTTTTCCTTTTTCATTGTGTCAGTTGCTTTCTCTAAAGCCTCAAAAAATCCCTCTACTTCTACCTTAGTAGAGCCTTCTGTGGGACCATACACACAAATAAGTCTCATTACCTAGTTCTCCATTCTGATAATTGTCCGCATCACTTTAATTGAGACTGCCTGCCATTCAAGAAGAATTACCCTCCTATTTTGTGTTGAATACTATAGATCAGCGTTTCACAACCTTTCTGAGCCCAAGGACCAGCAAAATGCCTAAAACAATTCTACGGAACACTAAGTTATGTAATTTTTTTAAATAAATGTATGCGGGGATTACCAACATTTTGGAATAACTGTGCCTTTTATAACATAATAAATCTAAAAGCATGTTTTGAATACATACGGAAACATAATTAAGTTGGAAGTAAACGATTAAAAGTGTATCATCATTGAACAAAGTTTTAATTTTTATTAAACAAATAAAGGTATCAGTTTCCCATTTGTTGTGGGGAAATAAACGGGTATGTCAGCGCCGTCCTGCTCTGACATAGCCATATGAAATATAAATGTTGCTGTGGGCAACTTTTATATTTTATGTTTTCCTCCATTCATCTGCCCACACTCATTAAGCTCATCCCACAACAACTAAAAAGTTGTTGTGGGGTGATGCATCCAATACACTGACTCATTACAGACCTAATTAATAATATGTCAGTTAATCTTGACTATCAATTTTTTTTATTTTAATTTTTTATTTTTTTATGTGGCTCCCACCCATGAAAGGCCTGCTGATTTTTTATTGATTTTATATATATATATATGTTTTCAAAAATATTTTCATATTTTACATAGGCCAGAAACCCTACTCTAGAAACCAAACAAGGAACTTTTTCAAGCCACTTCTGGCCTCCAATAAATAGGGTGGAGCCGTTGATACCATGGGTAAATGAATGGGGAATGTCAGCGCCATCCCACTGATACTTTTATTCATCTGCCCACAACGTTTATCTTTAATATCCACTCATCTACCCAGAGCAACTTTCATATTTTATATGTTATCCCCATTCATTTGCCCATACTCATGAAGCTATCCCCGCAACAACTTTTATCTTCACGCACTCTCTGATTCGACCTGCGACATGTGAACCGTTCCATTCGCTTGGTGCGTTGTGATACGAGGGGAAAGTGTTGTTCTTATCTTACTCCATTCATCATAATACTGAATACGAACTTGACATCCATGGATTTCGTCATGGATGACATCCCTTGTCCTGTCCAAATCATCCCTTGCATATACCCAAAAATTTCACTCAGAACATCCCAAAGTCATTAATACCCCCCCCCCCCAACACATCCATCCACACACACACACTTCCGGCTGATAAGAATCGCCTTATTTCCCTGACGAGTTTTCCATGACCAGGAAAAAAAATTTTAAGACATCCTGTAATGCGAGGTACTTCCGGATATCTATGAACCGTCCAACCCACGATGTCAGCAAAGTGCCATCCATATGGTCGGGCGCATTTTCCCGCCAGCGACGCATGTGATTTGTGCTAATCGTGTTATGATGGTGGTTTTAATTATATCCGTCTGTTTTATCCTGAGGCACAGCAGTGATCATCGTAAATCTGGCAGATTCATTAATCGCGTGGTGGTTTTATTTATTTCCGTATTGTGTGCTGCTTGTATTCGTTACGTTGTGATGTGTGTTTCTGTACAATCCATGACCGTACGAATGTTGTTGTCTGCATGTGACAGATTTGGTGTGTTCGCAAGCGACCGTACGAGATACGGAACTTCGCTAAATGGGATGCGGGCAGATATCCTCCTCACTAGCAGAGCTGAGCTTCGCCGTGACGTCACTTTGCGTAACTTTCGTTTCAGTCCCGATTTTGGAAATAGATTAATTCCAAAATCAGTAACGAGAATAATCGGAAACTGTAGTCCAAATAAATAACATCATATAATTATGTTACTGCTTACTTTTAATGAGATGGTTCAGTTGCTCGGCCTTTGAAGAGTTGC
Source organism: Typopeltis vanoorti (assembly GCF_054136105.1). Classification (NCBI taxonomy): domain Eukaryota; kingdom Metazoa; phylum Arthropoda; class Arachnida; order Uropygi; family Thelyphonidae; genus Typopeltis; species Typopeltis vanoorti. The sequence continues at coordinate 132,295,216 of NC_143552.1, forward strand.
TGGATATCCAGCTCAATATTGGTCAACTTCAGTTGAAGATCGGCACACACACACACACACACACACACACACACACACACACACACACACACACACACACACACACACACACACACACACACACACACACACACACACACACACACACACACACACACACACACACACACTGAGACGATTTCGGTATTTTGTTTTTATTTGAAGGAGCAATGAAAATCCTTTCTCCCAAAGATCGGTTGTAGAAAACTGCATGACAATTTTCAGTGCTTCTTCAGATAATTCGGGAAATTCACTTCTCACTGAAGACGAGATTCAAAATCGAGCCAAACCAAGATCACGGAATTGCATTTTAAGCCCACTGTCACTTGAACGCTCAATTAACTGTTCTTTTTTTTCGATAACGAAAGGTCGTTCTCTCGACTATAAGCCTGAAATAGATCTCGAACCCACAGAAATTTCTTATATACGTTATTCGGAAAATATGTTTCAAAATTCTGTTTCAGAGTTTTGAGGTGGTCACAAACCCTTTTCAGAAACTCAGAATCAACAAAAAGATCATTTTCCACTAAAAAAGATTTCAATGTTGGAAAAGGTGCAATTATCTGTATTTTACATAACTAATGCACAACACCAGTTTTATTTATTTTCTCGAATGCCTTTATTTTGTCGTGGGCATCAAGAACAGTGACGAATTTCCCTGAAGGGAGAGATTTAGTTCATTTAATTTCGAAATAAAATGTCTGAAAGACAGGATAGTGTTGATAACTATGCTTCGTTAACAAGGAGTGATGCAAAATTAGAATTACTTTCATTTCTTCTTCTTCATGTAGCTTCCTCAGTGAGAGGGTACAGCACCATGTCCTTCCAGTTTTCTCTGTTGGTGGCTTTCCTTTTTATTTCTGCATGGCCATGTGATCCTGTCCATGATCTTCTATCTTCAAGCCATGTCCTTCCTTTTTTGTCTCTTGATCCTTTTCCCATAATTTTCCTTCTAAAACTGTCAGTATCCTCTGTCTTGCTGAACCTCTCAGTACATATCCTGCCAATCTCATCTTTCTCTGGATCATTTCCTGTAATAAAGATCTCTGTGTTCTCATTCGCTATAGGACATCTGTATTTGTCACATGTTCTGTCCATGGGATTTTAAGAGCTCTCCTCTTGCACCACATTTCAAAGGCTATTATCTGTTGCCTTACAATCTTCTTGAATATCCAGGTCTCACTTCCTTATGTGAAAATTGGCCACATTAATGTTCTTATCAATTCTTTTTCATTTACAAAAAATAAAATTTCATGCCTTAATTGAAATAATCTTGTTAGTACTTTGCCCCTGGAAAGCCAGCGGATTTCAGAATGAAGCAAAAGTTGTATATATTCACTGCTCATTTCATCGCATAGTACTGAAAATAACCTGTTATTTAGCCATCGAGCCTTAATAAAATTAATTAGCTTTACAGCATTGTATAATACAGTTTTAAATTCTGGTGGCATTCCTTTGGAGGCCAACCTTTTCTTATGTATGAAACAATATACCCGATTCATACCCAGAGCCACTTCCTTGATCATAGAAACAACCCCTAACTATGCCTGACCGTAAGGGCATGAGCTCCATCCGAACATAAGCTCATGCATTTTTCCCACTTGATCCCTTTATGTATTATGTAATTATTGAGAGTGTGAAATATTTCTTCTCCAGTTGTTCGGGATGACAAAGTTCTACAAAACAGAATATCGTTATGAATGTTGTTATCATGCGCATATCTTACGTAGCATATTAACTGCGCATCATCTGTAACATCAGTAGCTTCGTCTATTTGTAACGCATAATAAGGGCTCTTCTTACCTCTTTCGATTAACTGAAATTTTACTTCACCTGCTATATCATTAATTCTGCTACCTACAGTGTCATTGAAAGAGGAGCCAAATCAACATCTTTTAGTAACTTGTTACCAAACATAGTTTTTACCACATCTTTTATAGCTGAAAGTAGTAAATTTTTCACCATAGAATGAGGTTTTTTCCCTGTTTTCGTTATGCGCAAACTTAAGAGATAGATGCTTGCAGTGCCTTGCTATTAATCGAACCCATGGCCAAAGCTACATCTTTCCCATGATTTAATGTCGCTAAGCGTCGCTGAAATTGGCTTTTTTTTTTCAATTTTCTTATTCACATCACAGTGTTTAGTCATCTAATTGTCGGGGTTTCGCAGGTTTCATGCACTCGTTCGACAACACTTCATAACACAAAACGCATTGAGGTTTCCGTTCACTTTCATCTCCACACCAAGTAAACCCGAATTCCAAATATGAACTGTTATATTTCCTACTGTATTTTTTCTTTGAACTTCTTGTTTCTTCTGCTTTAATAGCATCAGATTTACTCACCGTTACAACACGTGTAACACAATTAGGGTTAGCATCACTTGTTTCATTTGCTCTTCTTTTCAAAGTCCTAGTTCTAAGCCAATTTCCCATTATTAATAAACGTTTCCGAAAAATATATAAATACTGGGTTTAACCCACGACACACTTTGTCCAAGTATCATTTAGCACTTCTGAATGTATACTGAGCCTTGGTTGAAGGAGGAAAATCTTCAGTAATAAAAATCAATAAACAACAAGCAATTGGTTGAAATGTGGAGGATAACACATGTTCACTTCAAATCTGACAAAACAGCAAGGGAAGGCGGAAACAATAAAACTGTATTATTGTTCACTTCACCCCTCTTTTATTATTGTCATTCTGCCGCTAAATTTGTAGCGGCAAAATGACGAATAATAAAAAGGGTGAAGTGAACAACAATATAGTTTTATTGCTTCCGCCTTTGAACATTCTGACGCTATTTGTTGGTTTTTTTAAGGCTCCATTTGATTTCAATAATTTTTACTTACTTATTCAATTTTAATTGGTTTGGATAACTAAAAATATATATATGTATTTAATTAATTTATGTCTACCTGCAGACCACAGGTTGAGAAACACTGTTGTAGATATTCCTTCTTTTCCCTGACTGTTATTGCTTGAACATAGCATCTTGCATTCGCCACTTAGAAAGATCTCGTAGTTTTGTATTCTTTATTTCAGTCACCCCTATTATGTCGATCTGGTACTTATCTAATTCTTCTGCTACTTCCATTTCTTTTCCATTGATGCTTCTTATGTTGACGGCACCAATCTTGATGTCTACTGATGTTCAGTTCAGGTTTGTTCCAGTACCTGATTTTTCGCTGTTTGCCCTAGTTCCATGACGAAAGCAAAGGTATGGAAGGATCTTGTTTAATTGGGCCACGCCTCAACCGGCATGAAATTCCATCATTTTGAGTTATGGTTTAAGCCAATATGGATACAATTTGGTCGCCTAAATCCCAAATTAGTAGCCCATTCCTCGTTCGTTCAGTATCCAGTAGAATGTATCGCGGAGACGATCTCTTTTACGTTACTCAAGTAGTCTGTTGTTTGTGGCAGTTCTGTTTTACTTAAGTTAGGTTTCGATCTGAATGACTAACTTATGATCTTTATTGGATAGTTGAAAGGACACACGACGAAACACTGTTTTATCATATGCCAATGGTTAGCTCATCTTTGGTTTCATTCTTTATGGTGCAAATTAATTGATCTTTATGGAATTTGTTACGGTCGTCAATGGACAGGTGAACGGTAGTATGAACGAATATCTTTATATCGTTCAACTGCAGCCTGGTTCATTTTGTTATCTATTTTTTAGGTGAAAACCCTTGATTGATCAAAAAGGAGGTCCGAACGAGGCAAGACACTGCTTTCATGGGCGATCCGTCAGTTCTTAGTAAATATTCTCGTTTCATTGTGCTGTGATGCAATCCGAAAGCCTTTCTTGGAGTCACTGGCCATGATTTCCCAGTTAAAAAGACATTCAAAGGAAGAATTTACTATTATGCCGTCCGGTATTCTTTTCGTTCATTACTAGATGATACAATCACAATGTCTTTCTCACGTCCTGATTGTTTAATTGAAAGGACATTCAAACGACGCAAATGACATCTTTATGGTATGCGAGCTTCGTGGTTGTTCTCATTAATCGTGGTACAATCCGAATATCATTCTTGGAGTCAGGACACTGATTTCTCGGATGAAAGATCATTCATCGAAGAAACGGCTTCTTTCATACTATGCAAGTTAGTTGTGTGTCATTCATTGTTATGGTGCAGTCGGAATGTTTTTCTTTAAATGAAGACCGTGACTAGTCAACGGAGAGGAGGTTCGCATTATTTTACATTGCACAAGTGTTCATGTCTTCATATATGAGGTTAGTTATATGCTAATACAACTCGAATGTCTGTTGGAGTCAGGGCCCTGATATTCCCAGTTGGAAGGACTTTCGCAAGAAGACAATATTTGCTTTTTATTAGTTTATGTTTCCTTAATTAGTTGTAGAGAATCCTGTAGAGGGTTGTTGTTTGGAACAACTGAAGATAATTATGTCAGTGACATTTGTTGGAGGGTAAGGAGGGTTATTTTACTCAACCATGAGTACGATATAGGATAACCTGTCACAAATTCTTAACTAGTGCAGTCAGAGTTTAAAAGGTGGCTAGACTATGATAAAGACATTAAAAATGATTTATCCACTTGCACTTTCAAAAGCCAATAAATGCGTTTACTACATTCGACGATGTTAAGTTAATGATATTATTTATTATTATTATTATTCAATGTAGTTAAATATGTAAATATAATTAGCGATTATACTATTTTCTTAATTGATGTACGGATTTGTAGATGTTTATTCATATTTGCAATATCTTTTTTTACAAACGCCTCAGTTCCTGATGCTCCATATTCCAAAATGAAAATGGAAATTGTAAAAAGCGATTTTTAGGATAGTTCCTAATCTGAACCGCCGAATACTTTCCTACATTTGAAATATCCTCTTTGAGGATGCCTTCAGAACTAACAACAAACCTATCCTCAAAGACGATATTTCAATTGCTACTTTTTTATATTCTTTTGTAATGTAGGAAAGCGTCCTGTTTTAGATCATTCTTGATTTTTATTCTCTTGTTTTAACAAATGTAATTTTATATCATTTGATACTGAAAAATTAAGAAAAAAATATAAAAATATTTTTGATTTTGTGTATATTAGAATATGAGGGGAATAAATAATATTCCTTCATATCTAGACTGTATATTCGATGTATTGGTGAAATGCTTCATAGAATTCAAGGCGATAAGCACAGTTTTTTAAAAGGGAACTTATTTACTTACGTACCCTATTTCATTAAGAGAATTTCTGGAGTTTAAAAAAAGGAAAAAAGAAAATGACTGCAGTAAATCATAAAAAAAGATACAGGAATAGCATTTATGCTCATTATTACTATTTCGTTATCCCAATGATTGAAATTTTGTTTATTGGTAATATGTACTAGAAATATTATTTTTGGAAAGTTTAATTTTTTCAAATAATGTCTGTTACACATCTGCATTAGAGATACCTGTGATAATCTCAAGGTCGTAGTTTTTTTAAAAAATTTGTATTTTATTTTCTGATGCAAAACGAAGTTGATCATAATTGATCTTTAGAGTGGGGTTACGAATGTTCTAATCCTGCTTGTCAAAGAGCACAAAATATATTTGTTTTTATAAGAACATTGAATGAGTGCGAATGACATAAAAACGCAACATTTCACTAAATTTTCCCTTCCTCCCACCCCCCATGCTAAGGAATTGTTCTTATTGCCTGTTCATTTTAAATTATATTCAGTCCAATTTTGAAGAAAAAAATATTTAAAAATTGCTAATTATTTTATTGGTATTTAGATTTATATTATTTAAAAAAATCAGCTAACGCCTTTTTGTTTCAGTATGGCGAGGCCGTTTTTAAGCCCTATCTAACTTTTGGAGACTGAGTGGAAAGTTCAATCTCCACTGTTAGCCAATCAGAGATAGCTGGCCCAAAGCTATCACTAATTAATCGGCACGCAGTGAAGAAGGCGGCTAGTAAGTGCCGCCATCTGGTGGTCGCTAACCCTAACACAATATATTTAATGTCTGAAAATAGTGTGAGTTCGACGGCCGATTTTCTTGAGTTTACGGGACAAAAAGCCCGCTAGCCCGTGTCAGAGATCAACTAACTCTGGAACCGTTCGAGAAAAGGCTTAGAAAAAGTTTCTCTAGTTGGCGACTAGATTCGAACGCCTTTCATCGTACGGTCAAGCGCTGTAGAGTGCAAATGCCACTTCTACTGAGCTACATTATTATTGTATTATTATTTAAAATGTCTCATATTATTTCAAAATGTTTTTCAATTAATACGGAATTATAATAAATTCACAGAAGAAATGTTGACCAGTGAGGTTCTTCATGTATGTAACGCAACCACTGGGAACTAATCTGGTCCTCGTTCCGACTATTTCTACCACATCGTCAATCTGATATGTTCTTGAACCATTCTGGCTCTCTATATGTGATAACTCACCTCCACTCGGATAAACAGAGACAATAAACAGTGAACGTGGTCTTTTTAGTGTCAGAATAAAACGTTGTAACGGCAGAGCAAAAGATGCTCATGGACAACGGAAATCGTCTTCCACGTAAGTTGTAATGCACTTATATGATTCTAAAGTGTCATCCCTCTCTCTCATGAACAGGAATATGTGGGATGCCTTGTTTATAATGCTGGTTAGGTTATTCACATATTTATATAAAAAATAATTTATTATTTTTATTTTTAAATTCCAGATTAATATAATAACACGACAAATTTTTATAAAATATTGGAAAACATTTTTCGATGTGCCCACTTATGTTCCTCCATGTATTCACTTATAATAAAAACTTTTATTTTAAATTTTGTACAAGTAGAATATAAAGAAACTATATAAAGTCTGGATAAATTAATAAATAAAAACATTTGTTAAATGTAAATCTAAAGTTGATCACTTATGGCAATATTAGCCAACCCCAGAAGAAAAAAAGCACAACAATACATTGGAATAACACTCAATTATGGAAAGTACTCCTACTATGAATACTACGAAAAATAAACTAACCATGTACAAAAATTTTAAATAATATTTGGAAGATAAGAGGGCCTTTGAGGGCTCCAAACATCAAGTTACGCTTTTTGTTTTATTATTATTATTATTATTCTGCATCTGGTACATGCTTGATATTTAGTGCAAAGCATCAATTACAAGAATTGGTTGTGATCGATTTCTCAAGCAATCAAATTCCTCTATCGAAGATCACGAGATGTTCTACAAAGATTTGTGAATGTAGTAGATATTATAATACGTGCTACGTTGTTATATGAATAGTTGCGTCTATAACTTAGAATGAAATATACTGATAGGTAAATGATAACATCTGCCGATCATGTCTGTTTCATTTTCAAGTGATGGTCTATTTCCACAAACGCTAATTCTGGTGAACCGGCTAAGTATTGCGGTATGAAAGCAACACTTTTAGTCACTGTTAGTCGCCGAGATTACAATTGATTTTCATCACCAGTGTGTGACCCTTAGGGGATATTAGGAGTAAGGGATTCAAGAGTGTCGCCCACCACTTTTCAGATCAAAAACTATTGACATTAGAGGAAATGAAATAATAGTCAAAGGATTCCTAGGCAGGTTTGTTTCAGATATTTCAAGGGAATAAATCTGATAGTAATGCGCCAAGATGCTTCCTAATCAGCTATAATTTAATTCCACTTTCTCGTTATGTTTCAATTCTTTGTTGTAGCCATACGAACTTCGCAGTATGCGGAAGCACTTTCAGGACACAATGCGAAAAAGACCCAGATTCTAGCACTGAATGCGTTCTTAAGTCGTTGGCACTCCATCATACCTAGTCTACCTTCAATCCTTTATCATAATGGTGAGTTTCCTCATCGATTATTCAGATTTATTATGGCATGAGATTTTTTCTGTATTCAGGTTTTCTCGCCATTTCTACAGTACACTGGGATCTGCATTTTCCCAGTCTCGTCTTACACAGAAATACTCAAGGCACTACTTCATTTGATGACCTTATAGTAATGTCGCTTGTCTAAATCACTGTTCTGCTTGCTATTTTCAAATGTAATGGGAATAAATTTATTGACGTCATTGTGGATAACACTCACATTTATAGCCTAAAGTAGATTTTTCTTCTTGGGCTAATATAATCACTTAGTTTATCGTGTCCAGACGAATCATAAACTTCTTCCTCAGCTCCAAAACATTCAGAGCCTGTTTCAAAATTTTCTTCTTTTTCTTCTTCTTCTTCTTTTTCTTTCTTCTTCTTCTTCTTCTTCTTCTTCTTATTATTATTATTATTATTATCCTTGATCTCTGGGCATTCAAAGCCTCTCTCTCTCTCTCTCTCTCTTGAAGAGTAGATTGTCAATACCAGCTGTCCTCTTAAATTCATTCACACTAGATGAAGTCACCACTTCGACAGGCAAACTCTTCCACCCATTCACTGGTTCTCTGATATTAAAATCTCGTTCTTATCCCTTTTTAAACCGCGAACAAACTTGACTTCCAAATAAGATCACTTTCCATATAATGAAATATTTCATCAGTTGATAGCCAATGAAACCATTTCAGCAGTTTGTAGAACGCTGTCATACCATTTCTCCTTTCTCCCATCTGCACTCTACATAAACTGTTTGGAAACAAGTCAACAGACACCACAATGTGAGAAACGAACAGCCAGAGCACCCACCTTAATAAGATGCAGGATCTCCTTTCACTGTGATGAATGCAGCAAACCTACGGGGCATTCTTTCCACAAGTATACGATAGCAATCAATGGGCATTTTGGACCATTATTCGTGTAGGCATGTAATGAGGTCCTGGACTGTTGTTGGGCGGAAGTCCCTTAACCTCACTCGAAGCTCCAGTTTATCCCACAGATGTTCAATAGGGATGAGATCAGGACTCCGTGTAGGCCAGTCAAGTGTGTTGACGTTCACGTCTCGCTAGGCGAGAGGTTTCCAAAATTTTGCCATCATACCTCCTTTTTGTGTAATCTTAATGTACACATCTCCCCTAAAAATCCAAAAACTAAAATGAACATAAATGAAAAATGAACTTTATTTTTAATAAAGAATATAAAATAATAAAAATATTTCAATGAAACAAGATAATTATTTATCTGAACAATTATAAAATAATTTATATAATTATTCATAAGCAATTTAATATTGCTTTCGACCAGCTAGAACAGAAAATCGAGGAACATTCTTTGTCAGTGCTAGTCGAATAATGGGATTATGTCTGGCATCCAATCGATTTCTAAAATTTGTCTTCACATTGACTAATGTTGGAAATCCAGATTTGCATAGATAAGTTGCAGCAAATAGGATTAAATCTAAAAGAGTACTGCATGCCAAAAACTGAGTATGTAGCCATTTGGGAACACCAAAATTCATCAGGATGTTGATTAACGAAAGTTAGCCTTAGCAAAGATTTGCTCTGTATTCGATGAGATCATCCTTCTTCTTATCAGCATCATCCATCAAATTCAAATTGATTTGATTTACAGGTGTACACCTTCGACAAGCTGGCCTTAAGCGAAAGCAATGTTTATGCCTTCTCCATCTTCTATCCTACTCACTTGAAACTATATTTTGCGAAAGTTGGATTTATTGTAACAATGTATAACTGAAATGTTCTTGACACCTCCCTTAAACTCTGCCAGTACTTCCCCAATGGAAGTACACCTCACAGTTTGGGAACCACTTGGAAGACGTTATGGTTCTATGTCTTGACCTAAATTTGTTTTGGGGCGATGAACTCTTTTGGGAATGTTTTACATTTTCTGTTAAGCAGGTTATATCTTGTTTTTAATTAAAATTCGATCTATTCTTTAGTTTATGTATTCTGAAATTTATAAATTTTTCACCTGGAGGTAATTTAGCGGTCTCTTATGCAGATGAAAAGATTTGTTTTGAACCCGAAAAGTGTGGGAAATTATCCCCCAAAATAAGCACACTGACCAGGCATATCCAATTTAGTCATAATACACTGATCTTACAGTCTCAGTTGTTTTGGCTGTAATTCCATACAATAAGAACAACATCCTCTGCAAACGGCCAGACTGAGGAGGAAAAAACGAATCATTTAAGGGATTTTTATCTGGATTCCACATACTAAATCTGAATAAAATCTGAATAAAAAGATATCCTTGTCATGTTCAATACCATCAAAACACGATCCTGTCTTATTTGGCGCATGAGAGACCGCACATCGAATGAAAATACTCAGATCCCTCCACGAATCTCTTCTTGTATTGATTTACACAAGTAGCCACTCGTGGCATAAGCGTGTATAGTTAGTTACTCCTCCATAAAAATATAAATAAATAAATAAACCTTCGTGTTCTTTTCCGTTCAAGACATTACTTTCCATCTACATAAAAGACTACAACGCCCAGTTGTTAAAAAAAAAAGAAAAAAAACATCAAAAAGTTCTTTCTTTCATCTAGAAACCGTATACTTTGGATGGATCATTAAAAAGTTTCGGTTTAAATTTTGTCCTTATTTTATTCACATACTCATTCTCCATCGTAAACGAGAGATAAAACCATAAGAGCATAAGCCATTATTTAATTTTCCCTGGGGGGGGGGGCAAAATAAAAGTTTATATAATTGAGAATACCCTGTTATATCATATGCCAAAAGTGTTCGGTCATACCAGTAATTATTAATGGAAGGATTTTTTTTTAATTCAGAAAATCAATGTCATGTCAAACTACCGTTGTTTTTAATTATAGTTACAATTTCATTACAAAGATTATCTTTATTTTTATTTATTTTTTTTAAGCATGACCAGTAGCTGACCTCACTATGACCTCAAAACAATAATCAGCTACAGAGTCGCGAATCACTCAATTAAAAAGTATGCAATTAGTCTCAAAAGCTGATACAGTTCTTTCAATGCGGCTCGAATACTATACCTAATTCACAGAATTTCCGCTATATAGGCAGATAATTTCTGTCAATTATTCATTTATATATGACGTTATTGTAACACTATCGCTCATTCTCCATTGAATATGTTAAAGATATCACCACATTTTTAGATTTTTTTTTCTTTTCTCCCTGCTTCGTCAGTACTAATTGTATGAACTTCCGTGACGAGCCCCAAACACTTAATCTATCTTTTACACGGAACCCCAACCTTCCGGATAGTTATCAGTTCCGTTCACCTGAAAACAACCCACGAATAGTATGGATAATGGATTTTGTAAAGCTTAATTGAAGCAGTTTTGCGCATACCGGATACGGGCATTAATTATCTTAATAGTAGAGAGAAAACTTGGTTAAACAAATTTCGGAGGTATTTTTGTATTCTGTACTTACTTTAGGCGGCATGTAATACTCATATGGTCATTTGTTTTGTGATATTAACCCGGCTATTAACCCATAATCATTTTGAATTCAGCAACTAATGAAATATAATTGGTTTTATACACCTACAACAATTTTAAACAGGCAAGCAGAGAAGATAATTTGTCAAAAGTGTATGCTAGTGAAATACAATAGACTGTTTATCAACAACGGTCATGTTGCAAACTTCAACGCATAAAATCTACAAATACCTGTAGATTTTATTCATTAATTCTATATAAAATGGTATTTAAAATAAAAATATATTAATAATTTTATAATAAAAGGAAGATTTTAATCAAATATTCATAATAAATATTTGACACCTTTTTATTTATATAATATAAAGAAAATAACATGATATTTTTCAGGTTTAATTTGCCGCTGGGGAGGGTAACTTTAGAAAGTCCTTTTCAGGACTCCCAGGGTAACAATTAGCAATGCTGAACCGAGGAAGTAAACTGAGGTTCGGCTGTTGCTGTTATCCTGGGTGTGAGTTTTTGAGTTCGCTCCCTTAGGGTTTTTGCCTTAAGGGAGCACTTTGAGTCTCCGGGGAAGGTGTTCTCCGGCACGGCCCGCTGAGGGGTTCTTGCCGGTGAATTATTTTCCTCGGAATTTGAGCGGTTCTGCTCAGTGGTCGGGGAGCCCGTCACTGAGTGGAACCAACGCTGAGATATGGACGGTCTTTCGCCCACTATGGAGTGGCCTAGAGATCGTCCGATTTTTTGAGATTTTTACCCTTTACTTACTAATCAGGGTAACAAATGGCAATGCTGTAGCCAATGAAGTTTTAACTGAAGCTCGGCTATTGCCGTTACCCAGCCATGACTAGAGCTTTTTAGCTCAATAACATCCCATCCACACAGATTTTCTTCATTCAGATGATGGGATAAAGAGTCAAGGACTCAGTCCATCGTCCAGTTCTTTTAAGAACTTTTATTTGCCGCCGGTGTCATGCTGGACACGCATAGTAGTATATATACCATCTGGGAATTGTTACTTAATCTCTGTCTGGTGACTCACAATCACTCTATTCAGCTAAAGAAGGCTTAAATTAATATTATTATTTTATACCATCTGAGAATTGTTACTTAATCTCTGTCTGGTGACTCACAATCACTCTATTCAGCTAAAGAAGGCTTAAATTAATATTATTATTTTATTAACAAATTCCTCTTTTAAATTAATATTATTATTAACAAATTCCTCTTTTATTATTAGTAACAAATTCCTCTTTTATTATTATTAACAAATTTCTCTTTTAAAACATTCCCTAATTCGATCTTAGTATGATCACAATAGATTAAAATATTAACAAATTCCTCTTTTAAAACATTCCCTAATTCGATCTTAGTATGATCACAATAGATTAAAATACAAGGTGCATATTAACAAATTCCTCTTTTAAAACATTCTCTAAATCGATCTTAGTATGATCACAATAGATTAAAATACAAGGTACATAAACTTAATGCAATTTCATACATATGTGAAGTTTGTCAACTGATTTTTTGTTTTGCTATTTTAGCTCGGTTCAATTCAATGTCAGTTTTTTTCTGCAATTTTCTTTCTTTATAAGAAATCGAAACGTCGAACTGAAAGTTTGCAAAATATATTCCGATTTTATCATAAAACGACTAGGATTCCAGCTGGACTATTTTTTCCCCCTCTTCCACTTTTACTCAATATTTCCAAGAACTGAAATCGGAATCAAGCGTCCGTCATTTTACAAAATCGTAAGAATTTTTAAGAATACAATCTTTACTTGCAGTTCTGTTTACCTTTGCCTCTGTTTTATTTCCAAATTCATATTTATTGCCCTACAGCTGTACGCCCATCGGATTTTACCAAACGTGTTTCCACATTTATGACAGACCAACTGAGGCCAGATAGAAATGCTCCGACTTCCAGTTGATATTTTATTTGCATTCCAAGCAACGCTCGGTTTCCCATAGTATGGATGTATGTGTGTGTGTGTGTAAGTATAGAACAACAGAATTTCATAAGACACGGACAAAAGGTGTAGGGAGAATTGCTATCGAAAACCAGTTAGTCATAAAACAGCACATTTCTTACATGTGGTGCGTTTTGCTTAAACTACACCCTCGATTACCAGTGGCGTTTTATGGGAGAACATATTTATAGTAAACATCGTTTCAAAGTATTCTTCAAATTACAAATCTGCTACATTGCTTGCAATGATCCTGTTTGCTGGAAACCCAAAATCACCTTTAAGAAAAAAGAAATGCTGCAGCGGCAGATTTTTTTTATTTATTATTATGTTTTATTTTTTATTTTTGCGAAAATGAGATCTTTACATTGCAGTTATCAATTGTAAATTTAAGGTGTATTTATTTCAACATCTAGCACTCCAAATAAGGAAAGGTTGCCATGGCAACTAGATTTGTACTTTTCATTGGAAAAAAAAAAAAACTTTTTATCAAAACGTAGAATTGTAAATATCATGATAATAAAATGTCGCCATTGCAACATATTATTACCATGGTATGATTACTGAAAGCATATTTCCTTTCAACAATTCGTTGCCAAACCAACATTCGATTAAACCTCAATTAAATGACTATAATTAAAATATGAGTCAACAAATCCATTCACTTTAGTAGATTTATGGAGTGAAAACCAATAGTTTAAATGACTACTATTGTAAAAGAGATTTTTCTTCCTCTCCTATTCATTCTTATACAGAGATACAGACGAATTCTACACATTCAAAGAGCGTTTTCAGTCTGAATATAACACCATTCTTAAAAATATCTGCTGCCACCTTTGAAATATTACCTTAAAGATTTTCTATTCATTCTTTAAAGGTGACCTTATTTTCTTTGCCACACTCAATCACAGACGTTTCAGATTCCAAACTATTTGCTCTTATCCTTGCTACTACACAGAAACGTTTCAGTTGGGGTTCCGATAATCTCAATGGCCAATACTTTCCCAGTAGTAAACGAACTCAGTGTGTGACCTTCAAGAGACCAATGAGCCGGTGCTGAAAATCACTGGCGGTAATACCGTATTATAGAACGTTAAGAGCGTCGATTTCTTCGATTGAAATGGAATATTGTCGAAGTAAAAGTTTAAAGAATTCCTTAAGGTATAGTATGTCCATTTTTTTTCTTTCATTTTGAAGTTATTATAAAAGGGAACAGTGAAAAAAATAAAGTATATAAATTCGATATTATTTTTTACCTGCAGTTTTGCACAGACATCTATATATATTAATAATATGGTTTTTGTACAAACTGTGGCCACGATGTGATTATTAAATGTTTTGTAAAAAAAAAAAAAAATCATCAAGTAAAATCAATTATTTAATCCAAATGGGTGATTCCCTGAACAAATAATTCCTCGCATTATATCACGTGACTTTTAATGGCCGTCTGCTATAATTATTCAAGCGAAAAAGTTTGCTTGTGACTCCTAATTTCGTGAGTCAACTTGGCGAAGATTCAAAAGTGAGCTTTAGGGCTAATTAGCGACACATATTCGTCGGTGGCATTAAAAATTAATCTTCCAGATTAAAATTACTTCCAAAAGAATAAAAATTTTGCTTTTTTGTCACTTTCAAAAGATGGGAAATGTACATTAGGAATGCAGAAAACTTTTTTTACAAATCGAAAAACGACAACCATATTATACAGAATTAATGTTCCCATGGTTACTAGGCAAAAAGATGGAAATATGCAGCGACTTACAGCGACATCTTTAATTGTCGTTATACCAGCGCAACTAATAAAATATCTGGAAATTTATTCCATTCAGACTAATTTTAAACGCTTCTGGTATACCAGAGGTGAACGTCTCACTTCGGAAATGTTTGCTGTTGTTAAATAGCATCAAGCCGCCAACAGCGCAATTAAACCTAACCTGAAAGACGTACAGGGGAGGGAGAGAAAAAAAAAAAAAAAAGAATAAAAAGAGGTCATCAAAGAAGAGCTGATTACCAGCGTGTTAACAATTGAGACATCGCTTCAAGACACCAGACTGAAATCACTCGAAGACCTACGGCTTCTTTAACAAGTCCTCTGAAATTATCGCATGAAGAGTGTCTTCCAGGAAAAGGAAAAAGAAAGAAAAAAAAAAAAGAAAAGAAAAGAGAGAATTTCCCTCGTTATTTCAGTGCCCTTCATTTACACCGTGCAAAATCAATGAATCTGATTAGCTAAAATGTATTTTTATGCAACCAGTCGAATGGTGACGTCATCAACATGGCTGACTAAGGTTCATTCTAAGTCTTTAACAACATTTTCTTTAACATTTCGAAGATATTCGCCACAGTCTCGTGACAGAAAGATAATCCCAGTCAATTAAACAAAAATGCTAATTACTTCTTAATTAATGAAACAGTGTATAATTAATATTTAATTTAAGACGTATTTTTCTTTATTCGTTATATTTCGTTTACCACTTTTTCGAGCTTTAATTAGAGAACGTCGACACGGTTCTTCCTAATTAGTGTTCTGTTCCGTTTTTAATTAGTTTCTTCCAACTCATGATCTTTTATCATTTCGTTGTGGAATGTATTTCACTTTTTATTCGTCTATATATCTTTGCCGCAAATGAGTTGCTGCACTTCCTAGAAGTTAATCCCATAATCCTCTTCCATGCTACTTTGACTTGCCAGAAAATCAACTTATAATGAGGTACAAGTATCAGCATACAGTGATCGTGGTACGAACTAATTAGCAGTTTCACGCGAATTGCGCAATATTTGTAAAAGGGGAGGAAAAGAAAACTTATAATTCTATAAAGTGATGGTTTATTGGCAAGCAATCTTGGTTTTCTCATTACGAATTGTAAATAAAAATATAAATAAAACAATTCTCTTAACTTTCATTTCACTTTTTTTATTTTGGCTAGATGGGCGAAGTAAGAATCCTTTTCATATTCCCCGTTATCTGTAGAAGAAAATGTATGGATGGTGTAATATAGTGCTATAAGCCCTGATCATGGCAGTAGGGTAGCAGCAATAGCTGAGCCTCAGTTAAAACTTCATTGGCTACAGCACTGCCATCCATTCCCAACCCTGGGTACCAATTATAGTCGCCTCGTACGACATGCATGGGCTACAGTAGAGCTGGTTTATAAGTAAAGCCCTTTCTAAAAATTAAGACGATCCCTGGGACCACTCCGCACGCGTGGCTGAAAGAACGTCCAACTCAGTTGATTCCACTCGGTGACGGCCGCCCCCACCACTGAGCAGAACCGCTCATATTCCAGGGAAAATCATCCACCGACAAGGCCCCTCACGGGCTATGCCGGAGAACACCCTCCCTAGAGACTCAAAATGCTCTCTCAGGGCAACTCCCCCGAAATCAAACTCCCCTCACCGGGAGCAAAATTCCAGAAGAAACCTAATAGAGCGAAACTCTCAAACCCTGCGTCCCATTTTAGTCGCCTCTTACGACATGCATGGGCTACAGTGCCGCTATTCTTATCTCGACCACCACCACACGGGGTCTTCATTTCACTTGGAACTTCTTCGGGAGATGGACCGAGTCCTTGACTCTTCATCCCTTCATCTGATTTTAGCTTGTATGTGAGGGGATTATTGTGGTTAATTACCCGCTTATTGTGAGCATTGTCAGCTGTCTTAGCTTTCTCTTGCGATGGCAGATTTTGGTTTTTATATTTGAAACGATCAGAGGGTTTGTAGTCCGCTGCCTGTTGAATTAGCTGATTATCTGTGATTGTGAAGCATTTTTCTGCAATGCCTGTCATGTAGGTCTGGATATCTGGAAGGTTGGCTTCTTGGTGTTCTTGAGAGATAACTATCTAAGACAGAACGTAAAGGAGGGGATTATTAAGTAAAGCCACCCTCTAAAAATTAGGATGATCCCTAAACCACTCCATAGTGCCCCAAAGACCATCCAACTCAGCGTTGGTTCCACTCAGTGACGGGCTCACCCCCACCACTGAGCACACCCGCTCATATTCCAGGGAAAAGCATTCACCGACAAAGCCCCTCACCGGGCCGTGCAGGATAACACCCTCCCCGGAGACTCAAATTGCTCCCTCAAGGTAAAAACCTTAAGAGAGCACTCAAACTCTAGAATCTCTGCGTCCATTTAGTCGCCTCTTACGACACGCATGGATTTGCTGTGGAGCTATTCTTATCCCAGCCACCACACGGGGGTCTTCATTTCACTTGGAATTTCTTTGAGAGATGGACCGAGTCCTTGACTCTTCATCCCTTCATCTGATTTTAGCTTGTGTGTGATGGGATTATTGTGGGTAATTTACCCACTCATTGTGAGCATTGTCAATTGCTTTCTCCTGCGATGGCGGATTTCGGTTTTTATATTTGAAACGATCTGAGGGTTTGTAGTCCGCTGCCTGTCGAATTAGCTGATTATCTGTGATTGTGGAGCATTTTTCTGCAATGCCTGTCATGTAGGTCTGGATATCTGAAAGGTTGGCTTCTTGAGAGATAACTATCTAAGGCAGAACGTAAAGGAGGGCTGTGAGGATCATGAGTTCTAGATCTGCTTCTGATTCATTTCACTTGTTAACTGTTAACTTCTATGGCGAGATGGACGTCAATCCCTTGGATTTTTATCTCTTCGTCGCTAGATTGTAATTATTAATAGAGAGAGATTTATGAGCGCCTGGCTCGTCCGATTTCGGGCTGTGTGGAATCGTTTGGAACGATGATCAGGGCTGCCTTCGGGCGTTTGTGTCTCCATCTTTCGTATTCATCGTAATCTGATGATTCGCGAATGAGTTGGTTCGGATGGAGTGATGCCTGAGCAAAGTACTTGGCGGCATCTGGATGGGAAATGTTGGTATGTCTGGCAGGTTTCCGTTTTGGTGGAGGAGAGTGTTCCTTACAAACCATGGTGGTCGAAGATCATTCGGAGGCATTTATTTTGGATAACCTGTAGTCTTTTGATGTTTCTAGGGGATGTGTGGCTCCACGCTGGTGATCCGTATGTTAGTGTGGGTCTGATGATTGCTTTGTATATTCTTAGTTTGTTTTCTGGACTGACTTTGCTTCTTCCGTTTAGTAGAGGGTAGAGTTGAGCTATTGCTGAGTTAGCTTTGTTGCAGGCATGAGAGATGTGGGAGTTGAAGCTGAGATGGTTATCTAGTTTGATTCCCAGGTATTTTACTTCTTTTTGCCATGGGATATCAGTATTGAACATCGTGACTGCTCCGTGATGGTTTGCTTTCTTCCTCGTAAATAGTATGGCCGTGCTCTTGTCTGCGTTGACGTCAATTCTCCATTTCCGAAACCATTTTTCAAGATTCGTTGCTGCGTTTTGTAGTCGTTGTGTGGCTAGATATGGCCTGAGTGATCTGGTCAGTATCGCCATGTCGTCTGCATAGAAAGCCATGGTGGTTGATGCTGTGCTTGGGACGTCTGAGATAAAAATATGGAAGAGTAGCGGCGATAGTAGGGAGCCTTGCGGGACACCTGCTGTGATGTTTCTCGAGGAGGATCTGTGGCTACGTAGTTTAATTTGGAATTTTCGGTCATTCAGATAGGATTCTATGATTTTGGCGAGGTTTAGTCGGTATTTTGCAGCTATTAGTTTGTGGATGAGGCATTTGTGCCATACTTTGTCAAAGGCTTTCGCCAAGTCCAAGAAGATTGCGCCTGTGTGTGTTGTTTCCAGTTGTATCCGGTAGTTATAAATTCTATAAGTCTGTGGAACTGTGGATTTTTTCAATGAAGCACAAATCCGCATGCGCATAGTTGGGGCTGAATTGCGGTTCCAAGGCGTCCGCGAAGGCTTCTGCTTTCTCGTCGTCTCGGTAGGCCATTCCCCTCTCTCCGTGGATTGGTTGTATGTTGGGGTGGTCGCTGCGAAGGGCTTCAGTTATTTTCCATAATGAGTTGTCTTCGGCGTTTAGGGAGCTTAGCTTCCTCTCCCACAGTTGGTTCTTGTGATCTTTGATCGCATATCGGACTAGGTTTGTTGCCCTGTTTAGCTCTTGTCTATCCTGGGGGGACAGTGTTGTATGGTAACGGCGTCTGATCCTGTTTTTACTGCGGATGAGCTGTAGAATCTCTTCTGGGAGCAGGTTGGCTTGAGCTGGAGCGGTGACGGTAGAGGCTGCTGCTAGGATTGTGTTTTTCAGTTTTCTGATCGCAGTGTCTATTTCTTTAAGTGAGGAGATGGTTGGGACGGATCCTGGGAGGTTGCAGAGGGTAGCGTTGAGATTTTTGAAATTTGTGCAGGACTGCCTGGGGATGATTTTGTTTCCCCGCCTAGGCTTAGTAGTACCGGGTTGTGGTCGGAGCAGAGATCATTAACTACCTGTAACTGGCGCGAGGTGTTCCTGAAAATGGTTATATCTAGCACATCAGGTCTGCGCAGCGGTCAATAGTGTGTTGGTTCGGCGGGACCTACTATGATGATGTTTCTTGTCATAGCGAACTTGAGTTGGCTTTTCCAGTTGTTGTTGGAGTTCTTACTGTTCCATGCGGGATGTTCTTCATTTCACTTATAGTCCTTATAAGGACTGGCATAAAGGGGCGAAGCAAGAATGCTTTTCATCATCCCCGTTATCTGTAGAGGACAGTGTAGGATAAGGTGTTATTGAGCTATTAAAGCTCTGATCATGGCAAGAGGGTAACAGCAATAGCCGAGCCTCAGTTAAGACTTCATTGGCTACAGCATCGCCATCCATTACCCTCCAAGTGTATCACACGGTCGACAACAATCGTTCACCGCATTCCTTCCAATTCAATTCATTTCACTTGAGAATTGACAATTGACATTTATGTCTTTAGGGGTGAAGCAAGATGCTTTTCATATTCCCCGCTATCTGTTGTGGTTACAGTGAGGGTAAAATTTATGAGCAGTTTGCTCGCCCTGAATAGGCATGGAGATTATGCATCGCTATGGGATGCTGATATAACTTTTGGTCTTCTATATTTGAATATGTCCGTTGCCTCGTATGCTGCAGCTTGCTGAACCAAATCGTTGGGGTGTGTGGACGTCTTTAGGAAAAACTTGGTTGCTAAGGATTGTAGAAAAGAGACAAAATAGGGAATATTTGTGTCTCTATGAAGTTGATTGTTTCTAACGTACCAGGGGGCGTTCAGAATCATTCTCAAGCACTTGTTTTGCACTCGTTGTATCTGATAATGTTAGCATTAGAGGTGTGGCTCCAGGCTGGAGAGGCATAGGTGATTATAGGACAAATCGTCATCTGGTATAGCTGCAATTTAATTCTGTTGCTGAGCTTGCTATTTCTATTAATTAGCGGATAGATCTGAGCTATGGCTTTAGATGCCTTTGCGCACGCAGACTTGATGTGTTTGTTGAAAGATAGGTTTTTGTCGAGAATTACACCCAGGTAATTTGTTTCTGTCTGCCAGGGAATTTTAGTATTGAATAGTAACAATCTCCTGCAGGAGACATTGGCCTTTTTGAGAAAAGAACGGCTGAGCTTTTCAGGGGGGTTGACTTCCAATCTCCACTTGGAGAACCAACCGCTCCAGCTTTAGAAGGTTTTCTTGAAGCTTTCTGGTAACGAAGTGGGGTCTGAGAGATCTGGTTAGTATTGCCGTATAGTCCGCATACAGGGCCAAAATAGAAGTCATCGATTGTGCCGGATGTCTGACATGTATATAGAGAATAGCAATGGAGCCAGTAGAGATCCCTGCGGTACTCCAGCAAAGATGTGGCGCTGGGAGGATGTAGAACCGTTGATTTTTACTTGCATTGATCTATTCTGAAGATATGAATGGATTAGATGAACCATTTTAGTGAGGTACTGGCTGAGATAAGTTTGTGCAGGAGTCCAAAATGACAGATTTTGTCAAATGCTTTGGATAAGTCTAGGAAAATAGCGCCTGTGCACTGGCGCCAGTTGTAGCTGGTGGTGATGTATTCCACAATTCTGTGGATTTGCTGGGTAGTACTATGGTGTTGACTAAAACCAAACTCTTCTTTAGGGAGGATGTTTAGGTCATTTACTGAGGTTTGGAGTCGTGAGAAGATGACCTTCTCTGCAACCTTACCCAGTTTGGAGATGAGACTGATTGGACGATAATTTTGCGGTAGGTGTGGGTCTTTGCCCGGCTTAGGTATAGGAATTACGTCAGCCAGTTTCCAGGTGGAAGGAAAATAGTGAAATCTTAAAATTGCATTTATTATACTGTTTAGGTGCACTACTACTTTGCGGGGCAGAAGTTTGATCACCCGATTAGTAATGCCGTCTTGCCCAGGAGCTTTTTTGTTCTTTAATTTTTTAATAATGTCATAAATCTCAGCAGGTGATGTTGGTGCAATATGGTCAGTGTGGTTATAGGAAGTTTGAGTGAGTGTCTGACCTTGCTGTGAATCTTATATATGTGGTCAAAGTCAAGGTTTCCATACGAAGGCCTGCATTGCTCCTCTAAAGTATATGCAATAACTTCTGCTTTGTCTACATCTGTGTGAGCAAGGCCTTGGTCAGAGAATATTGGGGGAAGGGATCGATCTGCTTTGTTTTTGATATTTTTCAGTAGTCCCCAGATGGAATGATCAGTAGGTGAAATGGGTGATAACTTTTCATCCCATACTTGGTCTCTATAAGCTTTGAGTGCATCTCTTACTGCCCCACTTAATCTGTTTAGATTTATTTTATCTTGTGGTGCACACGTGTTACGGAATCTTTTTCGAGCTCTGTTTTTGTCTCTGATCAAGTTCATGATATCTTCAGGCAAACGATCTGGCTTGTGGGCAGATTTGTAGGAGGAAGCTACCTTTATCATTTCACTTATATTAGTCCTTATAAGGACGAGCTTAAAGGGGCGAAGCAAGAATGCTTTTCATCTTCCTTGTTATCTGTAGAGGATACTGTAGGGATAAGGTGTTATTGACGTGTGGACAGACTTATGTGTTCGTCGAACATGTTGTTTATTATTTTAACGGTATAATAGAACACAGAAACTAAGTAAATAATTAATTTATTCACTTGATGCTGATATTTCGCTGGTATTATAACCAGCATCTTCAGAGCACAAAAACACTGTTTGTCACAATACGCGAGACTAAAACAACATGGTGTACATTAACAAAATTGTAGCAGCAACACAAAGACTAGAGTCCTGATTTTGGCGCCCTCTATCTGGAAAAAAAAAAAAAAAAAAAAAAAAAAAAAACGCTATCATATATTGCTAGAGTCCTAGAAAAGTGCTAGTTTTTCCTTAATATGACTGTCTCCCAGATCTTCGGCAAGTTAATACAGCCATATTTGTTGAGATTTGGGGTGTGTTTTAGGGCTTCTGTCGCCTCTAAGAACAATCTCTCTGATTTATATGGGTTTCTGTGTAGTACTTTTGTGTTTTTCCAGTTGATCCTGTGTGCAGGGGTATCCAGAGCATGGTCTGCTAGGCCTGACTTCCCATAATGATATTTCCGGACGTATCGTTTATGTTCGCTGATGCGGATATTCACAGTTCTTCCTGTTTGACCGTAGTAGGCTTGATTGCATGAGCAGGGTACTTGGTAGACTCCTGGATGTGATAAAGGAGGAATGCTGTCCTTGGGTGAGCGGATGAGGGTGGCTAATTTGCTACATGGTCTGAATGTAGTGCGTAGTTTATGTTTAATGAGAATTCTTGAGATCTTTTCGGATGTGCCTTTAATGTAAGGGATGGTGACTGTTTTGTTGTAGTTCTCTGTGGTGGATACCCCTGCACACAGGATCAACTGGAAAAACACAAAAGTACTACACAGAAACCCATATAAATCAGAGAGATTGTTCTTAGAGGCGACAGAAGCCCTAAAACACACCCCAAATCTCAACAAATATGGCTGTATTAACTTGCCGAAGATCTGGGAGACAGTCATATTAAGGAAAAACTAGCACTTTTCTAGGACTCTAGCAATATATGATAGCGTTTTTTTTTTTTTTTTTCCAGATAGAGGGCGCCAAAATCAGGACTCTAGTCTTTGTGTTGCTGCTACAATTTTGTTAATGTACACCATGTTGTTTTAGTCTCGCGTATTGTGACAAACAGTGTTTTTGTGCTCTGAAGATGCTGGTTATAATACCAGCGAAATATCAGCATCAAGTGAATAAATTAATTATTTACTTAGTTTCTGTGTTCTATTATACCGTTAAAATAATAAACAACAAGGTGTTATTGAGCTATTAAATTAAAGCTCTGATCATGGCAGGAGGGTAATAGCAATAGCCGAGTCTCAGTTAGGACATCATTGGTACAGCATTGCCATCCGTAATAATCTCACGGTCGACCCCATCATATCATTTCACTTATAGTAGTCCTTATAAGGACTGGCTTAAAGGGGCAAAGCAAGAATGCTTTTCATATTCCACATTATCTGTAGAGGACAGTGTAGGTATAAGGTGTTATTGAGCTATTAAAGCTCTGATTATGGCAGGAGGATAACACCAATAGCCAAGCCACAGTTAGAACTTCATTGGCTACAGCATTGCCATCCATTACTCTCCAAGGGTATTAATCACCGCACTAACAATTCTCTTCTCCCAACTCATCATTTCACTTCTTATCCTTATAAGGACTGGCTTAAAGGGGCGAAGCAAGAATGCTTTTCATCTTCGCCGTTATCTGTAGAGGACAGTGTAGGAATAAGGTGTTATTGAGCTATTAAAGCTCAAATCATGGCAGGAGGGTAACAGCAATAGCCGAGCCTCAGTTAGAACTTCATTGGCTACAGCATTGCCATCCATTACCCTCCAAGGATATTGGATTGAATGAATCAATCACCGACTATGTAAGTAAAGGTGACATCTCTAAAATACGGACGATCTCTAGGCCACTCCATAGTGGGCGAAAGACCGTCCTAATCTCAGCGTTGGTTCCACTCAGTGACGGGCTCCCCGGCCACTGAGCAGAACCGCTCAAATTCCGAGGAAAATAATTCACCGACAAAGCCCTCAGCGGGCCGTGCCGGAGAACACCTTTCCCGGAGACTCAATTGCTCCCTTAAGGCAAAAACCTTAAGAGAGCGAACTCATTAACCCAGGATAACAGCAACAGCCGAACCTCAGTTAAACTTCATTGGTTCAGCATTGCCATCCGTTACCCTATATGGGCATCTCATATAAAATCAATCACCGCATCTCACGGTCGATTGATTCCATCTCGATTCATCATTTCACTTAGTCCTTATAAGGACTGGCTTAAAGGGGCGAAGCAAGAATGCTTTTCATCTTCCCCGTTATCTGTAGAGGACAGTGTAGGGATAAGGTGTTATGAGCTATTAATAAAGCTCTGATCATGGCAGGAGGGTAACAGCAATAGCCGAGCCTCAGTTAGAACTTCATTAGCTACAGCATTGCCATCCATTACCCTCCAAGGGTATGGTGGTCATCCGGCTTATCATTTCACTTAAGTTCTTAAAAGAACTGGGCGATGGACTGAGTCCTTGACTCTTTATCCCGTCATCTGAATGAAGAAAATCTGTGTGGATGGAGTGTTATTGAGCTAAAAAGCTCTAGTCATGGCTGAGTAACGGCAATAGCCGAACCTCAGTTAAAACTTCATTGGCTACAGCATTGCCATTTGTTACCCTGTTCTCGTGCCATCATTTCACTTCGGTTATGTCTAGCATACTGATATTATATTTATATAATAATAATGTTGGTGTAGCTGGCATATATATATATATATATATATATTTATATATATATGTAATAAATTTTTTTACTTCGGGATATTGTATATTAGGATAACCAAGTTATTTTATAAACTTGGTTATTTTAACTCCTAATCCCAAGTATGCAAACAATTAAGTTTGCGTCTGAAATAAAGTTCAAGTCTAAAGATGATACAACACCAGGGCAACTCATTGTAAAGGTGGGTAAAGCTCTTATCGCTATTCTTAGTATTTTCCCATAATGTAAAGCACATCTCACTAGAAGATGTATACTGCAATGCATTATGGGTGGGGTCACTACCCAGACCTCTTTCAATCTTTTTTTAAGGTCTCCTCAGTGAGTAGCTAGACCCCAAATACCAAGGTTATAGTAATACGGAGCTTTATCATCTTTACCTATAATATAATATAACAATATCCCCAAGTTAAAAAATTTATTACATCTATATCTCCTCCAGAGATTTTTATTAAAATTAAAAACACCTTGTTGCAACTTCTATAGGTAAAGTTGATAAAGCTCCGGATTACTATAACCTTGGTATGGGAGCGGTGTGGAGATTCGATGAATCAATCAACCGCGAGATGCGGTGATTGTTTCATTCAATCCAATACCCTTGGAGGGTAATAGATGGCAATGCTGTAGCCAATGAAGTTCTAACTGAGGCTCGGCTATTGCTGTTACCCTCCTGTGGAGTGTAACAGCAATAGCTGTTACACTCCACAGGAGGGTAACATGATCAGAGCTTTAATTGCTCAATAACACCTTATCCCTACACTGTCCTCTACAGATAACGGGGAATATGAAAAGCATTCTTGCTTCGCCCCTTTAAGCCAGTCCTTATAAGGACTATAACCTTGGTATTTAGGGTCTAGCTACTCATTGAGGAGACCTCAAAAAAGGTCTGGGTAGTGACCCAACCCATAATGCATTACAGTATACATCTTCTAGTGAGATGTGCTTTACATTACATTATGGGAAAATACTAAGAATAGTGATCAGAACTTTACCCACCTTTACAATGAGTTGCCGTGGTGTTGTATCATCTTTAGACTTGAACTTTGTTTCAGGCGCAAACTTAATTGTTTGCATACTTGGGATTGGGAGTTAAAATAACCAAGTTTATAAAATAACTTGGTTATCCTAATATATATATATATATATATATATATATATATATATATATATATATATATATATATATATATATATATATATATATATATATATATATATATAAACACCAACATATATATATATATATATACATGTTGGTGTTTATAATATAAACATCGTTACTGTAATTATTGTTATAAAATAAGTACGAAAATGACCGTAAGGTCTTTAATTACAGCGAGCAACTTTTATTTATGCGTTTTTTTAGTTTTATTCCGTTCAAAATTGTCGATGTTGGAATTCTATTGTAAATGCCTTTGTCAAAGGCTATTACTTTCTTTTAAATGTTCTCCGCAATAACAAATAATTCTTCAATAATTTCGCAATAAATGTCAAGACGTCTGAGTTAAAGATTAGATTTAAATTAGGTGATATCATATAACTAGGTATTATTTGCGTGCGAAAATTTGTCTCCTTGATTTGCTTTCGGGTGAATGACATCCAAAGCAACTATTGCTGCCTGGTCTGCACATAATTTATGTTAACTGTGGGTGTTTTCCGTTCGGCTCGCCTTCTTTGCTGGATTAAAAAATAAGGTATTTACATAAGCCAATTTTGAACTTTTGAGCATAAACAAGAAACTTTAACATTTATAAAAAACTGTTAAGGCTATTTAAAGATTAAATTTAATTGATGAATCCAGAGAATTCAGTTATTCACTTATAGTATGATTACAAAATTGCAGTGTGGGTATTTATGGATATTGGAGAACGAGATGGATTTAAAAAATAATAAATTCCAGGAAGGTGTGTGACGACATCTCTTTTAAGGATGTTCTTCAACCCTCTTGTCCCTTAGGAAGGGTAAAGTCCTTTGATTAGGAATCACGGCAAATAAATACATGTGGCACGCGACTTCTGTGCTGCATCCCCTAAGGGTAAGTATTTATCCTTGTAGATCTGTGTGTTCATGGGATCGGCTTGCTTGTTTTGAGTTTCCCTCAGACCCCCCCTCCGTATGAGGCTGACTAACCCACTACTTGATTGAAAAAAAAAAGTGATAAAGGCTCCTCAGTCCGAAAAGAGTCTCTCCAACTATGGAGGCTCCTTTTAAGGATCACAATCCTCAAAAAAGGCAACTTTTTTATTCTTTGTAGATTTGAAAAATCTCGTGTATTTTCAAGGATGAAAGACCCGAGTTTCAGGGAAAACCCTTATAACCCCTATGAGACTGGCATTTAGATTGAAAAAAAATAATACTGATGATGGTTCCTCATGTCATGGAGAGAATTCGAACCCGGGTCTTTCCAGCCAAAGAGCTTGTCTATATGAACTGAGATACGGAGTCTCAGAGTTTTGCTTTTGATTTATTTGCAAAACAATTTTATTTTGTGATTTCTTTTGTATACTTTATCGTGTAACAATCTGTGTATACTTTGTATTGTATGCACAAATTGTTTACTTTATTAATATTGGCAGCTGTTATTTTATTGGAATGAATTACATGCGAAAAGAGAGAGAGAGAGAGAGAAACTGACTAATTGAGAGATTCTGTTCAATCTCGTCATCCATACAATTCACAAATTCTTTGTCTATGTAGGCAGCGGATTGTTTTGAAATATTTCTTTCTACAAAGCTCGGGTGAACTGAGATCTGGCGATGAAGCCATAACAGATTGAAGCTGCGTGTTTATGAACCCATAAATCACAATTTTAATGGATTTCGGACGGGAGAAGTGTTGTCAAGGGAATCCTTGCTAACGGGATAAAGAGGCAATAGTGTTAGATCTACCTAGTCAGAAATAAATAATTGATTTATTCGTATGGGGTTTTCCCCCCATTCCTTACGGGTTGAGCCCTCCAATGAGGGATGAGGTATGTATTTCATGACTATAGAACGTGTGTGTGTGTTCAAGGGCCGGTTTTCCTGCTTTGGGGGACGAAAAACCCGAGTTTCCAGGTGAAAAAAACTCTACCTCCTTATAAGACTGACTAACTCACCTTTCGTCGAAAGAGACTAAAAGTTCCTCACGTCATGGACGGGAATCGAATCCAGGTCTTTCCGACCAAAGGGCTTCGTCTATACCGACTGATCTATGGAGACTCGTCAGAAATAATGAAAAATAAACTAGCACTTAAAATAATTAAAGAAAAAAAAAAGTAGCTGTGGCACCTTCGAAAGAATGGCATATGTGCTTTGGTTGTTAAGAATTGAGTTTAAATTACGTCAAGAATGTGAGGAATATTTGCAAGATCTTTCAGATTTCAAGAATTGAAGTTCAATTATTGAGTCTCTATTTTTTTTTTTTTTTTGAAATTAATATTTTTATTTATTTTTTACATAGTGGGTGGATTCATCTCCCACTTGAAGGCAATCACAACCATCCATGGTCATGCGAGATTCAAAATCGGCGGAATGTGGTTTGGAGGGTACATCCGCTAATTATTCGGCTAACCAGTTCTGCTTAGTTAGGGAGAAAAAAAGAAGTTAATTTTACCAAACGTCGATTTAAATAAAGCAACAAGTATAACTAATATTTGATTTCCTAATAAGATGAAATTTGTTTTCTTACACTACACATGCCCCTATTATTGAGATTCCATATGCTCCATGGTTCCATGAAAATTCATCGAAAAACAGTTAATCGAAAGACAATTTATCGAAAAGGCAATTCATCGAACAACAATTCGTCGAAAATGCAGTTCCTCGAAAATACAATTCACCGAAAGATTTAAGTAAAATTTCATTAAATCGATCCAGTCAAAGCGGAATTGCTGATGTCACTTCTTCTTTTACTAATTTCGCTAAGTCAGAGAGCTATTGTGATACATAATTTGTACACGTTATTTCTTTATTGCCCAGAATATAGCTTAACTAAAAACTGGAACGGTTCGACATTTTCTTGTAAAAGTTTCAAATAGCGAATCTGAGTAAAATTCATTCCATAATGATTGCTGTGTTGAAATCGCATATTACTACTAGTAACAATAATAATAATAATGGAGCCTAAGTAGGCTGGGCTTTTCCTCCCGGAAACAGGCAAATCAGTCCCATGAAGAGACATGAAACAGTTATCGGACAAGAAAGATGGTAAGAAACCATATTATTCTGTAATTATTCCCTATTAAAGTAGCATTGCTATCTCACTCTGCACTTCTCAATATGTTCTAAATGGATCACTTTTCTCATAACATTTTCGAAAAGTTAAAATTTTTGGTGAATTGTTTTTTCTATGAATTGCATTTTAGACGAATTGTCGTTCGATGAATTGTTCATTCGATTAACTGTTTTTCGATGAACTCTGCGGATACCATGCTCCACTTACTGCCAACATCATTTACTTCTTTTACAATTTAATTTTTTTTTTAAATATGATATGATGTTTTTAAAGAGTAGTCTTATATAGTCAAGAAACTATAATATGTCGTCCAAAATAGGCAGCATTTAAAACCAAAGCCTTTTGAAAAAATAAGCAGGTGACTTCCACTATCTCTGAATCTAAGAAGGTAGGTATATATATAAAACAGATTTGTTTCACCGACACAAACAAAAACTATTCATATACTTTGCAGAAACGTCTTTGAGCGCCCTCTGTGAGAAGCTATCGCTTTCATTTGAGCACAATTTAAGATCAGAAGTTTGAAGATAATCAAGCTGATTATCTAGCGATTGGGAGGGTGAAAACTGAATTGGCTCACTAATAAACCTTTAAAGTGAAATTTTCTACGCCTATTGGCAAACACACGATACAAATCTAATAGAGTTTTCCTCCTGTACCTCCTATGCCACTGATATTGAGCCACTTTGCTAGCCTCGTCTTCTCCAGAGGTTTGTCGAAATGGAATCGGTTTTCTTTACTAATTCATTTATGGGTGGTCACAGGTGCTGTGTCTGAGGGAGGTATTGAAAACGTAAATAACTGAAGCTTGCCAATAAAAGAAACAGAGCAGAATACTTAACTAAGGCATACAAATAGTCTGCTGGGTTTTTTTTTTTCTGTAGTATTTTCTCTTCTCTATTTTCGTACGCGAGCTGTGCTGTTTCAAAATATATGAAGTGAACGTTCTTTACCTGGACTGATAAATAGAAAATCGACGTTAAAATTATTCTCCGTATCGTATGGATAAATGCTGTTTAAGATAGCAGATGGGTAAAAATAAATAATTCATTTTTAGTACTAATTGAGTGATACGTAAACAATGATTATTGCAAGAATGACGTTACGACGTCTGGTGATGACTAGTGGAACTACTAAGTGCAGAAAAAAATATGTAGATAAACTGAAATGTACATTTTTTTTCAAGCAAAAAAAAAGAAGAAAAAAATTCTGAAATTTTTTGAAATCTACAATTACAGTTAAATATGATAATTTTAGATATTTTATAAGGTAGGCTTTTTAGATTGGCTTCGTTATTTATGATTATTTTATTTTTTATTTTATTTTATTTTATTTTTTGGCTGCTTTACGAGATAGCATACTTCTGTAAATTAAATACTGGAATATATTTTGTAGCGAACAGCCAAGGAATAAATGCATTACCAAGATGAAGGATAAAAGAAAGGAAAAAGCAATCTTCTAACTTTCTGACATGTCTTACGTGTACACTACGTGGTCAAAAATGTGGATGACAAAGAACGGTTGCAAAATTCCAAGTCTTGATTACATGGGCCAAACGTAACTGAAACTTCAGTGATCTTTGTATTTTTCTATTCCTTTTACACGAACAGTTCCTTAATTTATCGAAGCGAAGGCGTCTAACTCAAAGATTAATCTTACCAAATAATTACATGAGAGCGGGGAAGGGCTTTAAAAATACTTCTTAGTCCCTTGTCTGTTGAATGAAAGATGCTTATTTGAGCGACACTCAAATGACACTAAGTTTGGTAGACAGAAAATGTCACGAAAAATAAAAATTCTTTCAGACGTCTTCAGTAGAAAGATTAATTTATCTCTGTCACTAAAGCTCACTTTATTTCCTCCGGGAAGACAAGACGTTAGAATAATGACCGTCTCACAATGTAAAAATAGAAGTATGTTACAAGTTCTCCAATGTTCGTAACTGCACAATAAGAATATTTGTGTAAAATAGAATTGTCTACAAAATATCTCCTGGGATCTATTATTCAGTTATGTAGAATTCTCTAGATGTATACGGTAGCTTGAAATAATTTATTAATTCTACAAAAGTCGCTTACGAAATACAGTTATTCATCTAATTTTTAACTAGAGACTGGTTTTTCGTTTTCATAAAATAATTACGTAACTTTACATAATGCAATTTGAACATCTCTGCTTCGTGAGCATTTCGGCCTCAAGAGGAAATATGTAATAAGATTCTATTTCCGGAAAATGCAATTTGTACCACTAGCAGACGACAAAATGGGCGTTAATAATTACTCGTATAGCCTATGATACAGAAAGACAATATACAAATTACAAATTGCTTAATATTGTTTTTTATTCTTTCAAAACTGCTGTAAGAAAAATTCATTTATTAGACTTAAAATATTTTTCTTATACTTCATGTAATTACTTTTTAATAGATTTAAAATATTTTCCTTAAAAATAGAATTGTTATAAACTCTATTAGCTTCGGGAGCTAAAATAAATTAAATGTTAATCTCATTTAAAATAATCAAATATTATTGTAAATGATATTTTAAATTATTAATTAAAATGTTATTTTAGGATTTATTAAATTTTTGAAAGAATCTTTCTATAATCTTCTAATAATTAGAGTTAATTTAAAATATATTAATACACCATTATTCTTTAATTATATTACAGTTTTAATAAAATAGCATTAAAATTATTATAAACTAGATGGGGGGTCTGACATGAATCAGTCGACCGTGAGATGCGGTGATTGATTCATTCAATCCAATACCCTTGGAGGGTAATGGATGGCAATGCTGTAGCCAATGAAGTTCTAACTGAGGCTCGGCTATTGCTGTTACCCTCCTGCCATGATTAGAGCTTTAATAGCTCAATAACACCTTATCCCTACACTGTCCTCTACAGATAACGGGGAATATGAAAAGCATTCTTGCTTCGCCCCTTTAAGCCAGTCCTTATAAGGACTATTATAAACTAGGTCATGGGATGGATGGATCAATCGACCGTGAGATGCGGTGATTGATTCATTCAATCCAATATCCGTGGAGGGTAATGGATGGCAATGCTGTAGCCAATGAAGTTCTAACTGAGGCTCGGCTATTGCTGTTACCCTCCTGCCATGATCAGAGCTTTAATTGCTCAATAACATCTTATCCATACACTGTCCTCTACAGATAACGGGGAAGATGAAAAGCATTCTTGCTTCGCCCCTTTAAGCCAGTCCTTATAAGGATATTATAAACTATGGTATCAATATCATGGAAGTGATTACTTCTTTTGCCTAGGGTAGTGGTTCTTAACCGGTGTTCCGCGAGAAGTTCTGAAATTTGTCATTTTTAAATTAATTTGTCAGCGCAAATTAATTTAATGATTGTTTAATTAATTAATAATTAATTATCAATTATTTAATAATAAAAATCAGCTAAATTATTAATTAATGCATTACAAAATAACCAAGGTGTTCCGTGAAAATTTCAGGATTTGTGAAGTGTTCCGTAGTCGAAAAAAAGTTTGAGAAACGCTGGCCTAGGGTACGCGTGTTATGTTTGAAGTTAGTGATCATGTCTGATGTAGAGAATGCAAGATGATTCTCGATTGTGGGGTTTGATGTGGACAGACATGTTTTAATTACACAGCGCTCTTTTGGAGATGAGTAGTCATTGTGCTGTAAATTAGTGATTGTTTTAGCTCGAGTTTGAAGTAAGAGTGATTGGAGATTGTCAATTGTGAGGATCGAATGATCCTCAGTATAGGTTCTTTTCAGCATTTGTTCAGTACAAGGTAAGATTTTGGCTTTTAATGCAACTTACCCAGGCCTTCTGTTCCCTGCCCTGTGCTCGTCGGTAGTCTTCCACTTTGAGTAGGAGATTTCGACTGCAGGTCTACACTTGGGACAAGGGACAAGGCAGGTCCTGAACCACACAAGACCCCCATTAAATAATAGGTCAGACCTAGACATGGACTTTCCGTACGAAGACCTAAACATTAAACAACTGCTCGCAGTATTCAAACAAGTCGGGATATTGCTACGTACCAAATGGCAGGGAAGAGTAGAGCTCCATAAGAACAGTTGAATCACAGGAATATCATCCCCTCTGAACCTCTCCCCAGCACTTCTCAAGTAACACCAGAGGTAATGTGTCAACAGCTGACGCCCAGTCCTTAGAAGACACTGACGACCAGTGGTGGATTTAGGCATTAAGGGACCCGAGGCGTTTGCGATTTTCGGGACCCTTTAAATTATTAAGTTACAAACAATTCATTTTAATTTTTTTTTAATTTTATGAATAATTGCACAATGCATACACATATATACATAACAATAATTACTTCACAACAAAAATTATAAAATGTTTTGTATGCATATAAATATGAAAATAGGTAGGTAACTTTAATTGTATATTACATATTATAGGAACAATTCGATAATATTATAATCACATTCAGGTATACAGTCTGTATTTGGTACATAAGTATTTTATGAAATTATACTGGCACTTTTCTACTTTTTGCAGCAGCAGATTTGTCAATTAATAAATCAAATTCTAATTCTTGTAATACAGACTTTTCAATAAACATCAGTGACAAATTTGATAGTCGATCTTGCCCCAATGAATTTCTTAAATAATTCTTGACACACTTAAGGACAGAAAAAGATCTTTCTGCAGAAGCATTACAAATAGGCATTGTTAAAAAAATGTTTAGTGTTGTTTCTACATTTGGAAAAGATTGATTGCAATTCGTTAATGATTGTTTTGTACATTTGAAATGGACATGTGATTTTTTCTTTTTTTATGTATTTTAAGAAACGATGTACTTCGTCATTGAAATAGCTAATGTCAATATCATTTTTCGTATTTACTCATATCGTGATCAAAAAATAATTGAAAATGACTTAACACATTAGAATACATATTAATTTTGGTGGAAATTTCGGTACTCAAATCTATCACAAATCATATTATGAGTTTTTACGATGAACAATTTGTGACCTGTTAGAATTGTCTCGTTCGTGTTATTTGATGCTGTATTTAATTCATTAAAATGTCTTTTTTGTTTCTTTATCCGGTTTATTTCATAATTCGTTTCATCAGTTAATAGATTTGCTTGTCGTTCTATGGTTTCAAAATCATTTCGTACATCCATTATAAAATTATGCAAAGATTTTAAAAGTTTTACGCATTGCAACAAATGTGTTTGAACTTCTTGAAGCGAAAGACTTGCGTTATTTATTCTTTGCAATAATCTATCCCATAATATTGTTAACACTGCAATTTCGTATTTATCGAAATATTTTGACAATATTTTGGCTTTCAGTCTATTATCTGGTTTTTCAAGTTCATTTTCGCCTATTTTAATAAGAACAATTTTAATATGTTTATAATTTAATCGCAAAGCAGATACGGTATCAGCTCGTGATGACCATCTTGTGTCGCTGATTCTTTTAATATGTTTGGAATTTGTATCGGCAAAACTGTCTATAAGTAAATTCCATCGTTGCATAGATTTAGAAAAAAAATTATATACGTTCTGTACGAAATCGAAATAATAAACAGCCTTTGAACAAGCTTCTGCAGCAGAGTTTCCAATAATGTTAAGTACGTAAGTGGAATATGGAATGAAAATTGCTGATTCGTTCAACATCTTAATTCTTGCTTGTAAACCATTATATTTGCCAACCATATTTGCCGCATTGTCGAGCCACGACAATTTTTTATATCTAAAGATAGAGCATTTAAATTGTTAAAAACGAGTTCCTCTAAATGTTTTGGTAATGGTTATTTAATTGCAGAAAACCAAAAAACCGTTCCAGCACATCTCCTTTACTATTTACATATCTCATATAAAAGTTAACTGGTCTATATGGCTCACATCGGGTGTGGAATCGACGATCAACGAATAATACAGACCTTCTCTAACTTCCAAAATTAATTTCTCCTTTACTTCAGTCCCCATTAAAGCAATAAATTCGTCACATATCGTATGAGATAAGTAATTAACCTTCCCGCTTCCGATATTATCATATCTTGTTAAATGATTTTTAACAAACTCATCAAACTGTGATAAATATTCTATGCAAGTTATAAAATTTTCTCTTTAGTTAACACCACCAACACTTTCATCTTCTCTGTGCCCCCGAAATCCTAAACCCTACTTCCTAACAACTTTACTGTGGCTACAATTCTTTTTAAAACATCTCGCCAATATTTTGTTCAATATTAATCTGATTAATCAAATGAGAATCAATACGTCCAGTTATCGACAATCTTTTTTTTTTAAATCAACATTGAGGAAATATGTTCTTTAGAGCATTCATGTTCTTTCAATGCGCTTTTAAGATTTTTCCACTCATTGTAACCTGTACTAAATTTAGTAATAGAACGTGTAGAAAGTTTGCAAACACAGTAGCAGTAAATTATTTTGCTACTTTCTGAAAAAATAAGCCATTCTCGTCATTCTTTTGTGTGCCATTTGCTTTTTCAGAGTAAAAATGAGCACTTGAAATATTTCTGTAGTACGTCTGATTTCTGTTATTAAATTCAACTTTTAAAGATGTTGTGTCTCTGATATTTCACGGTTTATTATTTATAAAATAATTTACCATTTTTTCCGATATTTTGCACGGCCATAAAGCGATATCGGAGTCTGGTTGTTTATGTTGATCTGTACCAGCACCTCGTTCTTTTTCTTCTTCTTCGGCATTTTCCTCTGTGTCTTGCACATCTTGTTCAAGTTCAGCATTGTCGGTTGTTTCGTCATATTTGGCACCTTCTTCTTCCTTCGCAGAATTTTCTTCATTTCGTTCAGCGTTTTCTATTATGTTATCATTTTTTAGACTATCTTTTTCTTTTTCGTCTCGTTCATCACGTGTTGGTTGACGATCTTCGTTGCTCTGAAATTTAGATGAAGATGAAGTCAAAAAATCTTCCAAGGAGTTTTTTTGAGAGAGCGATAATTTTTCTTTTTCCTTTCGTCGTTTTCTTTTTTCTGCCCCGGACAAGTACGTTCGTTTCATGGCTAAAATATTAAATATGCATATATATTCAAAACAATTATTTTATAATTACAATTACAACAACCGAACCACAACAAAGGATAAAGGATACTGAAGGTTACAAGAATTTCATTGGTTCCTTAACCTTTTATACCGCCTTTATTTGAAGCGGTCGATTTGGAAAACAAAAGTGAAAATGGAATTTATTTTATTATATAGTTACAATTAAACAACAGTACAGACACTAGTTCCAAGAATTAAGACAAAATTGAAACAAAATGGAATATTAGTTTTTAAAATTTTTACTAAAAAAAATATGTAGTGTGGGCCTGGGGCCCCCTAGCCTTGAGGGGCAGGAGGCGGCCGCCTCCTCCGCCTGTGCCTAAATCCGCCTCTGATGACGACTACCAGGTAGTCAGCAGAAAAAAGCGTAGGAAGGAGGCTCCAGCCGCAGAGCCTGAAGCACCCATGGAAACAGCTGCACAGATCAAAGAGCGTGTCACACCGGTGATTCTAAGAACCAAAGAACAATGGTTGACAGTTGCGGAGGTGATGAAAAACTCTAAAATTAAGTTCACATCGGCTAAAAACTCCAATGAAGGAGTCCGCATTCAACCCGAAGGAACAGCTGACTACCGTCGGCTTACTAAGTTCATGGATAAACTGGATATTCTATATCATACATTTCAACTAAAGAGCGAGAAAAACCTAAATGTTGTTATCAAAGGTCCAGTGGAAACGATAACATCAGAAGAGATGGCCACTGACCTAAAGTCACAAGGCCTAGAGCCCATAAGTCTCGCGTATGTATTGGGAAGACAAGCGTCCCATGCCTCTGGTTCTAGTGGTATCAGCAAGGATCAGAGAGAGAGAGAGAGAGATCTATGATCTAAAGACTGTTTGTAATCTTGTGATTAAAACTGAACCACTCGGAAGGAAAATGTTTGTAAGACAATGACACCGCTGCGAGAAATACGAGCACGCGCAGAAGCTCTGTAGAGCAGAGTACAGATGTAAAATGCGGAGACAAACACCCCTCTCATACATGTTCCAAACCATGCTCTACTCCTACTAAGTGTACAAATTGTGGCGGTCCGCACCCGGCAAACTACAAAGGCTGCACACTCCACCCAGCTAACCTGTTGAAAGCTAAGGAAACAGGAGCTCTAACATCACAGAAGAGTGTAACACCTCCTGCTGCAGAAAGTCCTCTGCGGACTACCACTTACAGCTCGTACGCCGAAGTGCTTACCTCGTGTTCAAATCCGGCAGATTACCCTAAAAGCAGTCAAAACTCTGCTGTTATCTTAGTTTCTACCTTAGGAGAGATGCTAACTGCTTTCAGCAAAACCAACCCCAACCAGAGTGATGCACACAAATTCCTGAAAAATACTCAAGTCATATTCTCAATGCTTAATGGATAATCCGACTATCTCAATTAATTCCATACAGATTGCATTCTGGAATGCTAACAGTAACAAACTTCAGGAGCCATACCGGATATATCCACGTTATTTCGCGTGATGGCCTCTACATACTTCGCTCACGTGGCTCTCCACCCCCCCCCCCAATCAACACATTCAAGTGTCATCCAACTACGATGAAAACGAGAGATGGAAACGTCGGTAAAAGCGCTCTCACAGATCTCTAAATTGGGCGTGCCAGGCGCTCGTTAATTTTTTTTCTACATTTAATCAACTCCTTAGCGATGAAGGGATAAAAATCCACGAGATTGTCATCCATCTTGCCATAAAAGTTAACAGTTGACATCAATACCGTGGAGAAGAATCGTGAAAATTGAAAAATCAGGGTAATGAATGGCGATACTGTAGTCAATGAAGTTTTAACTGAGGCTCGGCTATTGCTGTTACCCAGTCATGACAAGAGCTTTCAGCTGAATAACACCCCATCCACACATTTTCCTCGGTCAGATGAAGGGATAAAGAGTCAAAGACTCGGTTCATCTCCTAATAAAATAAAATAAAATAATAAATAAAATCAATAACATGGCAAAGATGCAGTTGTAGTAGCGCTCTCTCCATAATCAATTAAGTTGATGGTTAACAAACTTAGAAGCCCAAACTGTCTACAGATTGTGTTCTGGAAAGGCAATGGTCTAGGAAACAAAATGCGCGAAGTACAAGAATTTACGACGCGCTATAGTGGTGCAGTTCGACTAGCCGACAGCCCAAAACTCAGGAATTATGCTCCATATCGCGATGACAGACCCAATGCCGGTGGAGAGGGGCATAGTCACTTTACAATGAAACTGTAAATCCTGCCACTACCAAATACTCAATACTCAATGACTTTGCTACTACCAGGAATTCAGTGATTATAGGCCCTCCAGAACTCATTTACTACAATATGGTAGGGCTTCCTGATGTCTGTGACATAGCGATACTACAAAATATCGCCATCAATACCAAATAAGTGTCATGGACAACCCACAGCTCTGATCAAAGTCCAATTTTACTCCAACTGCGCTGGGTCCCAACCGTCAACTGGACAAAATAAACGAATCTGATGGCCCAGTTCTAGCTATCGACTCAAAGGAAAAAAATCGACCAATCAATTTCGACCTTAGAAAAGCAGATAAGAGCTGCAACCGCGGATGTGCCACGTACAAACTTCGACCGACTTCCTCATGAGATTAAAACCTGATCCGTGAAAAGAACAGGGTCGGGTGACAATACTACAGAACGCTGGTTCAAGAACATCAACAATCTCTCAATACAAAGAAAGTTCGATATGAGCTTAAAAACTATTAGAATCAACAGTGAAAAACAAAACTTCATTCCTTAAACACAGAGAGCCAGATGCTGCAGAAAATGACCAAAGCTCTATGCACTGATCATAAACCTCTTCCACCAACCGTGACGTAGACATAGTTGAATCTTTTCCTGTAGCCAGAGAAACAGTGTAGTCCAAAGTACACCCATTGAAGATCTAGAATCCATTAGTAAAGTACACAACTGCGTACGTTTTACGCTAAAACGCACAGAGTGCTTAAACTCCATCCAACTGACATCATGCAGAAGTACATGAAATCATCATCAGACTTAAGAATAGGAAAGCACCAGGCCCTGATAGAATTTCTAACAAAATCAACAAATGCCTGTCATATAAATCTATATTGTTGCTATTATTAATGCAATATCAAGATATCGCTATTTCTCTGCACGATGGCGAGTAGCAGATATAATCTTAATCCCAACAGGAAAAGCAGCACACCATTCCCCCAAACTGTCGCTCAATCAGCCTGCTTTCCTGCCTAGGAAAAACTGACCGAGAGGTTAATATTAATAAGACTATATTAAAGAATTAAATCTCATCCCTGTGAACAATTTGGATTCCGGGAGAACTATCCCACAGAATAATATCCTCAGTGTCGTGGGAAACATCAGCTTAGGATTCGACTGAAAGCAGCACACAAGGGAGATCTTCCTGGACATTGCCAAAGCCTTCGACCAAATATAACACAATGGGCTTCTTTTCAAACACCTTCAGGCCAAATTTAAATTAGGACCGTGAAACATAAACTGGTAGCTCAGCGATCTCAAATTCTTACTGAAACTACAGGGAATTAAATTGTCTGAAAGCAACATCACCGTAGGCGTTCCTCAGAGCTCCCTGCTATCGCCTCTACTCTTTGAAATCTATTGTGGTGGCACACGGTTGCAATCACAACAGCCCTATACGCAGATGATGCTGTAATAATTGTCCGCTCCTTTCATCCTGGACAAGCAACCGAAAAACTGCAAAATGCAGTCTCAGAACTAGAACAATGATTCAATAAAATGGCCAATTGATGTACCGACGAACTGAAGTACTATTCACAAGACGATTGTCCCCAGAGGGAGAAGTTGCATGTTTGGCATTTCCATTCCAAAGAGAACAGCAGCCAAATTCTTAAGGGTACAACTAGATAAAAGGCTTCGCTTCACACTGATATCGATCATGTCTGCTCAAAAGCAAACAGGGCAATGGCAGCCTTACCCGTTACTAAGTACAGAACTTAAACGGCTGCTATATAAGACGCTGATCAGGCCAGTCCTATTGTATAGCTCACCCGCATGTAGTTACTCAGCGGATTTTCAAACGTTAACAAACTACAGACAATCCAAAAGAAAGATTTATGAATAGCGATAAACGCACAATGGTTCGTAAGAAACATACACCTTCACCGAGAATCCTATATCCATGAGATCAAAATGTCCAACGCAAAAAGGCGCAAAATTCTTTGCAGATGCTATTATTTACCCTAACTCACTAATCCGCCAAGGACTACAGTTTTCATAAGTTTTTGAAGTTTTTTATATATAATAAAAACCCTCATTATTGCC
Organism: Typopeltis vanoorti; assembly: GCF_054136105.1. NCBI lineage: Eukaryota > Metazoa > Arthropoda > Arachnida > Uropygi > Thelyphonidae > Typopeltis > Typopeltis vanoorti. The sequence continues at coordinate 132,335,742 of NC_143552.1, forward strand.
AACTGTGGGAATTACAAAACTCTCTTTAAGGCCACTTAGGAAATTAAATGTTTTGAAGTTTCTTTGGAAGTAAAAGGTCTGGAAAGTAAAAGTGCTCTGGATTAGTATAATTACTTGCTATATGCAGAAGTATCTGATTTGTTATGGAATAGTTATTATTCTTGGTTATTTTATTTTTACAAGAAGTTGTCTTATTACGACATTTTAGTTCTACGATCTGCTATAGTCAGAAATCAATTAAGCTTATTCGCAATACAATGACGGCTGGAAAAGAAAATCGCTTTTAGAAAGTTATGCAATACCTTCCTATGGTGATAATAATAATAATAATAATAATAATAATAATAATAATAATAATAATAATAATAATAATAATAATAATAATAATAATAATAATAATAATAATAATAACTGTTAATTAAAAAATATTCTGTAAAAGGAATGCAGATAGCTAAAATTAATTTAAATACTTTTACATGTAACCATATTTACAAAAAGAAAGGAGAAAATATTAAAATAGACTCCCCTTAAATGTTCTTATAATTAGTGATTTATCTGACTATAAAATTCTTGTTCCTTGTTACAAATGCTTCTTGACTCTTCTTCTTTAGCCTCTTTCTATCTGATGCCTCCCTTAACTTTCCAGTTCTTTCTGTCTTCAGCAAATCCCCACCGTCAAACGCTTAGATCTTCCCTCCATCTTGTTCTTTTGCGACCTTTCCTTCCCTTGCATTTTCCTTCTTTTGGTTCCCGCTAGGTGCTTAATTTTGTCCACCTTTCATCTGTTAAAATACTAATTAACCAGTTAATCTCCATTTACATGCTTTGCAATACGTCACAGTATCCTGTACTCCGCCATTTTTCTATTCCTTTTGTTTTGGTGGAGCATTCTTCTCTCCAAGCTCTCTGAGCCCTACTCAGCCTGTCTTCCTGTTGTTTAGTAGTTGTCCATGTTTCACTTCCGTAGGTAAACACTGAAATGATGCACATATTAAATAACTTTAAAAAAATGTAGGTTCAAAATGAAACAAACAAGAAAACAAAGCCTAAATAATCTTTATACAGTCAAAACATTCTGTTGCATTGTGTAATTCTTATATATATGTGTGATATAATTGATTTACTCCGCTGAGAGACATATTTTGGAAACAGATTAAATGAACTATAAGCCGAGAAATAAAAAAAATAGAAACACTATTTTAATTTAAATAAACCGCTTAACTAGTTTCGTCTTCTTAGAAGATTTCTTCTAAGAAATTATGTTAAGCACCCGAATAAGATTTCTAAGAAGACGAAACTTGTTGTGCAGTTTATTAAATTAAAATAGTGGTTTTATTTTTTTTATCACTCGGCTTATAGTCATTTAATCTGTTTCAAATATATATTTAAAACAGATTAAACTGAGATAAGATTCCAACTCTCTAGTCAGAATCTTATCTCATTCTGAAAGTCAATAATGATGGTGTTTTTACTCCTTGCCATCATTGCAATATCATTGTAACGCGTATAGCACTATGATTGTCGTTTGAGTTTTTGACTGATATCCTCCTATTGATATTTTATTACTTATTTGATTTAAATTGCTTATAATTACTTTGTTTCGTTCTTGGAGCTAAGCAGTTCTGTTTTTGTTTCTTTATAATCAAATAAGGTTTTTTGACAACCTCATAAATGCTCCAATCTGATGATGATGACTTTCTATCCACACTGGAAGCAGAAGATAAATCCTTTTTCTTCGGTACTGTGAAACAGGTGCTAGAAGATATCTAAAGAATAATAACTGGTCATACTGCAGATTTTAAGTTTTATGATACGAAATTTAAAACAAAAATTGATTCGCTCCAAATTTTTAGATATCCTTAAAAGTCATAAATCATCATGTCAATTGAGTCAAATTGACTTTACATAGCATTTATAACGAACTTCTTTTTCTTATCGTTTTTTTAAATGTTAGTCCCCATATTCTCATCCAAGATGATGAATAGCATGCATTCCTCACTGTGAAAGTAATATGTCCCTGCTAACAAAAACAAGCTGCGCTTGCTTCAGAAATTCATGATTAAATGAGAAAGAAAACAATTTCTTGTCTATATGATCACTCTATTATTATTATTATTATTATTATTATTATTATTATTATTATTATTATTATTATTATTATTATTATACAAAACAATAGACGAATATAAAATACAGTAACTGGATAACCTGAGGGAGAAAAAGTGTTATGCGAATGGCAAACCACAAATGCAAAAACTCTGCCACAGATAATAAAAAAAAAAATGTACCTTAACAAAGAAGATCCTGAATGTTCCTTCTTTATGACATCACACGGTAATGCTACGATATTTCTATAGAATCAGTTTACGTCATTCGTCAACATACCAGGCAATACATTTCCAGCGATTACAATAACATCTATGCCAAGCAATCAGAAGCCTTTCATCAGGAAGTCTTTCACCGAAAGGCTTTCATAGATGGAAGCCTTTCACCTTTTACCTTTCACCTAGAGAGACTTTGCATAAGTCTATATAGGGCGGCTTTCAGCATACACTTCACAAATGATCCAAATCACTCATGCTTATACCTAAATATTAATGAAACTTTTTACCAAATGTGTTCAAGTTCGAGATAGGCTTTACGTTTGTGATTAGAGAACCGGAGCACCCGGAGGAAACCAATCCCAATTCAGTAATTTAAAAGAGATATGAACAGCAGGTGAACTATATACTGCGTCCAGCCAGATACGCATATCTTAAAATTTATCATCTGTGTTTAGAATGATTGCATATATTAACTCTTCTTATCTCCTGCCCTTCAGTCTCTCACTTTTTTTAATCATGTTTTTATTTTATTTTACTTGTTAAATATTTATTATGCAAATACATAAAAATATCAGCATGTTCAACACTGCCAAATTAGATAATAATTATACATGATAATTATACATAATATCTAGCCATTATAACTATCTAATTCTGTATTAAAGTTCCATAAATTCATCTTTTATAAATCATTGATGAAGGCCATTCCACGTATTTTATATTCTAACAGTAAAAAATGAACTTCATATATTTGTTCACATATTTTTATTGCCTTCTAGTAGAGCATAATTCAGAAAGACTTCAGAAACAATTCCTCTATGCATACTTATTTTATTTATTGCTTACATACTCTGAGACCTTGCTCTAGAGATCAACCATGGAACTTTTTTCAAGCCAATTCAGTCCTGCAATAAACGAGTAAGTGTTCTCATACCGTGGGATGAGATTCATCTTCTACCTAAAGACAATCACAAACATCCATGCCCACGGTGGAATTCGAACTTTTGGATACGTTAACCATTCGGCCAACTAAGCCATCCAATAGCTTGACATCTATTAAAAGCCTTGGTAAGTCAAGTCGAGAGCTTTATTTATACCATCATACAATGTTGACCTGAAAGATAAGCATGTTGCAATCAATCCTACAATTTTATATCGACTCAATCTACTCAGTTGCACATAATCAGCAAACAGAGAAATTCTACTCATAATATATGAACTTAAATCAATCATGAATATATTAAAAAGCGAAAGGCCTACACTGAATCCTGTGGTTCCCCCCCCCCGCTCCTCACACCCTGATTCAATGCACTACATCCTGTTATTTGTCATTCAACCAATTTTCCATCCATTTGACTAGAGGATCATCATTATCCCAATTGAATGCATTTTAATCAATATGCTATAATATAAAACGCTGTCAAACATTTGCTAAAATCCAAATAAATTACATCACTTCCATCATCTTGGTCTATTTCGCAGTGAATTCATGTAAGATACGCAGGTTTGTCATAACCTATTTCCCTTTAACGAAACTATTGCTGTACTGTGCTCAACAAATTCCTCTAAAGAATATCCTGAACACTATTCCTAATTATTTTTCCTATTACTTTATCAAAAAACACTACGAATACTTTAATATGATGACCAATCACAAGGAACTACTCCCAGTCTCAGCGATTCATTGAAGATTATGAAAAGTGGATTTATAAAAGCGACATACATCTGTTTACCACAAAGGTAGAGATATCATCCCTACCTCCAGCTTTATTAAGCGATTCAAGATTACTGACCGATAACTGTGCGTTATTCATTCTGTATGAGTTACATGTAGACACAGTTGAAAAATAGATATTGCTTATATTTAACTACAATTAATTTGTGATTAATATTTTGTCAATTGCGTCTATGTGTAAATTATACAGAGGTGAATTAAGATATCAAATACTTCCTCTTCCTCTTGCATTACGTCATTCTGTAAAATTCTCTTTCAAGCTATAATTTCGCTTCTGATTGACCAGCATTCACATATACAATTGCAAAATACGCCTACTGCAACTCGATGTGCAAAATTGTTTCAGATGAACTGGCTATGTTTAATTCGTTGCCCTTATCAATGTCTCTCTTCCTTTTTTTTTCTTATCTATAAAACTTTCCGAATTAATATGGGCACCATAGCCTGCTATAACACAAATTCTGCTTTCTTATGTTTATAGATCAGCTTACTCCACATTTATTGCGAGACTTATCCTAAACGTATCAGTAAATCATGCAAGATTTCCTTAAAAAACATCAAAATTCAAACAGTAAATTGCCAAGTCACGGCAACGTAGCAAACATCATTATTACTCCTCCTTTTATTAAAAATATATTATAGAATTAATAATTTGGTGTTACAAAAATTATTTAACAGTTTACTATATTTAAATTTAGATTTTTTTTAAAAATATTTTTGCAACTAATATTTGATGCAAAAAAGATATATATTTCAAAAAAAGTGTCATGAATATGTTTCTCATAATAAATAAATTTAATATATTTATATTGTTAGCTGCTTAATGCTATCTGAGTGCATGAGCCATGTGATCGCAATAAGTAAAACGGACTGTAAAATCAAAATATTATTTTTTGTTCATTTTGAGTCTATACACATTTGAAAATTATGCTCTGATTGGAAGGATTTTATTGAAATTGGCATCGATAAAAGGACTTGTGAAGCCATTCCGATATTTGATTAAATGGACCATTTTCAAAGTCAAAAGGTGAAAAACATTTCAAGATAAAACAAAGTAATAACCCCCTTTGACGGAACGAAACTTGATGAAATTTGGTATTTGGAATCTCTATTTTTTTTCCCACCGAAGTTTGTCCTTTTTTCATCATTATCATCACTTTCTTGATATGTACTCTCAAAGGGTAATCAGGTTGCTATGACAGCACTACATAATTACCTTTACATTATTATTAATCTCCTATCAACAGTTTTACTCTAAATTAGTCTATTACTTGTTAATTTCCCATCTTTACTAAAAACCGTGCCTAACTAGCTGAAATATTTTACTTGTTCTGAAGGATTTCCATTCAGAATGCACCCGAAGTTTTCTGTGTTCCTGCCTATTTTCAGAGTTTTGGCCTTTTTATTGCTGATCATCATACGTATCAAAGATTTAGGCCTAGTATGGCCTGTTCCGGCCTTAGAAGTCATCGTTGAATCGTTTAAGAGGACGTCCTGGTTTTCTTTTTCCTAATGGCTTGTACTTTAAAGCTTGTTTTGGTAATCTTTCTGTTTTCATTCTTTGAACGTGTTCCATCCATCTATGTTTTTTTTTTTTTATTTTTTCAATTACTGGTTCTTGGTTTAGTTCTTTCATAATATCTTCGTTTCTTTTGTGATCAAATAGGGTATACTTTGCAGTTTTTCTCATAAACTTCATTTCTGCTGTTGTTAATCTTCTTTTGTCTTTTTGTTTTATTGTCCAGATTTCGCTTCCATACATTAAGACCGGTAGGGATAATGTATTGTATACTTTTAGCCTGGTTTGTTTTTGTTGATCTTCCTGCCAAATTTGTTACAGCTGTAATGCAATGTTAAAGAACCATGGAGACTTTCACTAGATGTGTTTAGGAGTACAACATCAAAGAGCAAGTTGGACATCTCCAATCCAATTCTAATATCAGGCCTAATGCCACTTTCTTTCATAATGTGATCCATTTAGATATTAATAACAAGAGTGAAGAAAATGTGCATCCTCGTCTTACCACTGATTTTACATCAAACCATCTTCGTGTATTTCCTTCAATTCTAACTGCTGATTAACAACTTCCATATAGACTATGTATTGCTCTGTACCAGTTTAATGTTCCATTTACCTCATCTGAATTGAAATTTGCCCAACTAATTCTACTTGAAACTGCCTTCCAATCAAGAAGTTTATCTTCGTATTTGGTGTTGAATGCTAATGCTAAATTTTCAAAAATGTGCAGGAGCCCTGAGCATTTTCTGGGATATTGTTCACGTATTCTGCCATTCTGTATTGAAGGCCATTGAAGTATTGATATCTACTCCTCTTTGCATTCCTCTTGAAAATTTTCTAGTATGGTTCCGTCATTGCTTGGTTCGTTTAACAGTCTTACAAAGTAAAGACTCCAGACATCTAAGATATCCTTATCTTAGTTTTAAAGTTTTAATATATTATTATCTGAGTTTTAATATCACCTTTATCATCTTTGCTTCCTTTTGCAATATTCGTTCCTTCATTTCTGAGCTTTTTCAATGACTTCCTGAACATTTTGCCACCTTCCTGATATTTATTTTCCATAATCTTTCCAAACTATTCCCATGACTTTTGTTTAGCTACTTTTAGACATAATCTCAACTGTCTTATGTTTTTCTCTATATATTCTTTTCGGGACTTCTGCCGATTTATTTGCTAGGAACTTTCAGTATGCTTTCTTCTTTTCCAAGGTTGCTTCTTTAACTTTTTTGTGTCCACCATGGGGAGGGTCTTATTTTTCTATCCTTGCAGACAACTTCACTACATACCTCTCTAGCTGAATCCATCAATGTATGTCTTCTTCAGAGTTTGTCACTGCATCCTCAAGGTTTGGTTCTTGTTTTCGATCTGTTTTATTTTTCTTCAATAACGTTTGTATAGGTCGAGTCTACAATTTACCTGAAAAAAGCTGCTCAACTCTAATTCTTTTTAAAACTTTCTTACATATGTTCTTTTCAATGCGATCCATTTTTATCTTGCTTAGTACTAAGTCATGGTCATTTTCAATTTCACATCCTCTGTACGTTCTTATATTCTGAACCAGGATGCAGATATCACTATCAATAACGAAGTAGTCAATTAGGCTTTTCTTATTTCTTTAACATTGTCGTTTTTCCAACATATATCCAACTACATTGTGTTAGCGCATGGCTCCACGCATCGTTATACTGCGATAAATTGAATGTATTCTCATCTAGATGATGATGGTGGTAACAAAAATAATAATTCGTGGCACACAGGCCCTTTTCCAGAAGGAAAAATCCTGCACTAAATATGAGGGATTTAAATATTCCACACTTCATTTATTTGCTAATGAAGTATGGCATATGAAGTATTATAATAAATAACAAACAGCAGTTTGTGAATCGGATGTTCGATGTCTAAACTTCCCTTGGAGTACACGGGAATTTCAGAATTTCCTGGATCCGATTATGAGATTTTTGAATTACAAAATTATATTAATGCAAGAGAACTGATGAATAACAGTGAAAGAGAAATTATTCGAGAATCTGTAAATGAATGAAGAAAACTGTGTGTCACATGTTACGCAACACATCATTATCGTGCTAAGTTTAATATTGCAATTCAGGTTGATTCCTGTTTCACAGCGAAGGTAATTAAGGTACTTATGAATTAATAGAATTAGCTGACAATGTGAATAAAGTTTTTATTCAGATTCTAAATGACTAACTACATAAAAACGATGTTTTATGAAAAGATTACATTACAAAATTTGTCCGCAAACCTCACACAGTAATAATAATGAAATACTAAAAAAAATGAATTATTTATGCATCGTTTATTTAACAATTGACATAAATTATATGAACCATGAAATATTGTAAATGAAATGTCTGCCTATGTAATTAATATTTCATTTTTAATATTCTTTTATTTCATTAAGTGTAAAATTATGCTAATTATAAAAGAAACTACTGCATTTTATTATAATTTTTCTTTTGCACGTCATTATAATAGCTTCGTGTGTAACTAAAAGAATTTAGTTATCACCAAATAAAAAAATAAATATCATTTTTGAAATTAAAATCTTGTTATTTGTTCATTTATAATTTTTGTATTTAATTCTTGTTGTTTATTTTTTATTTATAATTCACTTAAACTTAGGCGTTGATTCTCTATGTATAGAAATGACATAAAAACATCTATTAATTCATAAAATAAGTATACTATTTATCGTCAATATGAAACAAAAACCAAACTGAATTACTAATTATCAATATATTATACTTTACACCTAATTATATTATATATATAATTTATATATAAAACAGATTATATACTTTTGTAGCTAGAGATTGGCTTTCGCCTTTTGTGTGTTAACTTAGCGAATTGTTTTAGAATTGTTTGAGGAATAAATATAATCTCTGTGTGAGTGATCACAAATTACATTTGGGATGCATTTAAATAAGTATTGGAACATTCCTATTTTAGTATTAAAATTATCTAACAATATAATTATCAATATCAATAACAATATCAACACTACTACCAATAATTATCCAGACACCCCTATTATAAGTTATGGCACATTCCGGGTTTCTCAATAACAAAAAAAAAAAAAAAAAAAAAAAAAAAACGATGCACAGATAATAAGAAGCAGTATTTCATCGTAGCTGTTGATTACAGGTGATAAGGCAACGCGACATGAACTCAGTGACTTCGATAAATGTGGTACCGTCACATTGGTGGCAATGTCCATACGCTCCATTCCAGCTCAACTGGAGCATTCAAATTCAACGGTTGGTGAGGTGATCAACAAATGGAGACATTCTGATATCACTATCTATCTATCTATCTATCTATCCCAATGGCTTCTTTAAGGCCTTTAAGGCCCACAACCTTCCAAGCATGCTTGGATTTCGTAACCGAAATACGAGGATAGAATGGTCACTCCTATGCCTCAAGGTATTCTTGGCTGTATCCGTGTGTGTTCACCGCGCCGGTTTGCCTGCTTGCGGGATGAAAAACACTGGCGGAAAAAACCCTACTGCCCGCGCCCAAGACCGGCTAACTTGGCTATGGCTGAGGAAGATCCTTCAGCTCCTCACGTCTCCGACGGGAATCGAACCTAGGACACTCCTTCCCCAGGCATATGGTTGCGAAGCGCAAAGCCACTAGGCTAACTGCGAGGACGTTCTGATATCACTAGTGGAGGAAAACACACAGGGCGGTCGCCGAAAATGACTGACAGGGACAGGATGGTGTTAAAACGGCTGGCACAAAAAACCGGCTACAATCGACACACACCATCCGTGATGAGTTCCAGAGCGCCAGTGACATCATGGTGAGCACACTAATACTCTACGAAATGAACTCCATTTACTGGGTTTCCACAGAAGAACAGCGGCACACAAGCCAAACATGAAAACAACGAACAAGGCGGCTCGTCTGGCCTGGTGCAAAAGCGTGCAAACTGGACAATTGATCAGTAGAAAACGGTACTCTGGAACGATTAATCAAGATTCACATATTCACCTATATTGTGGAGGCAGTCTGGTAAACGCTTGAAAGTTTGGTGGTTGAGGAATAATGGTGTGGGGTACACTCAACTGGTTTGGAGTGTGACCAGTGGTCCCACTCCTAACCGGCTGAATGTACCCCACAGCTCGGTACCTTGATATTCTGGATGGATAATCAGGTGCTGTCTACACTATGAATATTTTATGTAACGGACCCTTGTTACTATCAAGACGATAATGCCACAGAGCTGCAGCTGTCCTGGAATGGTATGAAGAGTTGGGTGTTAAACGACTACCCTGACCTCAGCCCCATCGAACACCTGTGGGACTATTTGCAGAGGCGTTTGAGGTCCAGAGCAGTACGTCCTCGATCTGTCGCTGAACTCAGTGCTGTTTTGATGGATGAATAGAGACAAATTTCACCTGATGTCTGCTGCACGTTGGTTGAAAGCCTCCCTTAAAGCTTGCAGGAGGTGATGAAGCCAAAAGTGGACATACCCGATATTAGGGTTCGCCTGCTGGTATCAATTGGAAATTGCTAGTGTCCGGACAATTATTGGTAGATGGTGTAGAAATATACATCGCAATATATATTTATGTTGTTACACGTTACCTATACTACCATATAAAGCAAACAGATATAGCCCTAGAGTAGAATGTATATCAGTATACTGTCACCTGGATATGGATTTGATGTCAGACTGCAACATAATTTAATGACCTATCCGTTCATGATATTGCTTAAAGTCTGGGGCACTCAAATTGTTTGGTATTGGCTTATTTAGATAAGATGGTATCTTCGTATTTCCATTGCATGCAGGACTCAAATGTGCCCGGAAACAGTGCTACGAAAATCGTGGAATTCTGGTGTAGAATAAAGCATCCAAGGGGGGGGGGGCTTCATAAAAGTGATTCAGTTTCGTAGGAACGTTATGCTAGTGCTATGCATTCTCGGTTTCAAATTCTCTTCACGGGATGAGGGTAATATTGGTAGTCTGGAGCAGTGGCGGCTCGTGGCTTGAAATCGTGGGGGTGCTGCAACTTTCGAAATATACATACTCTGTTTGGATAAAATATCAAAATTATGGTTTTAAAAAAAATTAAACATGAAATAATATTTTTTATTATCGATAAAATTACACAGTTTGCTATAATTCAAAATTATTTAAAATTAAATATATTCCTTTAATTGTAATGTCTAAATTTTTAAAGAGACGGAGTAAACACGATAAACACTACGAACACTCTATTGCTGGCGCAAACTGCATATAAACAACAGTGGAACTGCGCGACGGACAGTGCCACATTACGCTAATAGCTCACATCTCACTATGACGTACACATGCTTGCGCGCATAGCAATATGACATTGTGATAAACACAGTGCTGCTAGCGTCCTTCGCCCTCCTAAGTGCTACAAGATGGATTTTTATTATTTTTTATACAAAATAAGAGAACTGTATAGGATTGTTGGTGATAAAATTAAATATTACAAGCAATTATAAATAAATTAATAAATATATTTATATATCGAGAAAAATTGGGGGTGCTGCAGTTCCGCAGTGACTATGCACGAGCCCCCCCCCCCCACACCACCACCACCTGGTCTGGAGCTGTTTCTTCTAATTGGAACTACAATTTTATGATATAACTAAAAGTATGTTTTTACTATTATTATTGGACAACATCTCAATGGATCCAAGGACTCATCACTGGAGTCGACTCGACACCAGTGAAGAGTATCTACATGCTACATAATTCACCATCTCCGCATCATTATTAAGATGGACAGATATTGTAACACTTCTGGATAATGTGATTTTTCCTACATTGTGGCAGTTTTCCAAACAAACTTGACTGCCTTGCGCATAATCCCAATGTGAACACTGATAGGTGATCACAGTGAAGGAATCATCGTATGTTACGCTTTCGCGCAGGCCTACACATTTTACCGCGTAAGCTTCCGTAACCAATAATCCCGCGGAATAGGTTGGTTGCTCCTTATCCCCGTAGTATCCCAAGTCTGTCGAAGTGTGTCCACGTGGCCAATTTGCCTGCTTTGCGGGTGGAAAAACCCCAGGATAAACTGGAGGAAAAAACCTGCTGTCCACGCCCAAGACCGGGTAACTTGGCTATGTCTGAGAAAGATCCTTAAGCTCCTCACGTCATCGACGGGAATCGAGCCTAGGACACTACTTCCCCAAGCATATAATTGCGAAGCGCATACCCACTCGTCTAACCGCGCGGACAGTGAAGAATAGCGAACCAAAACCTGATACGTATTATCACAAAGTGGCTGAGAACAGAAGAATGGAAAATGTAATCAGAACCAAAGGAAGGTCCACTTTTTGGCGAACTATACTATGGCATCCGCAGTAGTCACCTTAAACGTTTCTTAAACTCACCGACTTTTAAGGTGAACCTTTATTTTCAGGAAGCGGTAGATGTCCTGCGATAAATGACTGATTACGAAAGATGCTGAAGACGTTATTCCAATCACTTTCTTCTAATTGATATTCGTTTTATTTTCTGCACTATTATCGAGGTCATTTTAATCTGAAATTTGCTTAGACACGAGTAAATCTTTCCATACTTACTTGTGAGGTTCTACACATACCGGCCACTAAATTAGAAACTTTTATTAAATACAATGTTGGATACCTCCTTCGACCCGAATTACAGCACATATGAGGTTTGGCATAAATTCCACAAGTTGTTAGATTGCATCTACAACACACCAAGCGTTCACCAGTCAGTGAACGCCTGGGCTCAGATTTGACGGAAGTGGATTTTGCTTCCGAATCTGCTTTTCTAAAACGTCTCATGCATTCCCAAATAGGATTCAAAACCGGATTTTTTGGTGGCCAGGGAAGATGATGAAAGTCAAAATCATGCTTGCTGAACTATTGCTGAAGAATTCTTGTATGATGGACAGTAACATTGTCGTCCATGAAACAACCTGTCGCCTGCTGGATGAAAAGCAACATTGAAGGATGGACTTGATGCTCGGGTATTCCTTGGTGGACACCCGACCTTTCAGAAATATCAAGGGACATTTTCGGTAAAAACAGAACCTGTCCCACACCATGACACCACCTCCAGAACCTTGAGTTGCGTTTATTAGGTAAGCTGGTCTATTGCTTCATGGGCTTCCGCCAAACTCTGAGGCTATCTTCGGTAGACAACAAGGTGTGCCGTAAACCATATGACTTTCTTTCCACTCTTCAGTGTCCAATCACAGTGTTCCTGACACCGCTGTAGACGATTTTTCCGATTATTCGCAGAAATGAGTGGTTTCCGTATAGGCATTCGACTGCCAATACCAATCTTCTTCAATTCCCTGCATAGTTCGATGATATATGGGTTGGGAACAGCCTTCATTAAATGCTACGGTCAATTGCTGCACACAGCACGTTCTGTTTGTCCCTACAGGCCTTCTCAGACGACGATGATCTCGTTCCTGACAAACTGACTTAGGACAGTCAGTTTGTTCTGCTACCCCTCTTATACAAGCAATGTGGACTATTTTTTTCCACTAAACACCGGGTTATCTCACCTTTTGAAACCTACTCAGCTATGCTGTTTTCCAAATGGTGCTCCAGCTAGAGGGGCACCTACAATAAGCCCTTTATCGAAGTCCGAAAGATCTTTTGTTTTTTTCCATTGGGATCAAACTATTGACGATTACTGACCAGCAGCAGCATTCTTAAATTTATGCCTAGAACAGGTGGTGACGCACGCGACCAACTATTTTGCTTATGCACTGCGTAAGTGACGTTTAAGTATAATTGCATTAAGGTTTCTAATTCAGTGTGTGTGTGTGTGTGTGTGTGTGCGTGTGTGTGTGTGTGTGTGTGTGTGTGTGTGTGTGTGTGTGTGTGTGTGTGTGTGTGTGTGTGTGTGTGTGTGTGTGTGTGTGTGTGTGTGTGTGTGCGTGCGTGCGTGTGCTAAAATCAGCTAAAATCGATTTCGATTTTAGTTGCTTATATTGAAACTATCTGAAAACCTGCAATCATTTGGCATGACTAAACATTCATCTGGAAAGGGAAATGAGTTTTTTTTATGTAAACTTTAAACTTTGAATATCTTTATTTTTAAAAAGTTGCTATTTTAAACCAGAAACTAAAATATTATTCTATGAACTTTCGTAACAGGAATCCCTCTTAACTGAAACTAATTTAATCCTAGAAAATAACATTTTCAAGTTTATTTTAAAATGCAGATTAAAATATTAACTATGCAACAAAGGATAATTTGGAAAAAGTGGTTGCTATAGCTACGCATTTGCTCTACGTCTATTCACTGACGTATTCATTTGTGGAAAAGAACAAGAATGACATTACACACGTGAGGGCGTGGTGTATAAGAGTCGTTCCTTGTCTTTTACATTCACCACAAGTACAATTATCAGCACAGACTGTCTATTAATGTTCTGCCCAATAAATACTTTCTTTCCAATCCTCATAGCTCTTCTTCTGTCACCGATTTCGCCATTTTCTGAAACATTTCTTTCTTGTTGTAAATAATATATTTATTGAATATGTATCAATACAAAATACCAGCCAGCAATTTCATATAGGAACTCACTTCCTCTATAGAGCTATGTTACAAAATTTTTTGTTGACACGTAGTGGAAATAACGATATTAATTACCACTGTTGACTGACAATCCGATCTTGAATGTGCGACGTGTAGTTGGCAGCAGCAATTGCAGTAGGATTTCTATCAGTCGTGACATGCACAGATACGATGTTTAAGTGAATGCAAAAAGTGACTATTCTGATCTAAAACATGATTATAAATTTAGGACAATACGTGTGGATCAAGATTGAGCATTTATATTGTAATATTGGAGAGTGTTTTCGACGAATCCAGATGATTTGATGCATTGAAAGACATTTATCGATGGAATAAGAAGAGCAGCTTCACTTCTTAACTTTTGAAGACCTATTACTCTCATCTCCATTAAAATTCAAGATCATTTCTGGACACCATATTAGTATATAGGAAATGCATGGATGTTAATACAACAAACATTCGAAAAGCCATATTTATCAATATACATTTATTGGCCTTGGTAATCCATCTAATACAAATATTTAAATTAATTATTTTCTATCAAATTTAGAAATATTGATATTTCAGGTGGTTTGAGAATCTTATCTTCTCAATTGTAAATACACTTAAGCAATATGCATACATTGTATAAAAACAAATTGAGATTTTCGTAATCTATGAAATTATTATAACTTAGTATACAAGTATCTCTGTATGGAAACTGAAGTTGAGTGAGAGAATAGTTGTGAATCCAAGGCAGTTCTAGGTGTCGGGATTAATATCCGTTCTTCTCCGAGATACTTTGGACGATTTATTATAACTTCGCTTTGTGGTCATTTTCTGGCAACCCCTTAATGTGGAGGTCTGCTTAATGGAATTACTCACTTCGTGGCTGTCGTACGGACTGAACTACAATCGATTTTGATACGTCTCCAAGCAGGTCAACAGTTATCGTTAACCGAATGCGAGTACAAATCTCATCGATCAATCAACTGTATTTGAACCCTTCTTGGTTTCGTGAAAGAAAACAGGGGAGGAATCAGAAGAAGAGAAAGTTTATAGATTAATAGACAATGTAATGGAAATGACGTATAATTCAAAAATTAAATAAATAAATTTAATTTTTGAATTCATATTCCCCGTTATCTGTAGATGAAAATGTAAGGATAGGGTGTTATTGAGCTATATAAAGCTCTGATCATGGCAGGAAGGTAACAGCAATTGCCGAGCCTCAGTTAAAACTTCATTGGCTACAGCATTGCCATCCATTACCCTCCCTAGGTACCCATTTTAGTCGCCTCGTACGACATGCATGAGCTACATTGGTGCTATTCTTATCCCGGCCACCACACGGGAGTACCTGAACAGCTTACTTAGAGTCTATAAATCATAGCTGTTATATTTATATTAAAATAAAATGTACCTAGAAAATATAAAATGTTTTTATAAATTTTTTATATTTTTAAAATATAACTTTTATATTTTATTTAATATAAAATATAATTTTGTATTTTATATGAGAAAATGATGCTAATGAAAAAATAAATCCTAGCTTCATTAATGTATATTTTTTTTCCAAATACGATCAAGGCGCGATCTTGGGGACTGCAACTCTTTTTTTTTTTTTTTTTACAAAAGAACTCCCATCGATATTTGTGGCAAAATATATTAACAGAGCTCAATGTTTCTCAAATTTTTATTTCTTATGAAGTACAAAACACCGTAATTCCACCTTTGGCCGCCATTACTGATGCCGCATTTGTAGCATCTCAACACAAAGCTTATTATTATGCTGATAAATACTCTTTAAGTAACAACTGTCTAATTTAACTAGTAATAAACTCAAGAATTACCTTACATTAACAGATTCCTTCACACAGCATCGTTGTGTTATATTTTAGTATATTTCATGTGGGTGGGGTTGATATAAAAAAAATATCAAAACGTACCTATTCATTTCTACGAGATTTGATAAGTTGCAAAACATATGACATGTCAGACAATATCTAGTCTAGTTATTAAGAAGAGAAGCACTTGGCTGTATGGTTGAAGCCGACAGAAGGTATTAACAAAACATATGAGAAAGTGTTGGGGTGAGCCTATGAGATACAGGGATTATTTATTAACCAGATTGTTCTCTTCTGAATTGCATTAATTATTATCAGGGATATTTTTGCTGCAATACCTCAAAATATAAGAGTAGTTTTCATAAAGAGAGCTCAACAAACACGTTCTTCTACTTGCCCATGGAAAGTAGAAGAACGTGTCTAAATAAAAAAAAAAAAAGAAGAATATGCAAAATTATAAAGGGTCACTCTAGTGAGATAAAATGTAGCGCATTATATTTTCTTAAAGATCAATGTTGTTTTTACTGTTCTTCATATTCTTATTATTTATTGCCTTTTTTCCTTCATGGGATGGTTCTCCTCCAAAGGAAATGTTCTCCACATAATGAGCTCCATCATTATAAGCAGATAATGAGCTCTGCTCTTCTCCATAACTCGATAGGATGAAACTCCTATCGACTTATTGGTGCATATTAAAAAATGAAAGAGAACTGAGCAGTACATTTTTTTTTTAACTTGGGAGTAGAATTTTGCGTAATTTGTTGAGTCCTGAATACGAATGTATATAATAGTTTACATTTTGTGGCAATTCGTTTAAAAAATTAAGTACGTAAAAATAGTATCCATACTTATTACTAGACGCTATTAGTTACTAAATTTCAGCAGTCTATTTCTGTACTAATTATATGGAATAAGTGTGTGTGTGTGTATGTGTGTGTGTGTGTGTGTGTGTGTGTGTGTGTGTGTGTGTGTGTGTGTGTGTGTGTGTGTGTGTGTGTGTGTGTGTGTGTGTGTGCGTGTGCGTGCGTGCGTAACGTAAAGGTCGTTCCTTCACTTACCCCTCTAAAAAAACGGGGATAACCACTAAATACGAATCTTATAACACCTAGTTGAGATAGTCGAGTTTTAGGGAGAAAGTACTAGTATGTAGGGCTAAAGGAACTTTCCCCCTACTTCCTTTGAGAAATATATATAGCTCTTGTTTGAATATTTGATTAACCATATCTAGGAATATTTATCTACGGTTTATATTCACGTGTACAGAGTCTAATAACATCTCCATGCGCTACCAGAATTTTTCTCTAGTCTTGTTGTAACAGTGCTGTAAGAGAACTTGTCTTTTCATTGCGATATCATACGGATTAGTTAAGATAATACATGAGATAAACAGCTGAGTTGTGGTCTCACTTCTCTGGTATTCTATCTCTAGTATGCTCTTCGATACGTTGTTCAATATATTTCTCTATCTGTCGGTAATACGGTGTCTTGCAGTTACACTGTAGACGACAAACCCTGGATATTTCAGAAGAGTGTGTCTAGGTTTAACTGATCGAAGTACTCTTTGTATTCTAATAAAAGGAGTAGACACTTTTATTATACTACTTACGTTTTTTTTGGGGGGGGGGGGAGGAAGCTGGTTTTACCGAAATAGAGCCAGTATAATAAAGAGAAATATAACCTTTGACTTCCATGTCTCGGGAATGTTTTGAGACCGTTGGTCGGCAAAGCGTCTAGACGACGGTGCTTTATTATAGCCCTTTTATAAGAAGGTGTCTTTTAGATACTGAATTTCTTTGGCCACTTCCTCGTCATTATTAATAAGAAAGAAAGCTACCATTCCTACTGCAGAGATAATGCCGATTTTGGAAGTTTCTCATGAAGAGTTGTGGAAGTATCTTTTAGAATGAGTCTGTTTTCTGAGGATGAAGATTTTTAATTTTCCAGACCCTTGAGTTGGTTTTAAATCCAAGAAAGGCAGCAAACTATAAGATTCTAGTTCAAAAGTGAACCTAATGTTGTCTGGAAATATCACAAAGGGATTGTACCTAGTGGCTCCAAATTCATAAACCGTCATCAACATACCTCTTCTACATATTGGGGTTTGAGAGGGTGTTCTTCTAAGGCTTTTTCTCAAATGTTTCCATATAAAAGTTAGGTAATGTCTGAGAAAGAGACCTGCTCAGGTGTGGTCCTGAGTTCTATTTATATATGGAATCATTACACTTAAAATATTCAGATGTTATGCAGTGTTTAAAAAATCCATTTGTTTAGAGAATTTATCTTGTAGGGAACTAAAACGTTCATCATTTGGAGGTGTTGTAAACAAATTAACTGCACCAGAGGTCAGTAAAGCATCGTGTTCGTCAGCGACGATGCTGTTCTTGGTAGAAACAAAGCGTTAAAAGTTTTTAATGAAATATAGCAACTATTTTTTCAATATCTTTTAAAGTTTTCCTAAACGTCTAGAACGATAATGTGCTGGATCGATTACAATAATTGAGCGCATAGACATTTATTCTTTATGAATTTTAAAGGTTTCTTAGAGGAGAGCTGTGGCACGGAGTAGTTACAGCTGCTAATCTGGGATTTCTACTGATTTCATAAGTCGTTTTCAACTTATGACAGTCATTGTTTGTCTGTGCGATTTTGAAACTTTCTAGTACCATATTGATTCAGTACACAGAACGTATCAGTATGAAGGAAAATTCTTTAATCTTATTATTATACTCATTCTACATCAAGGATTGTCGTAGAATTACATTTATTTGCTGACCAGATCACTGGGCATTGCGGGCTACGAAGCACACAATATCCATAGCTGCCCCTCTTTCTCTGGTATGTATTCAGGTGAACTATTGGCAGCTGGAGTGTGGGCTGTTTATTAAGAGACAGTTTAAAACTGGCAAGTATTCTGTGAAGTTAATACGAAGAGCTTAAATTTTATTAGACGTTTTTAGGTACTTTTCTTAGACGAGCTTCAAAATTCATACCTTTGTATATTTTCTATACTGAATTGTTGGTTATTATTTTAATCTACGCCAAAATTAATTTTTGCATGGAATTATCTTGATATGCAATATTCCAATGTAAGGTACTTTCATTGCAGTACTTCCAACGACTTTTATACAGAATAACGTTCTGTTTACGGTCACAAAAAAAAGCATAAACTTAGAACAAAGCATTTTAGAACAAAACAAACTTAACACATGAAATTATAAAAATTAAAGATATTTGAGCTCCAAGAAGAAGAATAGAAAAAAAATTGATATATGTTTCCGTAAAATACAATACCTATCCCAACAAATAATATTTATGCTTGATTTCACAGCCGTTCTTTCCAGCTATTTTATGAAATAACTATGAGAAAAGTATATACTGTAAAATGTTCTTAAAGACACACCGACGTTGGCCAACACAGCTATTTGTATTTTCAAAGCTACTCCCACCCAAATTTGTAAACTTGTTTTACATACAGTAACATCTAAACCAAAAATTAACCGAAATCCTGTATTAGAGCTATTTTTCAAAGGCACATGAACCGCTGGAAGTGTAAGATTGTGTGGATTTTTAATGAAGCAATCGTTTTTTATATTAATTAGACTTGTTTCTTTGAGCATTTAATTTATCTTTCGATTAATAAATAAAAGGATTATATTTTTATCTTTTTTAAAGAAACAGGATTTGAAAAATCGACATTAATGAAATACCCCTTAGAAAAAATCAAAGAGGAATAACTATGGTCTATAAACAAGAAGAAAGTGATTGAATAAAGAATAAATAAAACAAAAAATAAAGCAGTCATTTCACTTGTGTAAGCAAATTTCAGTTTCATTTAGTTTTGGTTGATCTTCACTGTCGTTCCCATCGTTATAAACATTTATTCTAATCCATTTAGTTATGGCGAAAGTAAGACAAGCATATAATAATAAATAAATGTATCATATTAACAGAACATCTTAGTAATTATTCCAAAAGAAAACAAAAACTACATCTGTAAAAAATATTCAATTTTACATTAATTTTACTAATGTATATACCGACCGGAGGTTTTGCAATCTTATAACCATGTGCATAATAATAACTTTTGAGGGTCTTTTATTATTACTGAGTTATTGTGAATTCTGCTATTATTACAAAAAACAATCATCAGCAGGAATAGGTATAAAATGCTAGTAAGCACTTTTACTATACAAATTCGTAATATAATTCTCAATGTCTATTAATCTGCAACTAGTAACCCAAATATTACTTCACGACCACTAATATTATCCTGAAATTCATGTAGTTATTACTATCGTACGTTCTTAATGAGCACCTGTAAACATCTAATAGTAGTAATAATAGGAGTAGTAAGGCCGGAAATTTAATTCCAGGCTAAGGATAGCAACAACCTGAACTCCACGGCTTACCGCTTTATACCTATAGAACATGTAACCTACTAGGTTACCCAAATCCTTATATTTATTAACTCTGTCTAAAGCCTTTTTACATAACGTTAATAACCCACATCTCATATATCTTTCACTTGTTCACATTACATTTTAAGTTTCATTCTCCTGACTTCTCTTTCAGTCTTTTAAGATCATCCCGCAAAGAACCGAAGTCATCAAAGTGGTTGACTGTCCAACAAGACATTAAGAAGTAAGGAGAGTTTAGTCTTAATATTTGAACTTCATTCATTCCTGAATATATTAAACGATGAGGACCCTAATACCCACCATGAGATATTCTACACTTCCTCCAACTACCTAACTCTTATATTACTCCCTTATAAATATATTGTTATATGTCACCAGTTGCTTTCAATCCATAGGTTATTTAAGTAAAATGCTATCAAAGCAATGATTTACTTGGATCTCCAAATAAATCGTTGCCATTACTTTGGTCTGTTTCTCCCAAGACCTGTTCATAACAAAAGCAAGTTTATCGCAGTCAATCTCTCCCCATAATGAAAAAATGCTGTATCCTGTTCCACAAGGGACTTACTGTTGGCTGTTGTTTCACTTATGATGTCCTGAGCCAACACGCTCAGTTTATTTAACTTTGTAAGGTAGTAGGTATGTTAAGTGGAAGTGTTGACATCAGAGAATAAAATCAAGAGGGGAAGAGATAAATTTTCATATGAACATCAGACTTCATAGGAGTCATCATAGTAATGAAAAACAAAAATTGCTTCACATAGTTTCAAAGCGCCATCTATAAATCAAATGGCGAATTACCATACATTTTTCTAGTTATTGTAGGGAAAGTGAGCAAGGAAATTACAGTAATATATCCAAGGGTTACCAAGTAATTTTATAAACTTGGTTATTTTACTCCTAATCCCAAGTAAGCAAACAGTTAAGTTTACGCCTGAACGTATTCAAGTCTAAAGGTGGTGCAACACCGGAGCAACTCATTGTAAAGGTGGGTAAAGCTCTGATCATTATTCTTAGTATTTTCCACAATATATAGCTACTCACTGAGGAGACCTTAAAAGAGGTTGAAACCGGTCTGGGTAGTGACCCTACCCATAATGTATTGCAGTATACATCTCTTAGTTAGATGTGCTTTACATAATGGAAAATACTAAGAATAGTGATCAGAGCTTTACCCACCTTTACAATGAGTTGCCTTGGTGTTGCATCACCACCTTTAGACTTCAACTATGTTCAGGCGCAAACTTAATATTTAATATTTTTAAAATATTCTGTGGAAATAGAACTACCCAAACATCCCCCTTCTCTATAAAATCTAAATACTTGTGAAGCACTGCATTCTATATAAATATAGTCTCCTTACGCTTAGAAAGTCATATTAAAACTACTATCTATGTTAATCTCTTCGTGTGAGTGATAGCGTTTTACCAATAAGAATCATTACTTCTTATCCTTATACCTAAGGAGAATTTATTGCACATCATTCTAACGATCTGTTCTTATTTCTTAAAATTAATGGAAGTAAGAGCCCATATTAATCACAAGAGCATACAGCGCGCGCACATTTCTTGTTTTAACAACCTCAACGTATCCCAACAAATGCCAAAATTCCCCCTCATTGACAAATAATGAATTACTGTTTTTTTTTTTTTTTTTTTTTTTACTCTTATGGTCTGCTGCTCTGGCAACACTCTATCTAACTTCGGTATCGAAAGATAATTAAAATTATTGTCCGAACATGTTCCAAAACATCAAAAGAACAAAATGAAAGAAACATGATTCGCTAAAAATAATTATCTTCCGTATAACTCAGGAATGAAAGAATAATTAGTTCGGGGGAAATTCACATACTTGGATTTTTTAAAAAAAATCACTTCACTAGTATTAAAAAATATATTACTTCCCAAATATTCCAAATTAGACTTTGTAATTTCGGTGTCTCACTGACTAGTTCCTACACCATTTTGTTTTGCACATACAAGAGGATATTTTACAAAGAAAAAAATTTTAATGAGTTCAGAATTTCCACAAAATGAGGAATTTCCGGTCGTGTAATTTAGCTCTTTTGGTACAAAAAAAAAGAAAGTCTGAAGTGATCGTTAATGATGAAAAATACATCAATGTTGAATTATTGCAGTATATTACGAATTAAATTACATGTTTAGATTGTTGACAATTATTCTTCTTGTTTTCTAAAAGTTGATCAGCTTGTTTCTTGTTCAAAACACATAATCGGAAGTGAAAAAAAAAAAAAAAAACATGTCCACCAATGAGAAGATTTCACAGTTAGCTCCATCTACTGGGCAAAACGACTTATATTATTAAATCTGCTTTTTTTTTCACATTTAAAAAAATTTTTAAACATCTAAATTTTAAATAAAAAATAATATCTGATATTAAAAATATTTTTATTTGTTTACATTTGAAATATATATATATATATATATATATATATATATATATATATATATATATATATATATATATATATATATATATATATATATATATATATATATTGTTGCACTATTTCTACAAATTCTAAAATGATCCTCAGTACTTTAACACAACTTAAAATTAATGGAGAAAAGAATTAAGGCTAACTAAAAGAACAATACATAATTGGTAAAATAATCAAGACACCATTGAGCTTCTTCTTGGGAACAGTCTCTGTAATTTAACTGGCGTTCGCATCTCCGTGTTATTTTCGCATAAAGAAGAGCAGATGATTGCAAGAAAACGTACTTTTTTTCTCCTCCCAACCTCCAACATCATATTACCTTTTTTTTTTCTTTTTTTGCCATTTGAATTACTTCGTACTGCCCTGACTGATTGATTCCTCGTTTAATACAGACAGACGACTGCTCAAGTAATTCCCGGTAAGAAATTGAATTATTTACCGTAACAGAATCCAAATAGGAAATCAATAACGGATACAGGTAGTTCAGATATGACGCTGTGGGTCTGCGACACGGTTGATTGGAAAACCTCTTAAACACTTTTTTCCCTATCATGTTGCTTAGCAGATAGATGCCAACAATAAAGAAACGAATAGGGGGAAAATATAGGAGTAGGAATGTAAATATAAATTTGCTGCAGCGATTCAGCCTCACAACACTTCTAAAAGAAATGAAAAAGACAACTTGGTAAAGTGTCTTTTTGCTTGTAAGCATGATATTCGAAACGTATTGATTGAAATATACAGAAAACAAAGAAGAAAAGAAGGAAGAAATAACCCCATTCCCAAAAACCAAACATACCCATTAAGCCTACTTAAGTTGCGCATCTTTTATAGGTGTTTTTGTTAAGATGGATGATATCGATAATTTACAAAATCTATAAAAAGCGTGATATAAATCCAGACTAATAGTTTAAATAGTTTTATTCATCATGGCTAGTTATCGACATCAGGTCTGAGTCAGAAAATATTTTGTGGTGCACTCTTACATTACTGTAATTTTCATGACGTAATCAAATTGGTAGTTTCCATTCAAGTTGCTCATTTATCCTAAATGTTAATATTGTTCACCCACCCAGTTAGAACAGATCATTACCTATTCTACAATCTTACGAAAATGGTCAACATACAATGCATTGCTTTTTTTTTTTATTAAAAAGGAGAAAATTATTTTAATTTTAATTGGTTGCATACCTTTGATTGCAAAGCCTGTTATTTTTATGACAATCCCGACCACTTCAGATCTTGGATGAAGAGCAGCAGTGGTCTCTCGCTTAAGGTTATCACGTCAAAGAGTTTAGAATAACAAAAAGATTGTCAATTTCTCAGTCGGTATAGACGAAGCCCTTTAGTCGGAGAGACCTGGGTTCGATTCCCGTAGTGACGCGAGGAACCTTTATCTTGTCTATTTCGACAAAAGGTGAGTTAGCCGGGGTTTTTTCACCCGGAAACTCGAGTTTTTCGTTCTCCAGAACAGGCAAACCGGTCCCGTGAACACACGCATCTACAGACATAGGACACACCGGGAGGCATAGAGCTAACCATCTTATCCTCGAGTTATGGTTGCGAAGTCCAAGAATACTTGGAAAGGTCGTGAGCGCTTAAGTGTCTGTTGGGGACCACTGATAGGATAGCTTATAACCTCTTCCGGTTAATCAAAACATCTCCTCTAATAATGTATATTATATTTCAGTCATCCTCTTCTTCTTGTGCGTGGTATCTTTCTTTCTATTATGTTTATAATTCATTTGTTATGTCTCCATAAGTGTTTCCAGGAATTTCATCTTTCTTACTATGATTGTCTTCTTCAATACTCGTTCTCGTTTATTTTATCGTTAAGACTTGTTCGCTATTTTTTATTTCTTTACTCCTAAAGTGAGTAAGTAAATTGCAGAAAGTACGTCATAGAAATTAATTCTTTTTAGCTCCAAACACAGACTGATGGGATATTCATATTACCACATAATTTTCCTTATAAATCGACTCTTTAGATTTCAGAGAATCGAGATGAGAGAGAGAGAGAGAGAGAGAGACTGTGTTTATTGAATAAAGCAACAGAAAAAGATTATTCCTGTTGTCTTATTTCTGTTATATTATAACATATGTTATATATTATTTCTGTTCTGTATATATATATATATATATATATACTGTGATGCTTACTTACCAGGAAATGAGAACCATAATAAAATGTTGCTCAAAGAAAATATACAAACTCTCTATTCTTTCATTAACTGCGTGCCTTTTCACTACAAGATACAATGCAGAAGTTATGAATAAAATGTTTCATTTCTGCTGGGTACAAATATTAAATTTAAACAGTTTGTATCCTTTAAAGAGAATCCATGCATGCCTAGAAACGAGCGCAGCTCATAACGTTTGAAGAACGGAAAAGGGGGTAGACTACTTTGAATTCAGATCCTTCCTTCCTTATCAGTTTTCATGAAGCAAAACAAAAATTACAAACGCATTAAGCTTTCGTAGTACGCTTTTGAAATGTCATGCAAAGATAATTAAGTTGCTAAGAACATTCGCTAAACACTCCGTAATTACAACGTTCCTCAAACATTTTTATCCAATTTCAGTTCAGAATAATTTCTAAAATTGTACGAAACCCATGACAATACAGCTCGCTGTCTTCTACAATTTTCTTTGTTCTTTGGATTATAATTGAGTTTCCAGATCGGTATTAATCTGAACTAATCATATTCTTGTTGCTAAGTAACGTGATATCAACTCCAATTAAATATTCCTCGATTCTTGGAAAATGAAATGTACAAATGTAAGCAATTTGTTCTGTTCTTTATGTAATTAAAAAAAAAAAAATCGAAAATTATACTTTCAGAGAGAAGCCCAATCTTCAACTATTTGTTAAATCAAAATTTATTTCCTTCTACCTGTCATAATAGTGCTTTCGCCAGTTTCACTGCAGAGTATTTGAAGTACAGAAATTTAATATTGTATGAACAGAGGTAAAAGATTTTAGGAAATATTTCAATAATTATGATGCATTATCTTAAGGGCAAATACTTCGATTTCAAAACTATTGTGGTGGTGATTTAAATTTGTTCGCAAAGTCTATAAAATTTGAATTTTAATATTTAATATAAAATATTTAAAATAAATTAGTTATTCACTCACATTTATGATTAGAAAGCTGTTTTATTTTTTCCTTTTAACTATTTATGTTGGCGCCGCCTGGTGGTGGAAACTTTGCTTAAATTTTCCATTTTTTTACTCTTACTCGATTTTACCCACAATATTCTAGTTCTTATGATTATAGTATTATGTATTATTATTATTATGCATAATTTATTTTATTTTGGTACAAAGGGAAAAAAATGACATTTAAAAAAAAGTTTCCATGTTTCTTGAATGCTTCATACTATCTTCAATACTTTATTTGGAAAATAATAAATATTTTATTAAACAAAACTTGTTATTCTTTTTGAAATGTAAAATAATTTTAATAAAATTTAGGTATATAAAGTTTAAATAAAATTATTGAAGAATATTATAGTTCACCATTTTTTAATTCCCATATAATATCTATATCAATTTTACTAGCTTTCTTAGGTTGTAGATGAATCAATCGACCGTGAGATGCGGTGATAATTGATTCATTCAATCCAACAATACCCTTGGAGGGTAATGGATGGCAATGCTGTAGCTAATGAAGTTCTAACTGAGGCTCGGCTATTGCTGTTACCCTCCTGCCATGATCAGAGCTTTGATTGCTCAATAACATCTTATCCCTACACTGTCCTCTACAGATAACGGGGAAGATGAAAAGAATTCTTGCTTCGCCCCTTTAAGCCAGTCCTTATAAGGATAAGGAAAGTTGTAGATGAACATGAATCAATCGACCGTGAGATGCGGTGATTGATCGATTCAATCCAATACCCTTGGAGGGTAATGGATGGCAATGCTGTAGCCAATGAAGTTCTAACTGAGGCTCGGCTATTGCTGTTACCCTCCTGCCATGATCAGAGCTTTAATAGCTCAATAACACCTTATCCTACATTGTCCTCTACAGATAACGGGGAATATGAAAAGCATTCTTGCTTCACCCCTTTAAGCCAGTCCTTATAAGGACTATTTTGTAATTCAGTACAGCAATAGTATTGGCCAGAAAGACCTGGGTTCGATTTTCGTCCGTGACGTGAGGACTTTTATATATGGTCTCTTTCGACTAAAGGTGAGTTAGCCGGTCTCATACGGAAGTAGGGGATTTTTTTCACCCGGAAAATTCGGGTTTTTTTTCGTCTCTCAAAATAGACAAACTGGCCCCTGAACACACGCATCTACAGACATAGGGATAATAAACTTTTCCTATCGATAGTGGTTAAGTGAATAGAAAATCTTGAACATCGCACTTGCTTAAAATAACCAGACCAGTGAACTGATCGCAGAGGACACCCCTCGTTGTTACTAATGTTGTGTTGAAAATTACTTTGTATATTGTCATAAGGTCCCGTGCAAAAGAATTTTCATTCAGCACAGAATAAGATCTAGATGCGATTGGCATTGAACGTTATATAATTTCAAGACGCTGAATTTGAAGATACATGATACGAATGGAGGTTAGTATGTAAAATTTTGTATACCTTGTTTTGAAGAAATTATGTTTACTTTCTTTTTCTCGGAAAGAAACGAGGATTTAAATGTAAGAATCTCTCACACACACAAAAGAATATTAGTGGCTGATCAGTAACTAAATAAACACAGTCAGAGAAAATGTGCCTAACCTAACTTACTGCAGAAGTATTTTGAAAAACCATAGTGATATAAACATGGGTGCAATACCAAAGATGTGTAGAGTGCAAAACATAGCGAATAAGTACATACAGGCTTGTTCCCATGAAACTCACAACATTGAAAAAAGTAAAAACTGCGTATTCAACTTACAGGTTATATCGCACAGCACGCAGTTTGCAAGGGTACTAAAAAGCTGTGATCATCACCATGAAGGAATTGAGGTAGAATCCAAAAAACAACGGCAAGAACCTTCCCTGCTGACTTCTTTGGCCATGGAAAACCTTTGTGTCTCCACTTCATTGACTGTTGTTTGGTCTCCGAGTCATAGTGATGAAGCCATGTTTCATCAACAATCACAATACGAGCCAACTAATTTGCACCTGATTTCTCAGAATAAACCAAAATCCCTTGAGATGACAGCATCGTTCTCTCTTTTGGTCGGCATTCGAATATTTGGGGACCCACTTCACTGAGAGAGCTTCTGCTTGTCCAGATGTTGAATCAACCCTATAAGATGGTAAACATAGTACATCAGTACAATGAGTAGCCTAATATAGTGTCGTTCTTTCAAAAATAGATTAAAAAAAACTAGTAATCGGCTTATTTAAATTCTCTTATGCTGTTGCTGCTACTGACATTTTTGTTTATTTTTTACTCAGGTTGTCTATTGTTGTTCTTCATATAGATTGATCAAAGGACTGCAACTTCGAGCTGTTCCAACACGTTCTATCTTTCTTCTTAACCATTTGCGCGCGCGCGCGCGCGCGCGCACACACACACACACACACACACACACACACACACACACACACACACACACACACACACACACACACACACACACACACACACACACACACACACACAGGCACTTCAGTGTTCTGGGTTTTATGACCTCTCCTGTGGTTAGGCGGTGTGTGTGTGAGTATGTGAGATATAAAAACATGCAGTATAATTATTAAACATTGTACAAACCTATCTCGAAGAGACAAGAAGAAAAAACGTTTTCTTTCAAATATATGCTATAAACATTACTAATGTATCGATAATAGACATGCAGTCAAGTTCCTCAGTACGGACTTTTGTAACAAAGAACTCAGGCACAACCAGCCTTATTTGGAATGCAGTCATGAGCTTATATTATGTGACACAGGATTCTCTCTCTCTCTCTCTCTCTCTCTCTCTCTGAGCTCACATAATATATATATATATATATATATATATATATATATATGGGAATAAATTTTTAACTTGGGTATATTATATATATATATATATATATATATATATATATATATATATATATATATATATATATATATATATATATATATATATATATATATTTCTCCTCTTGTAGAGGAGAAGTAAAATCCTCTTCAATATACGTACTCCGATGGCATATTTGATCACACTGGACTTAAAAAATAAATATTTGTTTTATACTTTGTCATTCTGAGTTCCATTCTCACTGTACTCTTTCACTACTGTACCATGTAAAACATACACCGTGTTAAAATAAGTACCTGGACTCGTCGCTTTAGAACGAAACACGGTGATGTGAATATTCCTATAGTTATAAAGTGGCTTATGCTATTCAGTAAGACAATCAAGTATTCTGATTGAGTCTGCATGGATTCCCCCTTCAAATATATGGAGTAGTGACTCCCATTAACTCCTTTTCCGAGTATATCGATGAGTGCAGATGCTTCTAGAACCTTATGTTCGAGTGCATCTTGAAATTTGGTGACGAAGGTATCTGAATTATGAGAGTCATTTTGAAAGTTCTGTACAGATGTTTTGAAACGACTTTCGTAATCAGACACCTCTGTCATCGTCTGGATTATATGCAATAGTTTTAACCTTCAAGTGTGTTGTAACCCAGAATGAATAAAAGCATCTTGTGATTATTTTCTGGTTCTTGTGGTGTTCTTATTTCGAAAACTGAGACTTCAAATTGGAGAAAGAATGTTGACTCTGATATTGCGTGATGACCTGCGTTCAGCAAAATTAAAATCTTATTTGAAAAAAAATCCGAAAAGAAGATGGCAAATGCTTCCTTTACTCTCCAAACCCTACAGATTTCGATGTGTTTCCTATGTGTAAAGAACCACTTCAT
Organism: Typopeltis vanoorti; assembly: GCF_054136105.1. Taxonomy (NCBI): domain Eukaryota; kingdom Metazoa; phylum Arthropoda; class Arachnida; order Uropygi; family Thelyphonidae; genus Typopeltis; species Typopeltis vanoorti. The sequence continues at coordinate 132,365,477 of NC_143552.1, forward strand.
GGAAAGCATTTCATTATAATCGACGAAGGTTCTGAGTGGTGCACTTATCAAAAACATCAAAAATGAAGTTCTCTTTCTACAAGAAAACAAGACTTACCCAAACATTGTGAAGCAGCGATAAGGCAGAGTAAAAATTGCATTGGAGGCTGCAATTATATTTTCTTAATTAAATGTTTATTTAATTAGCTGTAGACAAAATGTGTTTCTGTTGCATGTTTTTATTAAATTAGTTTCATCCCAATCTATCTTTTGAATTCGCTTGTTATTTTTAGAGAATATCGTGCCTCTTTTCTATCAGACCTTTTAGTCTATCAGAGCTTTTAATATCTCCTCAAAGATGAAGCAGATACCAAGAACTCATCCAAGTCGTGTTTCGAAATGATATTGCTTTCTTATCAGGAAATGGTTGATTAAATTACTAGAAATATCTCAGATTATTTCATTAAAAACAGATATTTTTCTTCTTTGATAAGGAAATTACAAATGTTCTGACAGAAATCATATCAAGAACCACAGCGGTGATTTTTAAAGCAAGTACGTAGCTAGGCACTGATAACTCTTCTTATTAGATTCATTAGGACCCAAATTCCACCTCCTGTAACTCGAATTCGAAGTAAATTATTATCTGTGTGAGACATTTAGTCGACAGAGAGAAGAGTTTGAAAAAACCGAAGCGTTAAACCCAATTAATGATTAACATATGAAGAAAATCGTCGTGTTAAATCACGGTTCATTAGCACAATAATTGTGATTTGTAGCACATATAGTGTTCCACATAATTTTGTCATTAAATGTTACACTGTAAATGACACATTTTAACACTAATTCCATCAACCCAAGAAGAAGGAAAGATTATTAATGTCATTTGGAATAGATCTGCTATTGAAATGGAAGTATAATGTGAAAAAGTAATATTTTATCATTCTAGGACTCGATTAAAAATGAAAGTTTGAATACACCCCTACAATATTATTATTATTATTATAACATCACACCTCCAGGGAGTCCAAAGACTCATCAAGGGAGGGCATCTACTCTACAACTCTTCGTCTCACTACTCCATCAACCTTCATCAGCTAACACCAACGCCATCTACCGCCGACTACCAACCACTAGTACTTAAACAGACAATCACAACATCTATGCCCACGGCGGGATTCGCGGATAAGCTAACCACTCAGCCAACCAAGGCCGGATTTTTTTTTAAATTCCAAATAAGTGAAATTTTACAGGATCCTGAATAATTCAGTTTCTCTCAGTCACTTTTATAATGTGTATTTGATTGAAAATGATTTACAGCTTAAATACAGTTTCTGTTTCGGAGAATTATATTTTACATTTTTATTTGTTAATATTTCTGTTGAAAGTTTATTTTTCACTTGGTTAGACTATAATAAAGTTAGTTTAATCCTTTATCCAAGTGTGAGCAAACAAAGTTTGCACCTGAAAATATCTTCAGGACTGAGGTAAGGTAGTACAACACCGGGCAACTCGCAGCAAGGTGGATCAATCTCTCAACTCCTTGTTCCAGTAACTCCCATAATGCACAACACATTTCCTTGCAGACATGAACCTCTAGACCTTAATAAAGGTCGAAACCGGTATGGATAGTGGCCCACCCTTAATGCATAGCAGTATACATTTCCGCAAGGAGATGTGCTGTGCATTAAGGGAAATACTGAGACAAGGAGTTGGGAGCTTGATTCACCTTTGCTGCGAGTTTCCCCGTGTTGTACTACCTTACCTCAGTCCTGAAGATATTTTCAGGCGCAAACATTGTTTGCTCACACTTGGATAAAGGATTGAACTAAATTTATATTTCTGTTGTTTTCGTAGAATGATATTTCTTCGAATTGACGAAAATGTTACTAAAAGACCTGTGACATTGGTAAAAAAACTGACGAGTGTCGTAAATGTTAGAGTATTTATAATACGTACTTTTATAACAGCATTTATGATTTATGCACTCCGTTTATTCAAAATAAATTTTATGTCTAGCTAAAAGTCAAATATTTATTCAAAATAAATTTTATATCTAGCTAAAAGCCAAATATATATATATAGATAAATATATATATATATAAATATATATAAATATATAAATAAAAAATATATATAGCTAAAAGCCAAATAAATATATAAATGAAGTTACATTAATAATTTACATTTTCGAAACCGTATTATTCAACTACTTCAATTGCATAAATAGCAACAAATGGTAAATGTTATTTGTATTTTCAGTACAGATATTTTATCTACAATAAAAAGAAAAGGTGTTAGAAAGGCTACTGCTTTTATATAGAGATACAATAATTATTTAAAAAATTAATTATAATTATCTATTATAATTTAATTATTGCAAATTATGTATTAATTATTTGTTATTTATAATTATAGATAATGAATATTTAATAGATAATTAAAAATGATTACAATGAATATATAATGATGATAAAAACTTGAATTTTACATCTATTTCTTCGCAATAAAAATCTTTTTTTTTTAAATACGGAAGTGTATATTTCCATAATAACGAAAGGGTGTATTTGTCTGCTATTGTAACTAATAATATATTCATGTAAAAGCAATATACACATACCCATGAAAAAGGAATAAATCACGTTTCTTATACTGTTGAATGAGCTAGCGTCACAGACTGGTTTGGAACTAAACACAAATACCAACTCTAACGACAGTTTAAGAGGTAAAAACAAATCATTGAACGCTACATTGCTGACCACGCAAATACATCACTGATCTATTGTGCCAGATGTCAGCAACCGGTTTTAAATCATAAGTTATTTATCACTTCATTTTATTTGTCTCAGCCCAGAGTGTGATCAGTGTTCTGTGTGTTCTTGTATTTACTGATATATAAACTGAAAGGAGAGGGTAGAAAATTCGGCGCCTGGAAAACTCCACTTTTTCGAGGCTTCCCACTTCGAGTTTTCCTTTGCAACTCAGGTTCGCTTAGAAGTTTTCCTCTATTATTAAAGTAATAGAGGAAAACAAATTTAAAAATATTGCTGGTACTTAAGTAAACAAACTGAATCTTGAGCTTTAATTTAAAGATGCCAAGAAATTATATTCGTAATTTAATTCTTTATCCAAGTGTAAGCAAACAAAGTTAACGTGTGAAGTATCTTCATGACTGAGCTACTTGTATTGTATATAGAGGCTAATGAATTCACACTAATTGCAAAGCACATCTCTTTTCAGACGTGTCTAATGCTATGCATTATGGGAATAGCCACTACCAGATTTCGACTTTTATTGATGGAGTCTTCTTATGGGATTAGCCCCATAGGTAGTATTAACGTTCCATTTTCCGGAAGCAATTAATTTTATCTTTGAGGAGTTGGCATCCAGTCAGTTGCAATCATTTATCTTACATTATTTATATAAAAAACTGATATTTTATTATAAAAGGTGTCTTGATTACAATCAAATTATTTTAGAGAAAAAAATAAAATTTTCTAAAGTATTGAAAATATTAATTGGTTTCATTTTATAGTATTTTTAATTTTATAATTAATATAATAATAAATATATTTAAGCATATTAACATATATAAATAGGTATATAATTTGTATATTTCAAATACAAAAAGTAACATATGTTATGAGTATTCATAATTACTCTAGTATAATATTGAGAGAATTGCTGAAAAAAACTTTAACCAGTAATAATCATTTATAATTATTATTATGACACATAAGTGACCCGAGGGGTGCTGATTGGTTATAGATGAATGTATTTAGAGATAAACATAAACGAATTGGAAATAAAGTTATTCCCAATGTTATCAGCAGTAGCGAGCAACTCTCTTATTAACCATCACAAAACATGCTCGCTACTGTTGATAACATTGGGAATAACTTTATTGATATAAGCTTTAATGATAAAAAACACAACTAGTTTCGGCTTTTTACAGCTCTCATTAGGTATCTTTTTAGGAAGAGGAAACAATAATAAAAACTGAAGATTCTAAAAAACTTAAACTCATTCAAGCTTTTAATTAATTCTCGGTTTTTTAGCCATTAAATATCTTTCTAAATATATATACTGCAATGTCGATAGCGAGCCATCGACATTGCAGTTCATTGGTGAGAGAGTGTATATGTATATCTTGTATGACTATGACTCATGACAATTATTACGACTCATTTTTGGTTGTAGAAAAGTGAAGGAAGAAGAGTAAAAGTTTATGTTGTTTAAAGTTGTATCCTTTCCCTACACCACAAGCTCATCCATGCGATTCTCTTTATATCAAAGAACACTTCGTCTCTATTTGTTCTTTGGCAAATTTAATTGCTATTATTGATGGAAGTGGGAGAAAAAGCTGAAAGATCTTCAGCAATGGAACAAACAAGCAAACTAAAATCATGAAAATAGTTTGAAAGGTAACGACAAAAAAGCATTACCTACATATCAAACATCTTTTAAGTTGTTTCGAGAGAAAGAAAGAGAGACGCATATTTATATGTTAATATTTGCATTCATTCAATTATTCAATTACAGAACTACTCTGACCGGAAAAAAAGGAATCAACCTTTAAATAACTTTTATATTGAATTATGAAAAATAATATGAATCTGTGTAACATTATCTAAGTATAATTATACGAAATAGCCATTTCAGACAAACAGCAATGTCTGAATATTATATCTATTGTGTAATTATTGCTCATTATGAAAAAAAATGAATGCGGATTAACCACCCTGTATGCCGTCGGATTTCGTTTTTATAGGAAAGAAGTGAAAAGGCTGTAAAAATTTAGTATCTTCATTATAATTTTTGTTGTTATATAGATTATATAAGTTATCGTAAAATCAGTTTGGCTATATAGTTAGTGATCAACTTCAAAATTCCTTGATTGGCAAAAAAAGAGAGTAGAGAAAATGCAGATCATGTTTGATGTTGAGAGTTTTAAAGAAATTACAAGAATTGGACAGATCCCTACAGGCCCTTTTTACAGAGAATCAGGAACAGTTAGAAAAATTAAAAAATATCGGACTCTGATTTGTCATTTGGTGCAAGATTTTCAAACTCAACAAGTGGCTTTTCTCTTCTAGATGAAATTAAGTTGGAATCAATCCAGTTACACAAAATTCAGAGAGAGAGAGAGAGAGAGAGACTGCAAAACTTAGTTGAAAGGATCCAAGACCGTTTCTGCGAGAATGCGCTCAGTTTCCTTAAAATTCCGCTTAAAAAAAAAGAGTACGAAATAAATAATGTGATGTGTATGACTCACTTAGAGAATAACTTCTGAATATGCCATCGCTTAAAGGGCTTTTATATAAGACTCGGTTTGATTTGCTGCATTCTTCCCTCAAACTAAAAATGGATATACCGGGATGGTAAGTAGCAGGCAGGCCATCAGATAAAAAGGAAAAAGAGTTTCCTATGACTGTTTTCTGTGATATATTTCTGTTGTTTCTTATTCATAAATTACGGTTTATTAGTGATTTTATGGTGTAGTTGTTTTCATAGTGCAATCAGAAAAACCATATGTTGTCGTTGGTTGAGGAAGACCCGGATTGGATTTTCAGCAAATATGTGAGGAACATTTGTATGAAATGAAAGAGATTTTATGAAGAGGAAAAAAGAAAGTTTTTTTTTCTGAGCAGATCGTTTTTGGGTTTGAAGCGATGGAATCTGGATTTAGAAATATTCAAAAGGAGGAACTTGACCTGGATATGGGAGGCAGCCTGAGGAACATATGTAAAAAACTAGATCATCTCCTTAAAACACTAACTATGTACCAAGCAAATTTGATTTAAGTATGTTTTAAGAAGAAAACATCTGCACATAAATGATTTCTTCACGAAAAGAAAAGTTGTTAAAATAATTACAGAAATCGTACCCTTCCAATCGTCTACTAAGAATTTAGAAAATCCCACCCTCCTTAACCAAGAAATGTGTCTACTTTGTGTGATGTGAATTTTATGCGTGTTCTACATTCAACATTGCAGTGAACAGTGCAGGATATACATGATTATTTCTTTCATTGTAGTAAATTGAATCATGTATATTTCCAGTTGTTGAAGTCATAAATAATTTCAGACACTTGCTGGTTGTAGGTGAGCACGTTGGCTCTTACTTCGTGCATAATAATAATTTAAAAAAAAGTCGTTTGAACATGATCAAATTTTCTGGATAAATAAAGAGATAAATGGTACCTCTATTTTGGATTTCTATTGGTCCAATAACAATTAGATTTTTGAATATATCACATATACTTAATATGGTGAATTCATGTCTTTCTTTAATTCCAATTATTGGATTGCACATCCAACACCAGGAAGAATAAATGGCGTTCTTTAGCTCTTTCTCAATTTTTCTTACTTTTATTTTTCTTAATTTATGCAAGTGTAAGCAAAATGCACATATATTTGCACAAAATGCAAAATGCACATATTTACAAAAAGTATGTAAATCGCATCTATTGTGATTGATACAAAATATTACAAACACAGGTATTTATTAATATCCCAAATTATCATGAATTCCTAGATTAATATCATAAGTTATTAATATCTCAAATGATAACTTTGAACAGGTTAGTGCTCTGGAAAGATAAACGGGGATGCCAATTCAGTGTTGTCAACGTGTTCTATGGGGTTGAGATCTGGGGGGAAGTTCTGGCCACTCGATTCGATTAATAACTCTATCTCCAGGAATATCTCCACTGATCGTGTACGATGTGGTCAGACACTGATATCCATAAAAATGAACTCTTCGCCTACACCACCACGGAACAATCGAACATGACGTTGAAGAACTTCGTTGCAATATTGTTCACCAGTCATAGCCCCTTTATTCCAGCACTTATAGCAAGGTGCGTTCATTAAGCATAATACCTCCCAGCATAATCACAGCACAGCCGTATCTATCCCTTACAAGAACATTCTTGCAAGAAGTACCATATTCAAGCCTCTAATCAGGATAAAGACTAAAACGATTCTCACCTGTAAAGACTACATCATCCCACTGGTGTTTTGTCCAATTTTTATGGATACAACAGCATTGAAACTATGCTCTACGATGAGCTGTGGAGAAAGAGACGCAGACTACAGGCTTTCGAGCGTATAGGCTTACCGTGTACCTGTGCTTGAATGGAGGAGACTCCCAAGCTGACCTGTCGTGGTGGGTCGATTATGTTTTGCTGTTGTAACCAAAAATCTGTCTTCATGCTCCATGGTGCAGCGAGGACAACCGCTTAGCGAACGTCTGTCAAAATTGCCACAAGGTGATTCGTCTGAATTTGCGGTTGTAATATTCAGAAATATTGTTCGTCCTTTAGTTTTGGACACCCGGGCTACTGTGCAGAGCAAGGAGGTGATATTTTCACTTTATAAACACTGGTCAGACAACATCTGGATTTCTGTACGTAGAATTGATAAGTTAAGGAAACAGCGAAAGTGTAGAGGTGAGTGACTAAAAGACTATCTCTGAGCTATAAAAGATTAGTCGAAGCGGCGATCACAATATATGTTGGTGTAAGAATCCTATCAAATATAGACACAAGTGAATTATTAAACGAAGAACGAAAAGTCATCCAGTATTAGGATTACGTGAATAAAGAAGTGAAAACGAGATTGTTTACTTGGTAGTTTTAAGAGCTGAACGTACTGTAGTAAAAACATCAAATTTCGCCTTCAGATTTCCTTAAAACCTTTTTAAGTTTGCTTTAATTTTGTCCTTAATCCTTAAAAGGACTGGCTTAAAGGGGCGAAGCAAGAATGCTTTTCATATTCCCCGTTATCTGTAGAGAACAGTGTAGGGATAAGGTGTTATTGAGCTATTAAAGCTCTGATCATGGCAGGAGGGTAACAGCAATAGCCGAGCCTCAGTTAGAACTTCATTGGCTACAGCATTGCCATCCATTACCTCCCAACGGTATTAATCACCGACTATTTAAGTAAAGGTGAAATCTCAAAAAATCGGACGATCTCTAGGCCACTCCATAGTGGGCGAAAGACCGTCCATATCTCAGCGTTGGTTCCACTCAATGACGAGCTCCCCAATCACCGAGCAGAACCGCTCAAATTCCGAAGAAAATCATTCACCGACAAAGCCCCTCAGCGGGCCGTGCCGGAGAACACTTTCCCCGGAGACTCAAATTGCTCCCTTAAGGCAAAAACCTTAAGAGAGCGAACTCAAAAACTCTCGAATCTCATCGCCCAAGGGGGGTAACAGCAACAGCCGAACCTCAGTTAAACTTCATTGGTACAGCATTGCCATCCATTACCCTCCAAGGGAATTAATCAATCATCAATCACCGCATCTCACGGTCGATAATTCTACTACCGACTCCGTCGCTTTAATTTTTTTTTCATAAATATATTAAATAAAATTTGATTTTACATAAAAAGGTATTTAAAATTTATTTAAATCATTTATTCAATTCTTAAATATTTTTCACTTATTTAATTGTATTACAAATGAACATTTAAAATGCGTAATAAAGTTTATAATAAGCATTATTTCTTTAATAAAAAGTTACCCAAAACACATGTATAGCCATTTATTTTATATTCGATAGCATATCATGATAACAAATATTTTTTAAAAAACATTGTTAACAGTTTTTGATTAAAGACCGAATCCAATCACAAATCAGGATTTTTTTTTGTGTTTTAGGATCAAACAAAAAAATGTAATACTTAAAGGACTTCAGTCTTACATAATGAACTGTACACGTGTAATTTAAAATTACAATATTAATTATTTTAAGACATTAGCCATTAAAAGCGCATGTTTTGTTTATTTACCTTTCGTATAAATTTCATAAACTTCCAAAAAAACTGTGAAATGGAAGGCTGATAATAGCAGTGGTGTCTCTAGAGATAAATATCGTCATTCATTTTCCGTCTCGTTCTATCCCCCCCCCTCCTCTCACTCACTCACTCTTACACGTTCTGCTCTTCGATCCACAAAACCGAGTGTGAAATGGGAAACTATTTCTCAGAGGTGACCTCAGCACTTTTTCATTCATCTTACAATGTTCGTTCACTGATTTCTAAATTCCTCCATTATACTACCAGATTTTCTTACCTCCTTTATCTCCTGTCTTCGCATCCCCCCCCTACGTCTTTCAATACCTTCTGATATAGCGTTATTTCAATTTAACACTTCTCTTGAATGCAAATATCTGCGTTGCTTTTTTTAACGTGTGTGTTTTCTTTCCTTCCCAATATTTGTTTGCCTAAATTAATCAAAATAATCAACAAATTTTCATGGAATTATGCGATAAAAGAATAATCGGAGAGATTTTTTTTTTTGTATTGAGATGCAAACAAATCTCATGTCACTAGCAGGCACTTTGATTTTACATTTTTTTTTCTTCCCTACGACTCTTACAGTTCGACTTATATTAAAATGCGAAACAGCTGCGTTTTGATGTGTGCTATCTCAGATTAATCCGTTCTCGATGTAAAATAGTGCGCACTCACCTCGCTATCACGGACGTATTGTAATTTCCAAACTAATTTCAAAAATCGCTCTTACTAAAGTTTGCCATCAAATACAAATGCGTGCATATTGCAAGAATTAAAATCTGACAAGATAGAGGTGGTTGCACCAGATACGGTTATGACTGACGTATGTTCGCAGTCATAAAAATAAATAAATAAAATAAATAATAAATAAATAACTTGCGTGTTCGCATTTTCTTGGAACTGATTATTTATGGAATAGTAAGTTTTACGTTATTTCTATGAAAAAAAAAAAAAAACTATTATGTCTTTAAAAAAAATTATAAAGAGATGCAAACAGAAGTGAAATTTGTGTGTGTGTGCGCGCAAAAAAAAAAATAAATAAATAATAATAATAATAAAAATAAATAGATAATTACAGTTGTATAATAAATAAATAATTTTTAATAATTACGTATGGTAGAAAATTTATTCAATAAATAATTGAACAATAAATAATAGATAATTTATTTCGAATTTGGATTAAAAAATTTCGAATTTTTTAATCCAAATTTTTTAATCCGAATTAGAAAAAGTTTCCGATTTATCTAACTTTTGACTCACGCGTGGTGCTAAATATATATATATATATTTCATGGGCACAATTGTCGTCGTAAAATAAAGAATGAATAAGATGTTTTTATTTATTTATTTATTTTTATTTTCAAACAGGCAATTTACAGACAAAATACACCATTAATAACGGTAGATGGGCGCTATATATAATTGATAGATTATGGCGTAGTGGAGATAGTTGCATTATATGCAGATGAAGGATAGGTCACGTAATAAGTGGGGTCCCTGCTGGGATGAGTCCTTTGGAAGCGTCTCGTAATCTCGTAATAATAACAATGTGAGATATATCTGCCACTATCTATCCATCCAAAGTTGCTCTGCAATCAATTTATAAACTATTTCATTAAATGTTGTTATTTTTGCGTTGGTTTAACTCAGTCCTTGAACTACGGAGAATCAATAGAATACCATCAAGATTTCTCTTGGAGTGTACCATAATAATAACTTCTTTCAGCTGCATTTAGTTATGTTATTAATTCTTATGTATCACACCAGCGCTAGTAAAGATGATCAATTGATCTCGATGTTTCACGTGTCTATTATTGTTCTTCTTTCAGATCCATTGCAATGATTATTTGCGATTATGTGGATGTTTTAAGTGAATTATATGAAACAAAACGTTCTGATTTCCTAACTCTAAATTATGGCTAGAGAATGGTATTAGAACATAGAAGGAAACTATCTTAAGTTGCAACACGAACAATGCGTGTGTTAAAGTCTGTTTGAATTGTATGCATTTGTCAAGTCTTTGCATATATTCATCTCGATCACATTCATTCTTAGGGAGAAAGTTCTTCGATATTGTCGAAAACTTTCTATGCATGCATCCTTGAAACATAAAGGTATACCGGTACATGAATACATGAAAAACAATATATAAACAAGTCATTCAAATTAGGCCAAGTCTCCAAATAGCAGCAGCAACTGAGGCTTAAAGATATTCTTCAGAGTTTTTGGACTCCATCCATACATGAATGCATGCACTAGCGAGAATTTAAAATTCTGCTTTGTGTGTATGTTTTGCTCAGAGTTAATATGGAGGGAGCTACTACATATGGAAAGTGCATGATGTCTGTCAAATGCCATGCCTCATTCTTCGGCCGATTGTCTGTTTTCTGGGCGAAAAAAAAAAAATTAGCGAAAAAACCCTACCACCTGTATAGGAGATCAAGCTAATATAACTGCAGTTTAAAAAATTAAAAATAAAAAACTTGAAAGCATATGATGGATTTCAGACTAGGTCTTTATAACCTGAAAGGGCATAGATTTTAAGGGAAGAACGTGTTTTTCTTCCTCCAGTTGAATATGATACAAAATTTAAATAATGTGAATCTTTACGTTAGGTAGCAACCAGAATCCAGTAATATAATACAGAATTCATTGGTAACGCAGCGCCACCTGCCTTATCAGGCTTAAATGCCTTATAAATGCAACGAATATCACCATTTATTTTGTCTCACATCTATTACTTTTTCTTTTTCTTTTAAATAACTTAATGGTATTTTTTTTTACCTGTAGAATGATTATTATTAAACAAACTAAAGCACAATCTACAGTTAGGATCGGCAACTTTTTTTTTTCCACAGAGCTAATTGTAATGTTTAAAACAATAGCGTCATATATCACGTGTCACGTAAACAACAAACATAGAATTTAAATAAAACAGGCACGCCCTCTGGGTTAAGCGATATTGATAAAAAGAAGTTGTTGTTTTCTATTTTTTATTCTTCTTTATTGTTATAATTATCTGGGATCAATGGGTTGTTGGCTACTGGTATAATTTACATTCTAAGAGAAATGCTTTTAAGCAAAAATGAAAAATACTAGTATCAGTACACTATACCATTGATATTAATATGTTAATCTACTATGTTTAGCGCAGTAGTTTAATAATATCAATATTGTTAAACTACAAACGGTTTGACAACAATTACTAGAGGTTTCTTTTTTGTTCAAAATTATGGCTGATGCTATTGTGATGACTTGTGGTGTTCTAAGAGGTTCTAATCCTCCAGAATCCATCGTCAGAGTGAAAGTTTTAAAGATTACTTAAGAAAAAAAAATTCAATATATAGGGGATACTTAGAACAAGTCTTGGACTTTTCATATGGAGACATTCACATTCTTTTGCTTGGACTTCCTGAAAAGTGGCAAAATATGTGAGTTGAATAAGCACTTGTAATTGTTTACAATGAACGCACCGATTCAGCTTTCGTTAAACGGATGAAAGGCTTAATTGAGTTTCCAAAGTGGATTAATTATTAATTGGATCTTATAAGAAACATACTCTCTAAGGATACTTTTTTATTTGTTTGTACCAGATCTTCTGAGATTCCAGCGATCTTCAAGTAGCCAGTCTTCAACTACAACCTTCAAATTCGTTATTATTTTTTTTTCTTCGACATTGTTTACGAAACTGTTTCACAATCAATCTTTTGTGTCATATTTTCAAAAGAAGATAATTAATTGTCATCTTACTAGATGGGTGGAAATATTGTAAGTACTCAACAGATTTACACACCATGTGAAATCCTTTTATTACCATGGGACGCAATCTATTACATACATACAAGCACTGAGATCGTAACTGACGTATTAATTTTAATTAAGAGGCCAAGATAATAAAAAGAAATGTGTTTTTTGTACTCTTATATACCGCAACAACTCTCTTGAAACAATATTCCTTGATACTAGACCATCGTTCAATCCGTTTTCTTTATTTCGCACTTTTACCAGCCAATACGAAGTTTTCGTCATCTCTAGATTTTACTAATGCGCCCTAACTATTCATCTAAAGAGAGAATATCTGATAAGAGTATTCCTCTTGGCAATTTCCTTAAGTTTCTGTAGCACAAAATTAGGATATTATACCTGTGTGTGCTCTGAAAAGTTGTTATAATTATCATGAATGAGATAGAACGACGTTCTAGGTGTTTTTCAGAACATTACAGCCTACGCCTATCAAGGTAGGGGTAGGCTGAAATCTTTTTAGCTACCCATGTAGGGTGCGCTTGAGATTTTGCGTAGATTCAGTGGCTACGAGATTCTAGTATTCCCTTAAGTAAAAAAGTAAAAATGAGAGTTTTTGCGGGAATGAAAAGAAATTTAAATATTCTGACTTTTCGGCTTGGGTCAGTAGACCCAAGTAGTCTTCATAGCTGTGTGGGTGTTACAGGTTTCAGAGGTAGTATCCAGTTCATATGTGATGAACCATTCATTGACAGAACACTTTAGATATGTGTGCTCCAAGATGTCTAAGGTGTTATAGAACTGACGTTGATTCGAAGCTCTAGCTTGGAACTTGTGGAGTTGACTTGGGATGGGTAAGATATTGTGTCAATACTGCACTGGTGGATTGATGCGAGGCAGTGGTATATTTTCCTGAAATTAGTAGTTGAAGTGGTAAGGATGTTTCGGAAGACAAAATATGAAGGTAAGTTTTTAGGAGTTTAAAAATTCAGATTTCTTGAAGTGTCAAAATAGCCATTATGAAAGAAAGGCTTTCATAATGGCTATTTGAACCTGATGATGTTGTACTTTTGTCCTGGGAGTTATCAGCAGTAAACCCTGGAATATCTTCCATTCTGGTTCTGAATTTGAAGGTCTCCTATAGTTCGTATTCCTGCCCAGCTTCACATAACGAAGAGAAAAAGGTAGACCAGTTATGGAACTTTTAACGTTTCAATTTGAAAACAGATGTTTCTAAGTAAGTTACTGTATGATAAGACTGTGTACATTTCTAGCGTTGTGTAGCATTGCGGTAGAATAACGGTAGTTTTGAAGGTGGCGATGCGATGAAGATTCGAAGGATTGTGAATAATGCAAGTCCTGTGATGACTTCGGCTTCTTTCAGAATGTGTTCGAGAGTTTTGCATAGGTGTGATTAGTTTGAAGCGTCTTGAGGAGAAAGATGATCCTGGAGGAAGTTTTCAAGGCTTACAAAGTGCTGAATAGGTGTTCAGTTAGTTCTGTTACAGAAAAGTGTTATTGACTTTTGTATTTGATAAAAGAAGCCTTCAGGCGGTGTTAATACTTTGAAGATATGCTATAGCACACCTTCCATTTACCTAGCATCTAGCGGTTGTGCATCTATGTCCAGTTGAGCTTGAGTATTGCCGAGATAGATACCTAAGTATATTTGTCCTTCAGTTGACCAGTTGCATTTGATTAGAGAGAGTCCATTCAGGTTTTTCATTTGCCTGCCCACAAGCCAGAGGACTTTTCAAAGTTTAACTTCGTCCGAGATGCTCGTACAAAGAATCTACGAGTCATGTGGATTACTTTCATTTCTTCGTCATTGCGCATGACGATTGTGATATCATCAGCATATGCGGATAGGCTGATAAGCATATGCAGTTTTTACATGTATGTATGTTGGTTCGTTTAGAGATGATGATGTTGCTGTATTTTTCTCAAGAAAGGTTCGGTATACACTTGTCCAGAGAAAGAAAGGACATCCTTGCTTTATCTCTCAAGAGCACGGTAATGTACAGGTAAGCAGGTTGTTTATTTTTACACAACCAGTGTAGTAATTGGACTGTTTGAATAACGAGAGATCCATATCCAAATGCTTTCGGTACCTGGAAGAGGTATTCATGCTTTATTTTGTCGAAAGCTTTTTAATGGTCGAGAGTATGTATTTTATTTGTACATTTAGTACAAAATCGTCATTTAGTTCATTTTTGTACAATGCACACTGGATAGGTTAGATAGTGGCCAATAACATCAGGTGGCGTGAACGTTCTCGGTTTGTGATTAATTTGGATATGATTTTGCAGTGTGTGTTGATTCAACTTATTAGGCAACAAGTTCGAAGGTCTGAGTAGCCTCGCTACTCTTTGAGACATGCAACTGAGGTCGCGACGGACTGTGGAAGCCCATTTAAGTAAGCTTTTGGGGGCAATGAAAGACTGGTCCCAGGTGATGTCAGAATGCTTGGAAGAATCTAAAGTAAGTCCGTCCACGCTGGGAGATTTACTCGTATTCTCTGATAGAGTTTACATGCTGTTTTTAGTTCTTCTAAGGTTTCTTGTTTAGTACTGAGGAAGAGATTTTTTTGTTCCCCTCACTATTTCAGGGATAGCATCAGCATAGGTTTCTATAGAAGCATAGGTTATTTGTAGTATTTAACTATTTTATATGTAATTTTAGTTGGGTCTTCTGTAATGCCATATAGAAGAAGAAAACTCCTGTAGGAATGTTGGACATATACAATAAAACCTTATTTTATTTTAAGTTTCAGATCCTGAGCTGACATTTATAAGTAAAACTAACACTGACTCTAAAAAAAAAAAAAACAGCTTATTGGCGGGGGGGGGATGACCGTAGAAAAAATCTCCATTTCGGATTAACGACGTTAATCTAAGACATTGATAAGAGGTGTTTAAAGTGTGATAATTCTGTTACTGAGCAGTCGGTATCAGACTTATTTTGATGATTTTGTTCATTGCGTTCAGTATGTTGACATCCCTAACTAACATGAAATATCATCATACTGAACGCAATGAACAAAGTCATCGAAATCAGTCTGATACTGACTGCCTTTAAACACCAGCAAAATAATCACAAAGTTTTTTTTTAAAGTTTAGTTCTCTATCCTTTTTATTGAGTAGTCTAAATCTCTTTATCCAAGATGTCACCTCGACGGTTATCTAAACATTGCACACTGTCTTAGAAACAAAACCATTTCGCTAATTACAGAGCAAATGTTTGAGGTTAATGCCTTCATTATTTCCCCATCCACAATTCATGGGTTGGTCACTAATTCGGTTGTGCACACCATACAAAGGAAAACAACGGGAATCCCTGGGCGGAACTTCCATATGCTGTAGGTTACTAGGCGTGGACAGGAAAAAAGTAGCCATAATTTGTCACTTGGGATATTTTTCATGTCCTTTCATTCGATTCCGACATCAGTGCATGCAAGCAGCTCCACCTTGCGACAGACGAGTCACCCTGCAGGGACGGAAGTAATCAATCACTTCTTTAAGAAGAAGGCCACCTTTTCCATCACCATATAGAACAGGTCTACGTCAAGAAACTGTTATCTCTCGTTTCTAGGTGATCTTTAAGACCTCCATAACTCTAAACTCTATCAGAAGGGCCACTAACTGAAAGATTTAAGAGCAGATATTCTCGTTTTTTTATCATTTATTTATTATATATTCTTTTCATTTGAGAAGCTGACATTATAATTAATGTCAGATTTCGAGTAATCCAATAGCAAGTATCAGAAAATTACATAAATAAATATAAATTAATCAAATCATGTTAAATAAATAACATGATTTGGGAGTATGTTTCAAGTGTCAGAACCCATGGAAAGAGAGAACATTCTGTTTTATCTTATTGTAGTCAATAAGCCTAAGTTTTTTTTTTTTTTTTGGCTAGATGGGTGAAGCAAAAATTATTTTCATATTCCCCATTATCTGTAAAGAAAATGTATGGATAGAGTAATATAGCGCCATAAGCTCTGATCATGGCAGGAGAGCAACAGCAATAGCCGAGTCTCAGTTAAAACTTCATTGGTTACAGAACTGCCATCCATTACCCTCCCTAGGTAACCATTTTAGTCGCCTAGTACGACATGCATGGGCTACATTAGGGCTATTCTTATCCCAGCCACCACACGGGATGCCCAAGATCAATAAGCCTAACTTATATCATTATAAGGACTGGCTTAAAGGGGCGAAGCAAGAATGCTTTTCATCTTCCCTGTTATCTGTAGAGGACAGTGCAGGGATAAGGTGTTATTGAGCTATTAAAGTTCTGATCATAGCAGGAGGGTAATAGCAAAAGCCGATCCTCAGTTAGAACTTCATTGGCTACAGCAATGCCATCCATTAGCCTCCAAATGTATTAATCACCGCATCGCACGGTTGATTTTCATCCTCGTCCCGAATCAATAAGCCTAACCTTATAGTCCTTATAAGGACTGGCTTAAAGGGGCGAAGCAAGAATGCTTTTCATCTTCCCCGTTATCTGTAGAGGACAGTGTAGGAATAAGGTGTTATTGAGCTGTTAAAGCTCTGATCATGGCAGGAGGGTAACAGCAATAGCCGAGCCTCAGTTAGAACTTCATTGGCTACAGCATTGCCATCCATTACCCTCCAAGGGTATTGGATTCTTGATCCACGAAAAGTGAATGAATAAGCCTAACAAAATGATGTTTGATATTTTACTACTTATTATGCATATTTGTTTATGGTGTGTGATTGAAAGTTAATTATATTTAGGAAATAAAAAAGATTTTAAACTGTTTTCTCTAAATTTTAATGAAATTTTACGATCAATAAGTATACTTAGTATTATAAGTGTTCAAAAGCAAAATAGAAATTAAAAGCGCAAACTTGTGTAAATTTTCTTTAATTTCGGTAGAATTGTCTAATTCACAAAAGCCAAAATGCTTCGTAATATTAAAACATTTCATGCCTTCAGCAAAATGTAGAACAGCAGTCATAGATAGTTCATGTATATAAATATATAATAACACTGCAGCTGATTAATAATCTTGTATTCATTTTCCTGGATATAACAGGAAAATAAATCAGTATATCGATCTGTTGTATAACAAAGTTGTGATGTCAGCCGTATCACTCTCAGCAGATCTCCATTCCCATAAATAGCATCCTGAACCAAAATTATTGTGGATTGTCATAGATTGTAGCATATACTATAATGCGATTACTTTCCCTATGCCAACGATGATATCGTTGAACAATGATGTATATCAATGCATTACACATACTAACTGGCAATCGTATTGAAATCAGGGTAAACATTTCGTTTCATAATGACTGCTCAACTAAGATGCTACTACAGATGCCGGCCTGGTTAGCTGAGTGGTTAGCGTATTCGCTCTCCATCCAAAAGGCTGCGAGTTCGAATCTCGCCGTGGGCATGGATGTTTGTGAGTCTGTGAAAATACTAGTGGTGTTAGTGGGCGGTAGATGGCGCTGGTGTAGATGGTTGTAGTAGATGATGGTAGTTGAGTCGTGGAGAGATAGAGAGTGATAGAATCGGTGCCCTCCCTCGATGAGTCTTTGGACTCCCTGGAGGTGTCACGTAATAATAATAACAGCTGGAGGTATGATAGTTGTAATGGAAGTTTTCTTGTGGGAAAAAAAATATATTTATATATATATAATTCTCATTCTTCATTTCACTCTTCATTTCCTTCAGAAATGAAGGAAAGAATACTGTAAAAGGAATTACTGCAATTCCTTTTGCAGTAGTAATTTGTAGCCATCAAAAACCTGAAATGTGGTAAAACAGCTGGAGTAGATGAAATTCAACTAGAAATACTCAAGTATGGAGGTCTAAACGTTACAGTGGCTGCACGTCATAGTTCAGAAGGCCTGGACAGAGAGACGAATTCCAGATGATTGGAGTAGAACTCTCATAGTACCATATACAAAAAGGGAAATAAAGCTGAATGTGAGAATTACAGAGGTATATCTATATCCCTACCAAGTCCTGGTAAGATTTATGCAAGTATACTTGAGAAACGGTTGAGAAGAATTGTGGAACAATAGCTTGGTGAAGAACAAGCTGGATTCAGGCCAAATAGAGGCTGTCTGGATCAGATTTTCGCTTTATGACAAATAGTTGAGAAATCTTGGAAATATAACAAAGATCTGTATTTAAGTTTTGTAGATCTGGAAAAGGCATATGACAAGGTGCCAAGAGAGAAGCTATTCAATACACTACAGTTATATGTGGTGAATGGGATATTAAATCGAGCAACATATAGTCTCTATTTAATCTATAAGTCAGCAGCTAGAACTGAGGAAAGTTCAGAAAGATGGTTTGATGCTAAATTAGGTGTGTGAGAGGATGTGCACATTATCTCCACGGATATTATCTATATGGATCAGATTATGAAGGAAACTGGTATTGCACTTGATATCAAAATTGCAGATGTTAATCTCAGCTCTTTCTTTATGAGGATGATGTTATACTTTTAAATAAATCCACTACAAGTCTTCAAGATTCCATTCCTCGACTAAACTGAATAATTGTTATAATATTCGTATGAAAATCAGCAATAAAAATACAAAGACAATGCAAATAGGCAGAAACATTGAAAATATCAACTGCATTGTGAATGGAGAACCTATAGAACAATCTGAATTTTTAGATTTCTGCTATTTAGGCAAAAATTTTAGTGAAGATGGCAAATTAAGTATGGAAAGAGACAACAGAATTAGTAAAGCTGGTATGGTAGGACGTCAGCTGAATAAATTTATATGGAATAAGAGAGAAATTAGTTAAAACACTAAATTAGCTGTATATTAGCTGGGTTAGAAATAAAACACTTGATCAAAGACTGGAGATATGAGATATGAAATAAATTCCGATATGAGAATTCCGAGAAAGATTAGTGGAGTGAACAGATATTGTAAAATGTTTGGAGTAATTACGTTGAAACATTGCTAAATGAAACAAGCAGTGTCAGCACGGTGGTATAATACTCCCAACAGGAACAGGAATACGAGGGTATGCTGAAAAGTTGTGATAATCACCATGAAGGAACTGAGGTAGAACCATGTAACTTACACATTATTCTAAATATTCCACACGAAGTGTTATACGTTTGTTACAACTCTGCTACATCATTTGCAATCCTCCGAGGAAAAAAATGCTTTCCTTTCTTACCCAAACTAGTCAGTTTTGTTCTAGGTGTTTATCAGAACCTTTCACTCCCCCCATACATATATCTATACTTAAAATAAAAAAAGCTATCAAAAACCAAAAATGTGGAAATTCAGCTGGAGTAGATGAAATTCTACCAGAAATCATTGCCATCAATGGCAGTATCGTATTAAAAATGAGGATATTATGAAATAATTTGATATTTTTAGAATTCAGAAATGTGTTAGCACAGCTAATCTCAAGAATGCATGAGGAAAGGTTAGCAAAATAGGTCTTTGATCCCAAGACGGTTAGAAAAAGACCCAGCGGAAGGGCAGGATGTGAGTGGATTGATATAGAAAGATGTGTCTTAGAAGTTAAAAATATAAGATCTGATAATGTTGGATTCTTGACAGATAACAGATTAATCTGGGGAGGAAGATTGTTGATCGGAAGTTAGTTTCTGTAGTACTCTCATAATATCTTGTACACCCCTGAGGGTATATCGGGAATGTGGTGATGATGATATATTTCAATTAAGAATACGTTCATTATTTATGTTACTGGAATATTATTCTATTTGAATTACTAAAATGTATATATATATAGATATATATAATATCGTTGCACATAATTAATACGAATAGCTAAAATTTTATATCCAGGTTACATACAGGTTTTTCCCCTTTCGTTTTGTATCTTAGTTGCTTGTATAATTCGATATGTTGCTTTATTGTTAGTTTATACGTTAATGTTAAAAAGATTGGAAAGGTATGTTCCAAAAAAATAAATAAAAGTAAATAAATTTTCTTATTTTAAAGACTTGTCACTTTTTAATGCAAAGCCTCCTTATATACGTAATAAAAAATAAAAAAATAAAAATCGGAAAACATGTTGGACCTAGCAAGTCCTCAAAATCCCCTCTTATCCACGTACAAATATGAGCTGATATTATACAGTTTCAGGAGAAACATGAAAAGTAATAATAAAGAACATATTTAAGATCACAAATGATTCGTCGGATCTAATGTATCATCGCCAAATCCCTGAGGTATGACTTCAAAGTGAAAACATTTTACAGGAATGGTTACGTCGGTCTCATTTTGTATGTGGAAAGGTTAGCATAACTTGAGTTATTCATATCAGCTTTTACAAATCACTTAATGTCGTATTTCCATGTCATTTTCAAACAACAATGGAACTGGTACAGTTCTTTATCACAAAACTACAATCGTATGAATAGTTAATACACAAGTCATTTACTTCTAAAAGTAACACTAGGTGTCTGTATATAAAGATTAACTAAACTTCAAAAGCTATAAATATCGCTCCTCTTGCAAGTACAAGTTGCTTTCTGTAATATACACCCATTTATGCGAATAAATATGGCTGAGAAAAGCAAATTATAGGGGATAATAAAGTCACCGCAGTATGCTAATCGGTTCTCACACGCGACTAGGTGGAGAGTCAAATACGAATTCACAAGTGCTAAACGTCATGATGTTGTTAACATCTACTTAAAGTTACGTGTAGATTTTCAAGAGGTCTTAGAAACTTCTATGCAGCAAACGACCGTTTTTGTGAAAAGGATGAGGCAATTTAGTGTCTTTTACATTTCACGATCAATAACACGTCTCGTTTTAGAAAATCCGAATGATACATCACTTGATTTGCATGCTCATTTTATTATAATATGAACCTACTGCTGTTTCTAGTAATGCATTTGAAATATGGCTCAGCAATAAATCACATTCGTGTGTCCGTAAAAAATAAATAAATAAAATAAAAAAATCACAAAAATCGTACTCGTTTTTATGGGATACCAACTTCATTTTTCACTATCAAGATACACTTATTTTTGACAGGTAGTGTACACGTATCGACAAATGCAGTTGATTTTTTTTTTGTCTGTTTCCTATTTAGAAAGTCGTTTGCCTTTTAGCAGAAAGCCATTTGGTGCAAAATGCTCAAGTGGGCATTTCAGTTGTCAGCAATAAAATAATTTTGCTTGTGATTTTCAAACTTTTTTCTTTATTAGCATTTCGCGCAAAACATGAAATTAATACTTCTCTTAGAAACAAAGGTGATATTATTTCTTCTGTTAGAAGCTGTCAGATATTTAAAGAAAAAAAAAAGTATTGCATTTTGTTTGTTTAATCGTTTTTAATTTTAAAACAGGTCTTTCGATAAAGATATTTGTTACAGATAATTGTTTTCTTCACAGTGGTTTGTTAGCTACGATTTTTTTTTTGTATGAATCTTTTGTTTTCTTAAAGATCATTTGATTTACAAAGAGATATCGTGAAATAGGGTCCAACGTATTGTTGCATTTATATATTTCATTCCGTGCTGCATTGAAAAAGAATTGCTGAGGGTATAATCAAGATTGCATTTAATAAGGCCATAACATTTTAAAACATTTTAATAAGGAAAACAGTCCTTATAAGGACTGGCTTAAAGGGGAGAAGCAAGAATGCTTTTCATATTCCCCGTTATCTGTAGAAGACAGTGTAGGGATAAGGTGTTATTGAGCTATTAAAGCTCTGATCATGGCAGGAGGGTAACAGCAATAGCCGAGCCTCAGTTAGAACTTCATTGGCTACAGCATTGCCATCCATTACCCTCCAAGGATATTGGATTGAATAAATCAATCACTGCATCTCACGGTCGATTGATTCACCCATACCGGAGTTAAAACAAGAAAATAAATAAAGAAATAATATTATATTTCATAAATGGTGTATGAATAAAATTTATTGTGTAATATTCATTTTAAGTATATTTAATTTAAAAAGAAAGAAATCATTTATAATTTAAAAATAATATATATATTTAGATAAAAAATTATAGTAAACTATATGGTCTAAAATTTCGAAATATTTAAGTTTAAATTTAAATATCCTCCATTTTTATAATTTGTTTTGTAGTTTATTTGAAGCTGAAATGAAGTTATGCTATTATTATTATTATTATTATTATTATTATTATTATTATTATTATTATTATTATTATTCCTGACACCTGCAAGGAGTCCGAAGACCCATCGCGGGAGGACACCTACAACTTCCTCAACCACTACACCGAACCTCTACTACGAATCATCTCCATCAACGCCATCTACCTCCCACTTCCACCACCACTACAACTAGTATTCTATGTCTGTAAATTGCGTGTGTTCTGAAGGGCCGATTTGTCTGTATGCGGGATGAAAAACCCGAGTTTCCGGGAGAAAAAACCCTGCTACCTCCGTATGAGATCAGCTAACTCACCTTTATTAGCATTTCGCTTTATTAGCATTTCTCCTTGAGCAACAAAGGAACTGCTACAGTTGCCTATTACCAAAATACAATCGTATGAATAGTTAATGCACAAGTCATTTACTTCTAAAAGTAACATTAGATGTCTGTATATGTAAAGATTAACTAAACTTCAAAAGCTATAAATATCGGTCTTGCAAGTACAAGTTGCTTTCTGTAATATACACCCATTTATGTGAATAAATATGACTGAGAGAAGCAAATTATAAGGGGGACTGGAAAGTAATCAATTATTTTTAATAGGTCATTTTTATTGTTTTTTCTTAAATAACACATAAATTATTAAATTTGATTTTTATTTAAATATTAGCATTACTTTTCTATTTAAAAAATCTGTTTATTTATTTTTTTTAATTTTAGATTATTTTTTTTAATATGGTGGACTTTAAAGTTGAAGAATACCATTTACGTCATTGTATGCTGTTTTTGTTTCACCAAGGAAAGGATGCTACCGAGGCTACCAAAATCATTTGCTTCAAAATATTGAAGGTTAACAAATGTCAGCGATGGTTTAGGAGATTTGCAGAAAAAAATTTTGATCTCTCTGATCGTCCTCGATCTGGAAGACCTCTTACTCTGGATGAATGACGATGCTCTTAAGACTCTGGTTGAATCAGATCCAAAACAATCCATACAAGAATTAGCAGAGAAACTTAATTCATCATGGTCAACTGTCCAAGAACACTTACATAAGAGTGGCAAGGTTCTTAAACAGGGTGTATGGGTAGCGCATGAACTGTCAGAAAGCAATAAAGCACAGAGATGGGCGATTTGCAATTCATTATTGACCAGACAACAAAATGACCTCTTTTTGGAACGAGTCGTAACTGGTGACGAAAAATGGATGCTGTATAAGAATAATAAACACAAAAAACAGTGGCTTTCTCCAAATCAAACTCCAATTCCAACACCTAAAGATGGACTTCATCCGCAAAAGGTTCATTTGGTGTGATATTCATGGAATTATTCATTACGAACTCATGGAACAAAGTAAGAACAAGGTAAGTCGCTCTAATTGTTACCTAGTAACAATTAGAGCAGCAACTACATCAAGCATTGTTAATCAAACGTCCTGCGCTTGCCAATCGAAAAGGGGTAATTTTGCAACAAGATAATGCAAAACCACATTCTGCAAGAATGACTCAAGAAAAAATTAGGCAGTTAGGATGGGAACTTCTACCACATCTTCCATATTCGCTGGATATTGCCCCTAGTCCCTATCACTTATTCAGGTCCTTAGAACACAGCATAAGAAATAAAACCTTCCGTTCGCAAGATTATGTCGAAAGGAGTTTGATATCATTTTTTGCCTTCAAAGAAAAATCTTTTTTCAAAAAAGGAATTCTAAACTTAGTAGATCGTTGGAATATGGTTATAATTAACGATGGCAATTATAGAATTGAATAATGTTAATTTGTTCTTTAATAAAATTAATATTAAAAATGTAGTTAAAAAAATTGATTACTTTCGGTCCCCCTTATGCATTTATACAGTTTATATCCATAATTTATTATATTTTCTAATGAAATAATAATGTAGTATATATTATACTTTCTATTTTTAAGTTAAAATTTCAAAACAAAGAATACACTTTTAATTATTTTTGAATCATTATATTACAATCCATTTATAGCAAAGTTGGTACGAAATATGGAGGTGTGGGTTATGAATTTAAAATCGACCGTGAGATGCTGTGATTAATACTTTTCGAGGGTAATGGATGGCAGTGCTGTAGCCAATGAAGTTTAACTGAGGTTCGGCAATTGCTGTTACCCTCCTGCCATGATCAGAGCTTTAATACCTCAATAATACCTTATCCCTACACTGTCCTCTACAGATAACGTGGAAGATGAAAAGCATATATATATATATATATATATATATATATTATACTGTCTATTTTTAACTTGAGTCTCAGCTCAGGAATAATACCACTGGAATGGAAGGAATGTATGATAGTTCCATTGCATAAGGGTGGGTGCAAAAACTGATGTGTCTAACTACAGACCTGTTAGTATCTCTGGTGTGGTAGTGAAGTTTTTAGAGAAGTTGGTAAGAACTCTCATACAGAAATGGGCAGACAAACAACCTATAATCTGAAGGAACAGCATGGGTTTACTTACCAAAGAAAGGTCATGTTTTAGCAATTTGCTCACATTTTATAACAATGTTACGGCAGAGTTGGATAAAGGAAATGCATACACTATGATAATGTTGGATTTTTCTAAGGCATTTGATAGGATATCACACGATAGGCTGCTGTGTAAGAATATGGGATTGGAACATAATCTATTGACTTGAATCATGGGATGGTTGACAGACAGATATCAAAAAGTGGTATACACTGGATGTGAATCTGCCAGATTTAAGGTAACCAGTGGTGTACCCCAGGCTTTGGTCCTTGGACCATTATTCTTTAATCTATACATTAATGACATCAAGCAGGATCTATCATCAGATTTGCAACTGTTTGCTGAATGAAGCCAAGATAGGCATAGCAATCAGGGATGCTACTGATATTCAGCAATTACAAAATGATTTGAATAGACTGGAAATCTGGCCAAACGAAAATGGCTATTAGTTTAATGTTAGTAAGTGTAAAGTTATGCACTTTGGCGGGATTAGAGATCCAGCGGCATATTATATTAGCGGGGTTATGCTACAAGAAACTGAAGAGGCAAGGGATCTTGGTGTATTGGTGGATAAGAATTTAAAGTTCAAAGGTCACATGACAAAATTTGCAAATTCAACTCAGAGGATAATTGGTATGTTGAAGCGAACCTTGACATGCATGGATGAGGAAGTAATTTTGTCTCTTTACAAGGCTTTGATAAGACCACACCTGGATTACTGTCCACATATTTGGTCTTCCGGTTTCCAAGGGGATAAAGAAGCTGTGGAAAGGGTGCAAAGAAGAGTTACAAAGTTTATATCCGGATTATGAGATTTAGATTATGAGAACAGATTGCAAGTATGTGGATTACAGATTCTGGTTAACAGGAGAAAGAGGGGTGATATGATAGTGGTCTATAAACTTTTGAATGGGTGTTATAGCATTTCAAAAGGTGAAATTTTTCGTTATATGGAAGGCGGGGAGAGAAAACGGGGGCATCCATGGAAGTTAAGTTTGTTCTCAGTCAAGAAAGCGGTAAGAATAGGTTTTTCTCCCAGAGAGCAGTGAGTGAGTGGAATAATTTGCCCTTAAGGGTAGTGAGTGCATCTAGTGTAAATGTATTTAAGGGAAGGTATGATAGCTGTGTTGGGTAATTCACAGCCTTCCTCGATGTGTCCTTGACTCCCTGGAGGTCTCAGCTAATAATAATAATAATAATAATAATAATAATAATAATAATAATAATTTATTATTATTATTATTATACTTTCTATTTTTAAGTTAAAATTAAGATATTTTAAAATAATTTCTGAAATGTATAAAACAAAGAATATACTTCATTTTTGGCAAAGTTTATATGAAATATGTGTTATGTGCATCTACATTTAACAAATCTGTTAAGAACATTAGTTATTTTTATAAATCCTAAGGCTGTTATAATAGAAGTCGGCGAGATGGAGCCATTGTATATGTTTTAGCATATACAGTGGCTATTTCGTGAAATCTTCCGAACTACCAGTAGATATTAAAAATACTCATCCACACTCATTGAGTTATTTACTGATGCATGTGATTTTATTAATATCTAAATACAAATGTAATGATAAATATATAAATACATAAAAGTTGTAGAATATTAAAGACTAAATAAATTTAGAACTTTGAAAAGTATTAAGTACAGTGAACTGAATCTCATTTTGTAATAACCGTTGAAGTTTAATCAGAGTACCCTTTTTTTGTTTGTTTTTAAAGAAAATTCTCTCGCAAGCTTATGTTCGTCCTTGTAATTTGCTACGGTCGGATTGTAAAGGGGAATTAATTCATTATAACTTAAGACCGGGAAGCAATTTGGATTCTTAGGCGCTGCTTTGTTTTCAGAACGAGCGTATAAAATACGCTGAGTGGAAAGTCTCATTATATTAAAGGTCTTTTCTTTATCTGAAGTTTAATCTAGGTAGCGCGATATTTCCTTTATGATATTTTACATATTGAGACAGATTTAAACGTAATTTTGTATGTTTTCAGAACTTTGGCTCTTTGCCAATATTTCAATGACTGCATGTGTCCATTAAAGAAAGGCAGTTGCTAAAGAGTGTATTCCCCAAATGTGTCGTCTTTTAAGTTACGACTTATACAAAATATTCGTTTGTGTGTGTGTGTGTGTGTGTGTGTGTGTGTGTGTGTGTGTGTGTGTGTGTGTGTGTGTGTGTGTGTGTGTGTGTGTGTGTGTGTGTGTGTGTGTGTGTGTGTATGTGTAAAGATTCCATAAAAAAGGAAATATTTTACATAATTACAATGCGTGAAATAAAATATGCTGTCATATCTTTTACACAAATATTAAGCAATACATGAAAACGGCATCACCTAGGCAACCAAAGCATTTTTGAAATTCATTGTAACTGAGCAAAATAAAACAAAAATTGACATAGAATCAGGTCAGGATTTATTCGTAACAATTTCTACACACCAGAACTTACTCTATCGTTGTGTGAAAATCACTATTTGGTATGTCGACGTAACCTGGCATATTAATTTTCCCCTGACGCTAAATTATCCCCCAGACTCGTTATCAATTAAGGTTATCCATCATATCTCGTAAGTGGTTCTGTGTTTCTGACACCAATTTGCAGATGCAGCTCATCAGGGATGCTGTAATATCGTAAATACCATTTAGGTCGTAAATATATGCCCTTTTTCGTAATGATCTTTGCGTATCTTAAGTTGATAATGATATGGCGTTGGCATTTATTCTGCAGTTGTTTATAAATCTTGGGTGTCAGAAAAGAAAGGTAGATTCAAAGAAAGAAAGAAAGGGAAAATAATAATAAATCGCAGTAATTTATTTCTAGAACGATAAATGATTATAATTTTCTTTTCCAATTTTGATAAGTGATACTCGCGACCTCTGCCGAAAAACTCTTGAAGCTTTTTACAATCGTTATACACGTATATTGTGTGTGTGTGTGTGTGTGTGTGTGTGTGTGTGTGTGTGTGTGTGTGTGTGTGTGTGTGTGTGTGTGTGTGTGTGTGTGTGTGTGTGTGTGTGTGTGTGTGTGTGTGTTCATTTTCTCCTTTATTTGAAACTAAAAGTCCTCGAACTCTATTCTTAGAGAATTACGTTCCTAAACAATTCTCGGAAGTTAAAAGAACTGAAATAAGAAAATTCAAAAGTACTTTATCGGAAAAAAGGCAAGTTTGACGAGATTCAAGTTTCCGTAGTCAACAATTGGGAAGATTAAAAATATATATATATCGATTTTCGAAATATGATGACCCAAAATGTGCGGTTATTTGGTTGCAAACCAATAAGATCCATCTCATAGATGGAGTTTGCGATATATTACATCGAACTAGGAGAGTTATACAGTTCGGAATTTGACGGTAGCGCGATTGCTCTCATAGCCAATAAACTGGAACTCGTTCTGCGGTTCAATCGATAGCTGTTGTTATTTTAAAAACTATAAAGTTGAAGTAATGTAAGATTGGTAGTGAGTTGGAACGGTGACTGGGCTACTGTTGGGGCAACATTTGCTTGTAGGGAGGATTGTTTAAGCTGCTCCATTTGACCTAGTTTAATACCGATGCATCACTGACTACAGTCTATTAATTAACTCCTTCCTTTAGCACACAGTTACGCCTGCTAAAGACATCTCTACAAGGTGAATTAATTGCAGATACTCGATACACAGGGAAGTCCATTAAGCACAGTTTTCGCATTCAATTACACACAGGACGAAACTATCTGAATCTGACGTCGAATTGGATGCTACGCAAGACTTCCTCCACTTTTTCTCTCTCCTATTTCTTGACATCGATCTATTCTCTCTCTCTCTCTCTCTCTCTCTCTCTCTCTCTCTCTCTCTCTCTCTCTCTCTCTCTCTACCCCTCGCACGTGTATGTATATATCTATATCTATCTATCTATATATTTTTTACATCTTAGATGTTACTTCTACTGTACTTAAACTTTAAAAAATGCAACGTTTTCACTTGGAAATGTAATAATAGGAGTTCGTGAGATATAAACAATCAGAAGAGAGGCAAGATTGTTTTCTTTTATTATTTATTCGTGTACTGACGTGTTTCAGGTAATTTAAAGATAAACAATATTTATGCAATAAAAATGTTCAGAAATGTCATCGTATATAATTTGCAATACAGCTAGCAAACCAAGTTAGAAATGCATGTATTTCTATGATTGTTAGAGCCACTATGTTTATAATTTTGTTTCTCATTTGTAGTCGTAGAATGACGTGGTTTGAAGCATTGGACTGATACTCCGGATATTCCGTATAAAATCTTTCAATTCTATTCTTCTCTTAGTCGTATTCACTCTTTGTATTTCTGTAAATGTAATCTCTTTTTTATTTTCTTTCTCTCTCTCTCTCTCTCTCTCTCTCTCTCTGCAACCATTATGCAATAATGCTCTAAATACGCAGGTTTCATTTAATTCATATGAAAGGACTAAGTATGTTACAGGAGTCTCAGAACATATACATTGACTGACCTTCAATGTTCTGGTTAAACACGATAGGGCCGTAGATTCGCGTTGCGTTTCTGCAGACTTCATCAGTTCTCCTTCCTTTAATATGGTAAAGCTGGAACGTGGATTCTGAGACTGAAATGTTACTGATCTTCAGAATCAGATGATCTTCGGATGACTAGTTTCAGTAATCTTTAGTAGTGTACACACAATTCTCTTCTTCTTGCTAATGGAAATAAAATAGGAATGGGAAACTGTTTGCTTTTAAACCCAAAAGAACAATAGTACAAAGTGTTCTGTGAAACATTGCGTAGTTTTTGATCGCAGTAGTGGTGAGACGTTATATGGGCCCCTGCATGCTTGAGTGTGCAATTTTCTTCGCTATCCTTAAGCCCCAACACCTTTCTGGTAATCATATTCAATATCACTTAAATGCTTTTACTATTCTTCATTCGCAAATACTTAGAATACTATTGTTTTCGATTTTTATTACATTCTTTCGTTACGGATACTTGTACAACGTCCGTCCGAAAGGATGAAGTTGATAATGAGCAACTATTGAGGAGCATCAATGAGAACAAAGAACGATTGCAAATAATCATTCTTTGTTCTGTTTAAATGTTCCAGATGCATATAGTTTATAAATATAAGAAGACTTATTTTAAAGGATCTTCAATTTTTTTTTGTTTTTTAATAATGGACCATTTTTTATTTTCTGTTAGGATTAAAGTACATATTAAAATACCTTACTTAGCTAGTTTTAAAAAGATCGTAAAAATAAAATCTAATTAAGAAATAGAATTAATAATTTTATATATAAAATTTTTTAAAAATATAATGAGACAGGTTTTATTTAAAATATTTTATTAATTAAAAAAATTTAGAATCGAACAGTAAGTTTCATAATTTCACCTTTTTAATTTTAATATGAGTTTTATATAAAAGATTTTGGAGGGTAATGGATGGCAATGCTGTAGCCAATGAAGTTCTAACTGAGGCTCGGCTATTGCTGTTATTCTCCTGCCATGATCAGAGCTTTAATTGCTTAATAACACCTTATCCATACACTGTCCTCTACAGATAACGGGGAAGATGAAAAGCATTCTTGCTTCGCCCCTTTAAGCCAGTCCTTATAAGGACTATTTCTTTATATATAATGGAGAAATATATCCTTGGAGGGTAATGGATGGCAATGCTGTAGCTAATGAAGTTCTAACTGAGGCTCGGCTATTGCTGTTACCCTCCTGCCATGATCAGAGCTTTAATAGCTGAATAACACCTTATCCCTACACTGTCCTCTACAGATAACGGGGAAGATGAAAAGCATTCCTGCTTCGCCCCTTTAAGCCAGTCCTTATAAGGACTATAAGGACTTTATATATAATATAATCTTTATATATATGAATGGGATCAATCGACCGTGAGATGCGGTGATTGATTCATTCAATCCAATACCCTTGGAGGGTAATGGATGGCAATGCTGTAGCCAAAGAAGTTCTAACTGAGGCTCGGCTATTGCTGTTACCCTCCTGCCACGATCAGAGCTTTAATTGCTCAATAACACTTTATCCATACACTGTCCTCTACAGATAATGGGGAAGATGAAAAGCTTTCTTGCTTCGCCCCTTTAAGCCAGTCCTTATAAGGACTTTATATATATATTTTTATATAAATCGATTTCACATTCTTATTCTGGTTTCGATTCATTTTCCTCTGTTTTCTAATTATATATCTTTATATAAATTAACTTCTTCACATTCTTATTCTGGTTTCAATTTCTTTTCCTCTGTTTTCTAATTATATTTGCACACTCCATGATATCTTTCATCCCTTTTTTTTTGCTCTATTTTTCCTACATATGCGTGTAGTATATGGTTCTTTTTTCTCTCATTCCTGTCTTTCTATTCCTTATAATATAATTAAACACATAGGAGAATATTCACTCTAACCCATGTGTCCTTTTTTCAATAGAGATAGCACGTACTTTGCAATTCACAGCTTTACACAATATCCTTCTTAAATGCCGTGCTCGGGATAGCGACAGTTTCTGACATGAATCGCTTAATTTGTTCTTCTTGTATGCGAACGTGTAGGAAGTGGCTTAATGACCCTTCCGTGCAGTAGTAAATAGACATGGTGACAAAATTATGCTAAGGAATTAATTAAAAACCAGGTCAGCTTCCTTAACGTTGCTACTGGCATTTTACTAATATGAGTAAGGCAGAAGAAAAAAAAAAGTGAAAAATGTGAACCTCAGATTGCGTGAAAATATGATGATACTGCAGTCATAAAGTATATTGTATTATATGACCAAACACAACTTCAGAACACTGATTTGACATAAGAAATAAATCTTAACATTTCCTACCTATCTTGAAATAAAAAAATATAATAATCTTCTCCTACTACGCTTTATTCCCGCTTCCCATGCAGGGTCCGCGTGTTACTTTAGATGCGACTTCTTTTTAATACTACTCCCAACCGACCCGTCGCCTAGTCTGCCGCTGGGGGGGGGATATATTTTTGACTGTAGAGGCGTATGTTCATGGGGCCGGTTTGCGGGATGAAAAACGCCAGATAAACTGGAGGAAAAAACCCTACTGACCGCGCCCAAGACCGGCTAACTTGTCTATACCTGAGGAAGATCCTCACGTCTACAACGGGAATCGAACCTGGGACACTCCTTCCCCAGGCATATGGTTGCGAAGCGCAAAGCCACTAGGCTAACCGCGCGGGAAAAAAAAATGTAATAATAATAATAATAAATCTGTGTAGGTGTGTGTGTGTGTGTGTGTGTAAAAGTGAATTTAGACATCGCTCGTACAGTATATATTTACGTCTATTAACAGGTAATTTCATCAATAATTACTCCAAACATGATTGTTCTCTGCATGTCAAATCACATCAAAGACCGCACAGAGCGGTACAGCGACCCCTGGTAACTGACAAGAGAGAGAGAGAGAGAGTATAGAGTTCTGTTTATTACTTATTATTTTAATTTTATTAATTTTATTATTTACAGTTTATATTAAGTGTCATCAGTTAATTACAGCATTGGTCTTTATTTATTTTTTATTAAAAACTAAAGTTAAAAAGCAGTGAATAACTTATATATGATTACTCCAAATAGTATAGTTTCTGTTGTACAAAACAATACATTGATAAGAAACAACACTTGGTAAGAAAGAAATTTTATTATTATCATTTGTTAGATAACAAACGTTACTATATATCACCATAAACTTAATTAAATCGAGCGAAATTCTTCAGATAATCTGGCTAACAACAAAAGGCAACGTAAAAAAAAAAAAAAAAAAAAAAATTACAGTTAGGCTAATCGGTCGCAAATGACGGAGGAGCGAGGGAGGGAGGGGGATCTGATTACAGAAACTTTTAGGACTTCTTTTTTTACTTTTCTTTCTGGTAACCAACAGATCGATCTCAGATCATAAACATTAATGAAGCACTGATCAGTTCCTGGGATATCTAACTCTTACTCCATCTACTCTACTATTGTGCTGTAGGTGTCCAACCTTTATAAAAATATAAAAATGTTATAAAAATAATAATAGTTTACAATTAATAATTAATTCAGTTTCATTTACTTTAATAAAAAAAAGTAAATATGTAAAATCTATAGAATTAAATATATGAATATAAATAATTTATAAATATAAATGAAATATTTTAATGAAATCTATAAAACTAAGTCGCGCCTGTGTGGCTGTCGCAATGACATCATTTGTTTTTTGAAAGATTTGAGGTATTTATTTAAGTTCCTTTCTGCTAAAATTGAATTAACTGGTCTCCGGGAGAGGAGAAAGGATTGTTCCTCCAATAAAACAGACAAATCAGTCTGAGCGCACAAGCAATTGATAGAAAGATATAGCACCCTAAGAAGATAGGATTATATCTCCTAACATTATTACGTATTAGAAATACGAAGTCAATTCACTTGGCTGTAAGAGACTATTGCGCCAAGCACTAGGTTAAGTCCAATAATAAAGAAAAAAATGGAATGATAAAATAAAGTTGGTGGGGATGTTTTAAAAATTTTTTTTAAAAAAAAGAAACGAGGAAAGAAAAAAATAAATCCTGTTAGGTAAGAGAATCTCACGTAATGATAATTTTCTATGGAGCGTATTTGATAGTTCTCAGAGCCATGTTGACAAATCCAAACGAAACTATACAGAACTAATAATCCAGTTCTTTCGAAGCGGAAGTTGCATTTTCTGTGAAGACTGATAATACCAATGACCATTTATGTCTTACAACAGCAGCTTATTATGGGCCGTAATTTTATAAAGTTAGAATATCTATGATTTTTTTCTTACGCAGGCTTTAGCTTTCGTTTGTATCACAAATAACTGTTTTATTCAGTATTTGTTATTGTTATTATTGTTATTACATGACACCTCCAGGGAGTACAATGACTCATCGAAGGAGGACAACTCTCTGCCTCCACCACTCCATTGACCAACTATAACGAACCGCAACCATCATCTACACCAACGCCATCTACCGCCCACCACCACCACTATATCTTTCCTGGAACGTTTAAAATCAAGGAAGTTGAGTATTTTTAAATCATTTTAAAACAATCTCAAATAAGTATTGTTATCACATAATAGGTATGTATTATATATGAATCAAATGTATACAGTTTAAATTACTAATCGCTAATAGAGAAACCAAATGAATGTATATATATTTAGGGAAAGAAACCTATGAATAAATAACAAATTGAAAGGGGGGGAAACGAAATGCAGACCTTTCACGTAATGTATGTTGAATACAACAGAAAAATGGCGCTCGTCTATCAACTCATTATTTCTTCTGCGAATCAAAAACACACGCACACCACGCCTTTCTGTCAGCAATATTCGGTTGTTCGATCAGGCGAAAGCCAAAAGAGGAAAAATCTCGCTTTATCCGTACAAACATCGCGAAGCAATATCACCGTGAGAAATGGGAACCAGCATCACTTCTTTTCCCTCTTGTGTAAGCCATGCTTCCGTACCGACGAAAGAACTGCGAAAGTTGCAGTGGTCAGCCCTGAGGCATTTCCATATCAACGTTCCATTTTCTCGTAGCAAAAGTTCAGAATCGTAAATAGAAGGAGACGAGAAACACGTAAAAGCAAAAACCCAATCGACGAAGCGCAAACAGACACGCAGATACACACAAACACACAACTCAAATTTTTGAGTATTAAAAATTTCTTCAAAATTAGACGAGCAATCGATGAAGTGTGTGTGTGTGCGCGCGCGTGTGCGTGCGTGCGTGTGCGTGTGTGTGTGCGCGCGTGCGTGCGTGTGTGTGTGTGGCTGTTCTTTCTTATGATTTAATTGGAGTTAAACTGTGAAATTATGAAGGATAATTCCAAAGGAGTGGAACATGAACTGTAGACGGAGCGGGAGGGGGGGGGGGTAGTTGAGATCACTTCGCCTCTCAATAAAATCAGAGAGAAAAGCTGCCTTTATTCTTTGAATTATAATAAAATTAAAAGTTTGAAATATTAGGATTCCTGCCTTGGTTTGTTAATCCAGCGATGCTCTTCTTCCATTTCATTCCCTTTCTCACATTTTGGGTATTTATAAACGGAAAAAATGAAGCCCTGTCAAATATTCCTGACATGGAAGTGGACATTAACGAAAGAACACCTTTGTGCAGTCGGATAGACGACTCCATTTTTTTAATCTCTTTGATTAAAAAAAAAAAAAGTTTGATTCTCATTGTTGACGTGAGAAATACGAGGTGCTACCCAAATGTTCGTGGAATTTCACCATAAAAAAAAAAAAAAAAAATTACCCTAACTTCTAGTTTCCTTCGAAGTAATCCCCGTAGGCGATTCGAGTGGTTTTTTCCATGATTGCATGCATCTCTGGAAGTTCTGAGGAACCTACTGTGATTTTGCACGGATCTCCTCAATCGTGTCAAAACGACGTCCTTTCAGCAGGAATTTCATCTTGGGGAACAGCAAAAAGTCGCAGGGAGAGAGGTCACGCGAATAGAGAGGAAGGAGAATGCCTATTGTGTTTTTGAAAGCTAGGAACTTAAAAGCGTTGTCATGGTTTAGAAACCTGTCGTTGTTCTTCCACTTGACTGGACTTTTGCACCGAATACTCTTCCTTAGTCACTTCAAAACCTCACAATAAAACTTGCCATTGAATGTTTGTGGGGGTGATTCTTTGTAGGCAATGCCTTGTATGTCAAAAAAAAAAAAAAAAAAAAAAAAACAGCACTGACGTCAAAGTTGACGTGAGTGCTGCAAACTTTGCGCACTTTTTTTTCCGAATTCGGCAACTTCCACTGCGGAGACTGCTGCTTTTTCTCAGCAAAGATCTGATTCTTTACTTCTTAAAATCCACCATTTCAGCTGGAGAAGAAAATCACCGAACCACTAAAACACGACGTTACAAAAAAAAAAAAAAAAAAAAAAAAAAAAAACGCACGTAACCCAAGATGGCAGCCTCTCAGCTTGCCGCCTGTTGCATACCGATCATTCACAAAGGGTACTGGTCGTCCCTTATAGCAGAGGAAGGCCGTACTACAACCAGTTCGGGCGCGCTATTCAACTTCCCCGAAATTTTGAGTAGCATCTCGTATTCCTCCGTACCAAAATGATTTTTTGAACTTTGATGAATTTTTCTTTTTTTTTTTTAACGAAAAAGGGAAAGCGTTTGGGTAACACCAAAAGCTGTCTCCCCTATGCCATTAAAGAATGGAAGTATCACAAAAGATCTACATTACTTGTTTTATGCATGTTTATTTTGTTTTTCTGCATCTTACTTATACGAAGACATCATCTATATATTTCATTTCTCTCTATTTTTCTTCACTTTCTGAAATTGTTTACTACCTGAATAATGCTGATTGCGATATTATATGATCATCAGAATCTATTTCATCTTTTATTCTAATTTTTATCAAGTATTTTATAATGTCACGAGTATTCCACTGACAGATGTTGAATTACCCATATAACACTTTATATAAAACTCGGAAAACCAACAACGAAATGTTAATTATATGCATCATAGAGATACCCGTGAAGTTCACAAAACTTTTGACATAACCCGAAAATATTTGGATATGTCAAAAATAGGACAGATTTAGGTATAAATTTTGTTGACGCGAGTAACATATTGCATGATTATAGCAGAAATAAATATTCTATGGGTGTTAGCCAAAAATCACGAAATCTTGTTATCTCCTTCTATTTTCCCAAAATGGCGTCTCACCTTAACAGTCAGTGATTCCCGTTAGTGGAAGAAGTCAAGGCGATTGAAAAGGATAACAATCCGAAATTACCTCGAAAAGTAAAGTTGCCAGGAAATCATAATATTATATAATCCTTAATCCAAGTGTAAGCAAACAAAGTTAGCGCGTGAAGCATCTTCATGATTGGGCTACTTGTATACAGAGGCTAACGATATCACACCAGTTGCCTTAGTATCCCATGATGCAAAGCCCATCTCCTGTCGGAGACGAGTATCATGCTCTGCATTATGGGAAGGGTAACTACCCAGACTGGTTTCGACCTTCATTGAGGTTTCCCTGTTTAAGTGCGGGGTTACCTCTCCAAAAAAAAAAAAAAAAAAAACTCGCGAGATCCCCCGGATCACCCAACAATGAGCGACCTGCAGGTTCAAAAATTCAGCATTCTTCCCCCTCAGTAACAGGCTCACCCTGTCACTGAGAAGAACTCTCAGGGTTGGCTCCAACCAGTGGCAGGCCCATCCCACCACCGAGCAGAGCCGCTCATATTTCATCTGGGGGTAGCAGCAGCAGCAGCCGTGCCTCAGTTGACTTCATGGGCTACAGCATTGCCATTCATTACCCCCTCCCAGGACCTTGGTCACAGCAACAGCCGAGCCACAGTTAAAACTTCATGGGATACAGGCACTGCCATTCATCACCCAAGCGTCCAACCGGTTTCGACCCTGATTAAGGTTTCATCAGTGGGAGCCAGAAGAGATATCAAGTTTTTTTTTTTGTTTGTTTGTTTTTGACTAGACGGGCGAAGCAAGAATGCTTTTCATATTCCCCGTTATCTGCAGAAGAAAAAGTATAGATAGGGTAATATAGGTCTATGCGCTCTGATCATGTCAGGAGGGTAACAGCAATAGCCGAGCCTCAGAACTTCATTTGCTACAGCATTGTCATCCATTACCCTCCCTGGGAACCCGTTTTGGTAGCCTCGTACGACATGGGCTGTAGTGGAGCTATTCTTATCCCGGCCATCACACGAGAAGATATCAAAGCCCTAAAAAGGACTGAGTCCTTGATTCTTTATCCCGTCATCTGAATGAAGAAAATCTGTGTGGATGGAGTGTTATTGAGCTAAAAGCGCTAGTCATAGCTGAGTAACGGCAAGCCGGGCCTCAGTTAAAACTTCATTGGATACTGTATAAGTAACGCCATCTCTAAAAATTAGGACGATCCCTTGACCACTCCATTGTGCCCGAAAGACCGTCCAACTCAGCGTTGGCTCCACTCAGTGATGGGCTCCCCCACTACCGAGCAGAACCGCTCATATTCCGAGAAAAAGCATCCACCGACACAGCCCCTCACCGGAGAACACCCTCCCTGGAGACTCAAAATGCTCTCTCAGGCAATCCCCCCATCACCGGGAGCAAACCGAAGAGAGCGAAACTCAGCGTCCCAGGATAACAGCAACAGCCGAGCCTCAGTTAAAACTTCTTTGGCTACAGCATTGCTATTCGTTACCCTGGAAGTCTGAATTGGGGTGTTATTGAGCTAAAATGATGTTATAATTGAGCTAATATCAGATATGAAAGTTCTTAAAGTCCTTATAAGGACTGGCTTAAAGGGTCGAAGCAAGAATGCTTTTCATCTTCCCCGTTATCTGTAGAGGGCAGTTAAGGCATAAGGTGTTATTGAGCTATTAAAGATCTGATCATGGCAAGAGGATAACAGCAATAGACGAGCCTCAGTTAAAACATCATTGGCTACAGCACTGCCATCCATTACCCTCCAAGGGTATTAATCACCGCATCTCACGGTCGATTCATCAAGATATGAAAGTCTTTAAAAGGACTGGCTAAAGGGGCGAAACAGAATGATTTTCATATTCCCCGTTATCTGTAGAGGACGGTGTAGGGATAAGGTGTTATTGATCTATATAAATATAGCTGTGATCATGGTAAGAGGGTAACAGCAATAGCCGAGCCTCAGTTAAAACTTCATTGGCTACAGCATTGCCATCCATTACCCTCCAAGGGCATTAATCACCGCATCTCACGTTCGTTTCATCAAGATATGAAAGTCCTTATAAGGACTGGCTTAAAGGGGCGAAGCAAGAATGCTTTTTATCTTCCCCGTTATCTGTAGAGGACAGTGTAGGGATAAGGTGTTATTGAGCTATTAAAGCTGTGATCATGGCAGGAGGGTAACAGCAATAGCTGAGCCCCAATTAGTACTTCATTGGCTACAGCATTGCCATCCATTACCCTCCAAGGGTATTAATCACCTCATCTCATGTCGATTTCCTAATAT
This sequence comes from Typopeltis vanoorti, assembly GCF_054136105.1. Lineage (NCBI taxonomy): Eukaryota > Metazoa > Arthropoda > Arachnida > Uropygi > Thelyphonidae > Typopeltis > Typopeltis vanoorti. The sequence continues at coordinate 132,404,599 of NC_143552.1, forward strand.
TGACATCCAGATTATGTCGATTTCCTAATGTTGACATCCAGATTATGTCGATTTCCTAATATAATATATTGACATCCAAATATCCAATTATATCCAATTATGATATCCAGAAATCCAGAAATATCCAATTATGACATCTCCAGCTCCAGAATGTGTGCCATAATGTAAAGAAATTCTGTAATATTTACTAAAATGTAAACAGATCGAAATGTAAACTCAGATTCATGTGTTGAATAATTAAATAGATTCCCCGAATGTGATTCCCCAAAAGAAATGTGTAGTATGCACTTGCAATTACAGAATTTCCAAGCCCGTTTTTCTTTACAGAATCTTCTTCAAAGAAACAAAAAAGTGCAGTAGTATTTTTTCTTTATTTGTTAGAAAATGACACTCTTCCACACTTTGAAGGATCTCCTCGTGTAATTTCATAGCTAGATCTGTATATGTAGCACAATCGTGAAGGATGATGCGACATTTGTACTTGCGTTGGAAAAACTGAATGGGTTCGAATCCAGTGTTACTCTTCCAGTGAAACTTCGCAAAACAGACAAACCTATCAGTATAACATGCCCAATTTATAGACAAAATACACTCGTCTCATAGACTTAGTTATTTCGCCAGTAATCCCAAATAACAACAGCAGCAGAGTAGAAGAAATCACTGTATGGCCGCCTCTTACTCCTGACTTTTAGACTATTAGATTTCTTTTAATGGAGTTTAATGTTACTGGGAAAATGTTGGAGGCACCTAGCAAGAGCCGAGTTACACGTTAGATGTATGCTGAAGTACTCATGAAGTCTAAAAATTAAATATTTTTTATACCTCCAAATAAACAATCTCCTAACTGCCATTCGCAATATTTTTACTTCCATATGTTATTTTCTTTTTAATAAGGATTTCATTCAAAATATCCTCGTTTTTTTGTAAAATAAAAAAACTTTTGTTAGCAAAAGTTTTTTTTATTTTACAAAAAAAATGTTAGCAAAGCAACAACATCAAAAAAAAAAAATGAAAGGACTCATTATTGTGAGAAATCTATAACTTCGTGATATAAGAAAACTGTGATGCAGAGTAATTTTGACTCTTAGTTCAATCTTATATTAGGGATGATAAAAACAAATAAAATACATATTTTTTGTATATTTCATTTCACGTAATTTTTTACAAAACAACTAAAAATGTATTAATCTATTAAACTATACAGATATACCATTTAGTTTTTTATATATGCTAGTAATAGTTTTAATTTTCAGTAAAGTTTGGATTGTTGAGATTGGGAGAATCAATCGACCGTGAGATGCGGTGATTGATTCATTCAATCCAATACCCTTGGAGGGTAATGGATGGCAATGCTGTAGCTAATGAAGTTCTAACTGAGGCTCGGCTATTGCTGTTACCCTCCTGCCATGATCGGAGCTTTAATAGCTCAATAACACTCTATCCCTACACTGTCTTCTACAGATAACGGGGAATATGAAAAGCATTCTTGCTTCACCCCTTTAAGCCAGTCCTTATAAGGACTATAAGTTTGGATTGTTGAACATGTCTTGTTTAATAATGTGTTAATTAGGATATATCTAATGTCTCGTTTAATGATAATTTAATAATAATAATAATAATGCATATGCTAAGGACTGGCTGAGTTAGCAGATGATCAAAATTTAATTTGACAATGGTAAAGAAGGCATGACAGCAAATAAGTAAAAATAAGTAAATGTGATATATAATCTAGGCCACTCCAAGACGAGACAAAACAGAGATGTGGCCAGTCACCGTGGAATAGACAGCAACCTCACCGTGTAACCTTCCTTAGTAAACTATGAAACAGAAAACCATGTCGGATTTAAGCAACAGAGACAAGGTTGGACCCTCTGCAACTTTTGTCTCTTGGAAACATTACAGGAAAGAAGAGAAAGAAACTCGGCAACGTAAGATGGATACTATGAAAATAGCATATGACGAAGGTACCTTAAACCCTCCAGGGAGGGGTATTTCCTGAACCTTCATGTCTGAAAACCAAGAATCTTCTCTCAAGGCTTGTAACTTGGAATGTAAGGACCTTATATGAAGCTGGGAAGTAAGATAACCTTATACAAGAACTTCAAGCAATGAAAATTGACATTGCTGGTATGAGTGAAGTCAAATGGACTAATAGTGGAAAAATAAAGAGAAAGAGCCATTCAATTATATACTCATGTAGAGAGAGTCATAGGATTGGAGTAGTATTTGTACTAAAAAATAAGATTATGCAATCCTTACTTGGATTCTGGCCCATAAGTGACAGGATAATTGCATTAAAAATTGCAGCTCAACCTTTTAATACTTTTATTGTCCAAATATATGCACCTACTTCTGATTACCCAGATGAAGATGTAGAATGTTTCTATGAAGACATTCAAAATGCACTTCTTCTTGAGTATTCTGCATTGAGCAGGTTCTTCCTTTAGTAGTAGAAACTTTCCTTCCACTCTCTTCTTTTCTGAGCCTTCTCTTTCAAGGTTGTGTACCTGTCTCCATTCAGCATGTCATCTAGCATTGTTTTCCTTACTCTTCCTCTGGGTGTTTTTTCGTCTATTTTTCCTTCGATGGCATTTCTGATGATTCCATTCCCTTTCAGAATATGTCCGATTCCAGTTTCCCTTTCTTCTTTTTATCATCCTTAACAGACTTCATTCTTCTTCTACTCTTTTTAAGACCTCTTCATTAGTTATTTTATCTGTCCATTTGATTTTTTCCATCCTTCTCCAAATCCACATCTCAAAACTTTCCAAAATCCTAATTTCTTCTTTCTTCAATGTCCAAGTTTCAGCTGCATAGAAGGCAACACGCCGCACATAACTTGTTATTAGTCTTTTCTTTAGGTTTCTATCCATTTTACTTCTGAATAAATTCCAATTTCTATTAACGGCATCTCTTCCCATCGCTATTCTTCCTTTTATGTCACTTTTACATCTTCCATCCCTGCTAATAACACTTCCTGGATATTTAAATGTCTTTAATTGATTCAATTTTTCCCATTTATTCTGATATCCATATTTGCCTCTTTTCTTGCTATTTTCATTACCTTTATTTTTCTGATGTTAATTTTCATTCCATAATTGATACAGGATTCCAGTAATCTGTTCAACAGATGTTGTAGTCCTGTTTCAGTGTTTGATAGTAATGCCTTGGCATCTGCGTATCTTATTGCAAATATCTGTCTACCTCCAATCTTTATTCCTTCTTCCAAATTCTCAAGTGCTTATTTTAACTTTGCTTAGGAATACATGTTAAACAAAATTAGTGACAGAGAACAACCTTGTTTTACTCCTCGTCCAATGATACCTGGTTCTGTTGTACCGTATATATGTCTCTCACCCTGGCAGTTTGTCCCATATATAGTGAAATAATTAGCCTTCTGTCTTTCCAATCCATACCAATCTTTTCCATTACTTCTACCATCTTATCCCATTTTACAAAGTCAAAAGCTTTTTCGAAATTTATATAACAGATGTTAACTTCTTTATTCACTTCCAAACTTCTTTCACTTAATATTCTTAACTGTCCAATAGCATCTCTTGTTCCCCTGCCCTTCCTGAAACCAAACTAATCTTCCCCAAGAAATTCTTCCACTTTAGATGCAATTCTTCGTGTTAAGATTCTCATAAGTATTTTTGATGTATAGGAAATGAGGCTTATTGTTCTAAAATTCTTTCAGTTCACTGCATTACTTTTCTTTGGTATAGGTATAAATATTAAGATCATAAAATCTTTTGTTAGTTCTCCTTTGTTATAAATTAAATTTATTATTTCGGTTATTTCTTCAGTTCCTTTCTTCTGAAGTTGTTTCAGGAATTCTGCAGGTATTTCATCTATTCCTTCTGCTTTTCCACATTTTAGTTCTTTAATGGCCATTTCTATTTGTGTCTTCAAAATTTCTGGGCCTAGATCATCTTCATTTACCTTCTTTATATCTTCTAATGGCAACTCATTTAGTCAATTTTCCTTGTCATATAGATCTTCAATGTATTCTTTCCATCCCATTAGGATTTTATCTTCTTCAGTTACGATTTCTCCATTCTTATTTTCTATGCCTCTAGTTCGAATTCCATTTCTCTTGTGATTCATGCTTCTTGCTTTTTCATATAAAAGATCATATCTTCCCACTCTCTCATAATTTTCCATTTCTTCACATTGTTTTTTAAGCCACTCTTCTCTATTGCTTTCCGCTTCCCTTCTCAATTTGTCATTCAGGGTTCTATATTGTATTTTCCCTTCTGGGGTGTCTATTTTTTAACTATCGTTATGGGAAATCTAAATGCTAAAGTAGGCTCAGAAAAGATCTCTTCCTGCATGGGAAACCGGGACCTGGAACATAGAAATTCAAGAGGAGAAAGATTAATACAGTTCTGTGAAGTTCTGGTAATAGCAAACACTTTATTTAGCTTCCCTTCTAGAAGACTTTACACATGGAAAAGTCTCGGAGACAGCTGTAGGAACCAGATTGACTATATAATGATTTAAAAGGATTCCGGAATAGCATCTTATAAGCCAAAACATACCCAGGGGCTGATATTGGATCAGGCCACCACCCTGTGGTCATTAAAGCAGCAATACAATTAAAAAAAACAATGAAACCTCTAAACATAGAAAAATATGGTCTTGGCTCCCTTGAAAATCAAGAAATACAAGATACATTTTTAAAGGAACTGGCACAATCCACTGCTGTTAATGTTCCTGATCCCACCAAATATCCTTACCCTAAAGATGAGATTGAGGATAGATGGCAGAAATTTAAAGAGGGCATAAAAAAGGAAGTAAAACAAACGATTCCCAAATTTGAGAATAAAATGAGTAAACCCTGGGTGAATGACAAAATACTGAAAATGAATGAGGAAAGAAAGAAACACAAAAATCGTCTGGAATACAAGGACTTAAACAAGGAGATCGGGAAAGAATGTAGGATCGCAAAAGCACTATGGCTCAACAACAAATGCAAGGAAATTGAACTTCTGGACAAAAAGCACAAAACCAGAGAACTTCATGAAAAACGTTAGGGCGCTAACTAACAAACCTTGCAAAAGGGTAGGTTCTCATTGCATTAAAGATACCAGTGGAAATATCCTAATGGAGAAAGATAAAATAAGGAATAGATGGGTAGAGTGTCCAAAGGAGCTCTACAATCATGATAGAATAGATAAAATAATGCAAGATTTGGAGGGTCCTACTATTCTTACCTGGGAAGTAACAAATGCCATTAGGAAACTGAAACCAGGAAAAGCTCCAGGAATGGATGGAATTATGGTAGAATATCTAAAGGCTTTAGATGATAAGGCTATAAGATCACTGACTGACATATGTAACAAAATATACGAACTGGACATCTGCCAAAAGATTTTAAGCACTCAACGTTCTTACCAATACCTAAAAAATCGAAGTCAATCAAATGTGAAGAATGCATAACAATCAGTCTGAGCAGTCAGATAGCAAACGTTATGTTATATATCATCCTAGGAAGAAATAAACATAAATTCAAAATGGAAATTAATGAAACACAATCTGGTTTCCAGGAAAATTAAGGAACTAGATAAGAACTCTTCAACATTAGAACTATTATAGAAAGATATCTGGAGAAGCAGAAAGAAGTCTACTTATGTTTTATTGACTACACAAAGGCCTTTGACAATATACAACATGAACAACTAATCAAATTCATCAGAAATTTAGGAGTAGATGGTAAAGATACCAGATTACTGATAAATTTATATTGAGAGCCAACTGCCTCAATATAGATTTATCAGGAGAAATCTGAGAGGAATTCCCAGTAAAGAAGGGTGTCAGAAGAGGCTGTGTTCTTTCTCCTGTATTGTTTAACCTCTATACTGAAAATATCTTCCAGCAAATTAGAACAATTTAAAGTAGTCAGCGTAGGAGGCAGGAATATAAACAACTTTAGATATGCAGATGATGCAGTATTGCTAGATGAAAATAGAAAAAGATCTTCAAAACCTACTAGAAGAGACGCTGAAGCTAAGTGAAAAATATGGACTTAATTTCAACTTCAAAAAAAAAAAACCAAAACCATGCTGGTAACAAGAGAAAAAGGGAAAATACCCGATATGAATATTACGATCAGAGGAAATACTTTAGATTAAATAGAGAGTTATATATATTTCTGTCAACTAATGACAGAGAATGGAAATTGTGATAGGGAAATATTAAGAAGAATATAAATTGCTAAATCAACCTTGATTAGCAGGAAAATCATTCTGACCTCAAGGGAAATTCACACAAAAACAAGAATTAGGCTGTCGAAATACTACGTATGGTCAACACTGCTATATGAAGCAGAAACCTGGACAATATCAAAATATTGCGAAAATAAATTAAAATCCTTTGAGATGTGGATCCTCAGAAGAATTGTTAGAGTCCCGTGGACTCCCAAAAAAAAAAACTAATTTAGAAATATTATAGATGATTGGAGAAGATAGGAATCTGCTGAAAACCATTGAGAAAAGGAAAACCACCTACCTTGGTCACATACTAAGGCATGAATCTCTACAAATAACACTTGCAGAAGGAATGATACAAGGAAAAAGAAGAAGAGCAAGACAAAGAACAGATTGGATGGGAAATATTAAGGACTGGACCTTTTTTGTCCAATGAAGAATGCAAAAGAGAAGCACAAAACCGTACATGGTGGAAACTCATGGTAGTCAATCTCCTGGAAGGAGATGACATCTGACAAGAAAAGAAAAGCTGAATGTCAATGTTGTTTCGGTTGTTAACCAGTTTATAAAGGTAAGTTCTTGGTATCTGGAGTTGATTTTTGTGCTGATGCTGCCATTTGGCTCTCTCTCAATGCCAATATTTAACTGCCTTAGAACACTTTTTAACAGTAAATGAAGCGTTTTATGTATACTCGTACACACACACACACACACACACACACACACACACACACACACACACACACACACACACACACACACACACACACACACACACACACACACACACACACACACACACACACACACACACACACACACACACACACATACACACACACACACACACGTATTGGTTTATAAATAAAGCATGTGTGTATGTAAGATACATATGTAAAATATTTCCACTGTACAATAAATAGTTAAGAAATTGCTGGAATATAACAAGAATTTATATTTAAATTTTGTAGTATCTGGACAGGGCAAATGACGAGAAAGTGTTATCAAGAGGGGTATCTGTTTAGAACTCTACAGTTATAAGGGATAAATGAAACATCACACAGAACAGCACATAGTGTATATTAAAGCTGAAAATTAGCAGCTAGAATTGAAGGAAAAGCACACGAAAATTTAGTTTAATGCAAAATCAGGTGTAACACAAAGGTCTACATTATCTCCACTCTTATTCATCATCTAAAATGGATCGCACTGTGGAAGAAAGTATCATTTAACACCACCTGATATTAGAACTGGAAATATCGAACTTAGCTCTTTGCAGATGATGTTGTACTCTTAAACACATCCAGTACAAGTTTCTAGGATTCTCTAACTAAATTTAACACCAGCTGTAACACATTTGGCATGAAAATTACCAATAAAATTTTAGTAAAGATCGTAAATTACTTATGGATAATCAAATAAGATAGTCAAAGCTGGTATGGTAGGAATCCAACTGAATAAATTTATATAGAATAAGAGAGAAATTAGCCAGAGCTGATGAGAAATAAAGCACTTGATCAATGTGCTTTATGGACCAGAGAAATGAAAGTTCTGAGAGAAAAAAAACTAGAGGAGTGACCAGATAGCATTAATAGAAGAATCATATTAAAAATTAAGGTATTAGAAAGCAGCTTGATGTTAACATTCAAGAATGTGTGAGCTGAGATATGTTCACTTATATAGAATAGGAGAGAAAAGGCTAGCAGAACAGATTTAATATTAAGATGATGATCCATGAAAGGACCAAGATCTAGGTAACTTGATGTAATTAGAAGTGTCTTAGAAAACAGAAATATATATATATTAAAGATACCAACAAATGTAATACTTGGTTTTAATTCATTTCCTAAGAAAGCAAAACAAAGTTTTGCACGTGAAATCATTCACGTCTGAGCTACTTCTGTATACAGGCTAATGACTTCTTATCACTTGCCTTAGTATGTATCCCATAATGCAAAGACCACTACCCAGACCGGTTTCGACTTTTATTGAGGTCTCTTCAATGGGAGCCACAGCTGGGAGAGATACCAAGGTTGAAGTAATGCAGAAGTCATATATATATATATATATATATATATATCATATACAAGTAGAGCAAAGATACTTGAACTTCTTAATAAAAATCTCTGGATGAGAGAAAGATTTTTACCTTATATATAAAATACGTTAAAGATACTAAGAAATTTTCTACTTGGTTTCAATCCTTTTCCCAAGTAAACAACAAAACAAAGTTTTGCGCGTGAAATGTATTCACGTCTGAGCTGCTTGCAAATACAAGCTAATGACTTCTTATCACTTGCCTTAGTATGTATCCCATAATGCAAAGGCCACTACCCAGACCAGTTTCGACCTTTGCATAGGTGAAGCTGGCTCTAAAAATAAGACGATCCCGAAAGATCGCCCAAATCACCGTTTTTCCACTCTGTGACAGGCTCACCCCGTCACCGAGAAGAACTTCTCAAAATTGACTCTACCCAGTAGCAGGCTCATCCCACCACCAAGCAGAGCCATAATCTCAGCGGTGGCCCCACTCAGAGACAGGCAAAAACCTACCCCCCGAGCAGAGCCAGACCTAGACCGTTTCGACCTTTATTGAGGTCTCGTCAGTGGGAGTCAGACCCGGGAGAGACACCAAGGTTGAAGTAATGCAAAAGTCATATATATCTCATATACAAGTCAACCAAAGGTACTTGAACTTCTTAATAAAAATCGCTGGATGAGAGAAAGATGTTGAAAGTTTTTTACCTTGGGTTTAAAATATGTTAAAGATACCAAGAAATTTTATTCTTGGTTTTAATCCTTTTACCAAGTAAGCAAAACAAAGTTTTGCACGTGAAATATATTCATGTCTGATATTCATATTCATTTCTTGGTATCTTTAACGTATTTTACATCCAAGGTAAAAAACTTTCTACATCTTTCTCTCATCCAGAGATTTTTTATTAAGAAGGTCAAGTACCTTTTGTCTACTTGTATATGAGATATATATGACTTCTGCATTACTTCAACCTTGGTATCTCTCCCGGGTCTGGCCCCCACTGAAGAGACTTCAATAAAGGTCGAAACCGGTCTGGTTAGCGGCCAATCCCATTATGTATTGCATTATACACGCAAATATGCATTGCATTCCAAGTAGCTCAGACGTGTATGTATTTCACGCGCAAAACTTTGTTTTGTTTACTTGGGAAAAGAATTAAAACCAAGAATAAACTTTCTGGGTATCTTTAACGTATTTTACACCCAAGGTAAAAAAAAAACTTTCTCTTTCTCTCTCTCTCTCTCTCTCTATATATATATATAAGAACATTCTATCAGCCACATACATTCAATTCCTGTTGATCGTTTTTGTCCTTCGAATTCGTTGAAAACTTCTAGTTAATACCCTAACTTTGCGATTGCCCAAACTTCTAATATGGAAAGTAATTAGGTTGTTCAGTGGTTCTATTATAACTTTACTTGCAGTTTTTTTTGTTTCCTCTCGAACTGTGGGTTCAAATTTTCTCTTTCAATTTCCCTGCAGAAAATACCAAACCCATGCATGTCATGGCGGAAAGATAAATCAATAATTTAAACAAAAGACAGTGAGTATAAAAGGGGAAAAAATGTCGTTTTTTTTAAGTTTCTCTTTCCGCCCTCTACAACCGAGTCGAGCCAGTAGGGGATAATTAGTAATACTTAGTTTCCACACTTTTTACCTCATTGCTTCTGTCACAAATTCTGATAACGATGACCTACTTTGCCTATTTCATACGTCCCTTCGAATACAGATAACACCATCATTAATCTTTACTGTGCATGTAACTCATTATTTTGTGGTAACTAGATAGAGCGACTGCTTTGAACATGTCGAACATGAATACCTCATTTCACACTGATGAACTATTTTTTCCCCAAAATTACGGTGATAATTCAAATGGCAGAAATAATCACGATGTTATCAGAGTACTACTTTGTCATCTGAAAATGCAACACTCATCTCATCTTCATTCTCCACATACGGAGCCTTAACTCCAACGCCAAATTTGAATTGCCTTCATTAATTTATTTCGTTCGAAGTACCTTCTTTATTTATATCCCTTCATCACCTACCAATACACTAAAATCTGTAAAATTTATTGGAATCGAGCACTGTAATCTAGCTTAAAACAAATACGTAGTGTTTGTAGGTCAAAGTAATACTGTTCATATGTCTACAGTAAAATCTACGCTATATATATAAAATGATAAGCTTTTTATGTCACGTTTTTGAAACGTTTTGAAACTCAGGGGCTACCCTGAGTGTCGAGTCTTCAAAATTCGAGTCATCAGAATTCAAGGAGAACTGGCCTACCAGTCCGGAACACGGGGGGGGGGCGTAGGCGCCAGGGGGGGAGCCCCTAGTATATATTTAAAACTACCCTTTATTCTAAGCTTTTTTTTTTATCATACTTCAAAAGCTTCAAAAATTCCAAATTAGACAACCAAGTACGTTGTTGTCCACTGCTGCCCTCTATGAAATTAACATGAATCAGAGTTATGGCTAAATAAATGAGATCGGTCATTTAAAGAAACGCGAAGCCAACGATCACGTGGTATAAAAGAAGGTTAAGCTGATAAGAACAAGATAAAAATAAGAAAATTTAAATTTTTATTGTAATTATATATCCTTACTAGGGGGGGCTACTCCCCTGGCGCCTACGGCAACTAACCCGCCACCCGTGTTCTGGACTGGTAGGCCGGTTCTCCTTGAATTCTGATGACTCGAATTTTGAAGATTCGACACTCAGGGTAGCCACTGAGTTTCAAAACATTTCAAAAAACGTGAAATAAAAAGGCTTATCAATATATAATATATATATATAGGGTAGATTTATTTGCATACTTTTGTATAAAATAGAGTTTCGTCTTTAATTAAATATTTTTGTATTCTGTATAATACTTCATATGCGCCCATGTTTTAAATTTCCACTGCACATGCTGTTGTGCAGTGGAAATTTAATTACATGCTGTTGTGCTGTTTATTATATGTCTAGCGTTTGTACACTACAGTAAAGGCTGTTTTTAAAGGAAAAATTAACGAAAAATTGTAGTCAATATACCACTCAATAGATGAAAGTATTCAAGCGTTTTAATTTTAATTCATGATATAATATAGTTTATTTTTCTAATGAATAATTATAATAACTATATAATAAAATATTTTAAATATATTAATATTAAAATATTTCTAAATATGTTCAATAATTTGAAATATTTTAAATAATAACAGAAAAATTACTCCAACACCTTTCAATAATTAGCAAATTAATATAATCAACTACGATTTCAGTAATTTAAATGATAATGTATTATCATTCATAATAAAATAATATTTTATTATGAATGATAATACATTATCATTCAAATTACTGAAATCGTAGTTAATTATATTAATTTGCTAATTGAATGATAATACTGGATTTTGGGATTATTGAAAAACTGAATACCCTTGGAGGGTAATGGATGGCAATGTTGTGTAGCCAATGAAGTTCTAACTGAGGCTTGGCTATTGCTGTTCCTCTCCTGCCATGATCAGAGCTTTAATAGCTCAATAACACCTTATCCCTACACTGTCCTCTACAAATAACGGGGAAGATGAAAAGCATTCTTGCTTCGCCCCTTTAAGCCAGTCCTTATAAGAACTATAAGGATGGATAATAATAATAGAGAAGGATGAATCAATCGACCGTGAGATGCGGTGATTGAATCTTCAATCCAATACCCTTGGAGGGTAATGGATGGCAATGCTGTAGCTAATGAAGTCCTAACTGAGGCTCGGCTATTGGTGTTACCCTCCTGCCATGATCAGAGCTTTAATTGCTCAATAACACCTTATCCCTAAGGTGATATTGAGGCATCATCCCCGTTATCTGTCCTCTACAGATAACCGGGAAGATGAAAAGCATTCTTGCTTCGCCCCTTTAAGCCAGTCCTTATAAGGAATGATAATACTGTAAAAGATAGTACTCATATTTGAATGCTTTGGAAGTTGTCAATATCGGATGTCCGTTTTGTGAAGATTACAAATATTTTTGTATTCTGTATAATACTTCATATCCACCCATGTTTTTAGTACTTCATATCCGCCCTTTACATTTAGTTTCGATATCGTTGGAAACAAGAGATCAGTATTTATTTAAGTCTTGTACATCCGGAAAAGACATACTACAAGGTGCCGATAGAACAACTTTCCAAAACGCTAATATACACTCTCTGTTTAATGTTTTATTTATCCCATATTTAAGTTGTAAGTCTGTAATTAGAATTGAAGGAAATACAGGAAGATGGTTTGATGAAAAATCAGATGTAAGATAAGGGTGCCCATGATTTCCATTCTTATTCTTATTCTATATGGATCGCATGATCAAAAAAAATAAAAACTTGCATTAAGCCTGATAACCGAATCGGAGATATTAAACTTAGATCTATGCTTTATGCAGATAATGTTGTACTCCCTAAACACATCCAGTGCAAGTTTTCAGGATTCTCTAAATAAAATGAATAACAAACATGGGCATCAAAATTGGCTATAAAAAGACTAAAACTATGAAAATAGATAGAAACATAGAAAGTTTCACCTGAATTTTCAATGGAGGACGTAACAAATAGAATAAGTAAAAATTTCAGCTATTTAGGCACAGCTTTTAGTGATTGGCAAATTAAATCTGAAAACAGACAACAGAATAACAAAGCTGGTATGGTGGGTAACCCAACTGAATAAATGTATATGGAATAACAGAGAAATTAGTCAAAACACTAAACTAGCAGTATACAAGACAGTGTTGACACCAATTTTAACTTATGGATCTGAGAGCTGGGTTAGGAATAAAACACTTGATCAAAGACTGGAGACCACAGATATGAAACTTCTTAGAAAAATTAGGGTCCTGAACAGATGGCATCAATTGCAAAATCATATTAAATATGAAGATGTCAGAAGTGAACTGGACATTGTTAGCATTCAAAAATCCGTGAGTAGATTAAGTAACCTCAGATTAAGTAATCTGAGGTTACTTAATCAAAATGGGAGAGAAAGGTTATTAAAACAGGTGTTTGATTTCAAGATGGCAGGAGAAAGATCCAGAGGAAGACGAAGATCTATGTGGATTGATTCAATCAGAACAGCCTTAAAAGAAAAACGGTAGATACAACGATATCGGAGTGCTGACACGTAATAGACTAATTTGGAGGAAAATTTGTCAGGCCAATTTGTCTGATCTGAGGAATGATCACCTTCATTTTTTGAGATCTACTCAGTTGATCTTTCGGTTGAAAATCCTAATAAAAAGATCTCGAGGACATCCCCATAATAGGACAAATTTTGTAACTACTCAAATACGGACTTATTGCATTGATAAAAATCACATTAGAAAAAAAAATGGGATAACATAATAAAATCTATTTTTGCCGCTTTCACGAACTGCATGGTTAATAATTTAGGTAAGTTTTTCAACCAATTCTAAGTTTTAGTTTTCTTAATATTTTTTATTATTATATAAAGAAAATTTTATTTTTTTAGTATATAAAATATTAAAATTGCTCATTTTAAGTTCATTTTACTTGGGCTAACTATTTTCATCATTGTTCCATCTTTTTTTTTTTTTTTTCAATGTTGTTCCATATTCCTCACGGTTAGCCTAGTGGCTATGCGCTTCGCAACCATAGGCCTGGGAAAGGAATGTGATTCTCATGGTCGACGTGAGCAGCTGAAAGATCTTTCTCAGACATAGTCAAGTTAGCCTGTCTTGGGCGTGGACAGCAGGGTTTTTTATGCCGGCATAGTTAGCCAAGCGGTTAGCGTATCCGCTCTCAAGGCTGCGGATTCGAATCCCACCTTGGGAATGGATGTTTGTAATTGTGGAAATACTAGTGGTGATGGTGGCGGACGGTAGATGGCGTTGGTGTGGTTGCAGTTAGTTGTAGTTGGTAGATTGAGTGATAGAGACAGAGAGTTGTAGAGTAGGTGACGTCCCTCGATAAGACTTTGGACTCCATGGAGGTGTCACATAATAATAATAATAATCGTACAATTCGTAATAAAATGGTATTCAATATGGAGAAAAACTAAAATGAAAATACGTAATCTTGTGCAGCATGTTTTTGCATCTTTTACAAAGAAAGCAATTTAAAATTAGCACTTGTTATTTTTATCTTAACAAAAGGTAGGTTAAAAATAACAAATGATGTGTAGGATTCATAGGTTATATGATGTATTCACTGTTCACTTTTTTAATATGTTATTTAAACCTAAAGGATTAACAGGCACGATTACTAGCAATAATTGTGCCTATTATTGTTGTTAGTAATAGTAGTAGTATTTGGATTACCAAAAAAATTGTAAATTCACAGATACAAGTAACTGTTAACCGCTTGTGTTCTCTGATAAGTTTGCTTGTTTTGAGGGATTAAAAATCGCCATTTCTGAATGCAAAAATCCTGACAATAACATGAAATGGGATTGGCTAACTTACTTTTCTGAAAGAAAGCTTTTGTAAATGTTTCTCACACCATGTCCACATTTCAAACTCAGGTGCACGCGCATGTCTACTCCTCCTTCCTACCTAATGTGCATCACTATAACTCTTAAAGTAATTTAATCAAGTTGCTTTGTTTTGGACTACAGTTACCTAATTACTAGTTTCTAAACATCACCCAACTGTAAATGAGCTTGTTCATTATTGAAGTTTAAGAAAATCTTAAGTATTTCGTACAATTTTACACACACACACACACACATACAAAGTTCTTAGCAAACATCTTCAAACTTACAGAAGCGTAAGATAGATTCTTAAGAGTTTTCACGGTGAAGTATTCCTTCCTTCGTTTCCAACTTGACAAGAAGGAAAAGTCAGTTGAAATCTTGAAACCATTTTTCTAATGTAATCCCGATATGAAATCGAAACACAAGTGGAATCACCTCATAGATTCATTAGTCATAATACTATTCCATCTCATCACACCAGCACCACCAGCCAACTTTTAATTCCTCTTTAATTGTAGCGCTTAACCATTATCCACGAGATATTAATGCCTCCCACCAACCACAACATTACCTCGAGCGATAGCTTTACATGTTCTTCTCGCGTTTAGATTCCTTAAATCGAGCCAACGCACTGAAAGCTTTTCTCGTTGAAAACGTTAGAGGCAATCAGGCAAACACGCTACAAACATGCTCCAGGTGGTGTCCAAAGATGTTGGTGTCAAAATATTAGCATAATAAATTGGCTTTTGTATGACACCATCCATGTCTAATCTTGTAATCAGTGATTTTCTAAACACTTGACATCGCGCATCTTGTATACATTATAAACACCTAAACATGCGAAAAATTAATAGGGAATAGATACGAAGCTGAAAAAAGATAGCAAGCATTCAAAACAGCCACGAACTGAAAGGATTATATTCGATGCATAAAGTTAGGCTACTGAGCTCATTTATTGGTCACGCTAGTATTCAGTACCCTAATTTAGCGATTCTGCATTCCTCTGGGAGATAAACAGAAAGACAAGGAATATTTAAGACATATTTATTTAAGGAATATTAAACTGCTTTTTTTACAGTTGCGTTCATGAATAGCATGTGAATCAGGAAAATATTTATTGAATTTTTTTAATCAACGAATGAATAATTTTTCTAGGTCAGCTATCTTGTTTCAAGAAAAACATGACCATATTATTTCTTATTTCAAAGACATCATTATTTATTACTCCAAGTAAGAAATCTGTTAGATTTTAAACTTCTTTTCTCACTTTTGCATACAACAAGGATGTTCCCTGTCCTGCTTGTCCTCCCGATCATCGTTAATTTAATTCTTTGTCTTAGCTAATTTATTATCATCATCATCAAATTCCTGACATGTACCCTCAAGGGGTGTACAGGATATGATAGTACTCCATGAAAAATTTACATCATTACTAACTTCCTATCTACAATTTTCCTCCAAATCAATCTGTTACCCGTCAAGACACACATTTTCAGATCTTATATTTCTGTCTTCTAAGGCACTTTGTACCATATCAACCCACCTATATCTTGGTCTTCCTCTGGGTCGTCTTCCTACCAACATGGCATAGAACACTTGTTTTGCTAATCTTCCCTCTCCCATTCTGTTTAAGTGACCAAACCACCTGACATTAGCTCTGCTAATTTATCTATTTTTATTTTTCTACATAGGGAGATGTAAGATGTCTCAGTAAATGATTCCAAATGGAGTTTTTATTTATTTATTTATTATTTGTATAGAGTAGTTTATATTTCTGTATTAATAAGTAAAAAATGCATATTACCAATAGCTGTTGCTGTGTATGTGTGTGTGTGTGTGTGTGTGAGAGAGAGAGAGAGAGACAAACATCGGCATTTATTTTCTGTTGATTACTTATAGAAAAATATACATACAGATCCGAAAAGAAGGGTGCTGTACATTTTGGGATAAAAGATTTTTTTTTTAAATATGATTTCTTGTCTACTATAATTTATATCTTCTTCAACTCATATGTCCTTTAGGACGGGAAAAGTCCTCTGATTAGGGGTCACGACAAATTAATGCAACCGGCGTGTCCCGCCTCTGCTGCATCCTGTAAAGGTAAGTATTTTTGGCTCTACATCTGTATTTACGGGGCTATTTGGTTGTTTTGAGGGACAAGAAACCGAGTTTCCAGGAGAAAAAAACTCTCTAACTCACTATTGTATTGAAAATGATAAAGATTTTTCATGTCATAGACGGGAGTCGAACCTTGATCTTTCCAACCAAAACTCTCGTCTATACCAACTGAGCTACGGAGGTTACTAATTCATATCTAATTATATCAAACGGATATAAGAAGAAAATGCGTGTTGACCAATAATTTTTTCTGAATTTTTTTGACTGCAGCTTTTTTAATGGCATTTGTCAAGCTTCAATGTATTAGAACCAAGTTGGTCATGTTACTATTCATTATACAAGCTATCAGAGTTCAGATATTTTTAATTTTTTTTTTCATCTCAGCCGACTTGACCTCTTCCATTTCATAAAAACAAGTGTCCAATCTTGAGAAAAGAATCTAGTAAGGACGAAAGAAGGTGAATATACGGAACACTGAAATACTCACTATCTTTGAAAAACCGTAACTCTAGTAAAAACGTGCGAACTCCGCACATACATCGTTATACTTCTCAGTGAATGTCCCATATAAAGCATTCAATTGCAAAGGAGATCATGGATTGTGCTTTCTATCAATCGGTGCAGTTCCGCAAATTTCAATGCATTCGATTGATTTCGAGAAAAGCTATTCTACTGATATCTTACGGCTTTTACGATCTTCTTTAAAGCACTTAAAACCACTTGTAAACAGATGGCAAGGACTAGAGCAGTATCTATTGATTCCCGTTTGTGTGTTTTTTTTCCCTTCACTTCTTAACATTCCATTGGTGATTTCCCAAGTTTAATATAAAATTTTACATTCACAGAGCAATCCAACATTTGTCATTGCTTCACCGACACAACACATGCATACAGGAAGTTTATGAATACGTGAAGCGAAATAGCACGGCTTTACTTCTTCGAGTGTGTCCGCCACATATGGATGCACTTTCGTTTTTTCTTTTGAAATTTCATGACTTTTACAGATCTTTGCATTATTTATTGTAACGGGTACTCTTTGATCATTTTCAAACAACATATGCTTCTAATGATTTCGAGCAGATGGGCTAATCAAATGAAGTCAGAGGGGGATGCAAATGAGATTGCAAGCATAAGTAGAGTAGAATCTGCTCTACTTTGTACTAATCAGTAATGATATATATGACAGCCTATGTGGATGTATTTTTGATCACATCCTTTGATTTGGGTATCCTATAAAATCAAATCTCTCATATATAAACATTGTGAATGGGATAAAGGTTTACGTAATCCGGTCTCTCCCAGATTATGCTACCTTAGTGATTTAAATGATTTTTAAGCATCTTCAAAGGTTTCACTGCAGCATCAATGCTTGTAAAGATGTTTACGAGCGCTTATGCCACAGTGGAAACTAACAATCAGCTTCAAAGCAGATCTGACCTAGTCGATATTTTCTTTGTTTGCTACGAAAGTTACTGTAAACTGTTAATCAAGTCACTTAGTTATTCACGTTTTAATTTTTCGTTAGAATTTTCTTTATTCTTAGAAGTCACAAGAAAGACCGTGAATACACTAAACCAACCACTGTATTAAAAACTATTGTTTAATACCGTATAGGAATGCGACTGCCAATACCGATCCTCTTCAATTCCTTGCACATAGTTCACTGAGATATGAGTCGGGAACAGCCTTCATGAAATGCTTTGGTCAATTGCTGCACAGAAGTTCTATTTGTCCGTAAAGCCTTCCTCAAGCGACCTCATTCCTGAGAGAGTGTCATAAGATTACAGTTATACCTCTTAGACAAGCCATGTGGGTTATTTTTCCACTAATTAAACAACCGGGATATCTCACCTTTTGAAACCAGTCAGCTCTGCTGTTTTTAAAATCGTGTGGCTCTAGTCAGACGGGCACCCACAATAAGCCCTTTATGGATTTCGAAAAATCCTTTGTTTTTCCTATTGTGACCAACACCATTGACGATTACTGACCAGCAGCAGCATTCTTAAATAGTTGCGTAGGCCACGTCGCGACGCACATGACCAGATATTTACGTATATATCTGCGTAAAGGTTTCTAATTCAGTGGCTAGTTTATGTGTATTATTAATTTAATAATACTGGTTTTCTTTTGGGTGAAACATCCTAAATAAAATCCATGGATGACACATGACCGGAATGCACCATTCCCATAATAATGTAGCTAGCGATTCTTAAACTTCAACACCCTGAGAACTTCCTTTAATTTCTAGAATAGAGTAATTTTAACAAACAGAGAAATAAAGATTGGAAAGTTCATTGAACTGAATAATACCACCTTTAAAGAGATTCTTAAAAAATGTAACAAGTAACTTTTAGACAAGCGCCAAAAGTATTTTAAGGTTTGGCCAATGCCAACTACAGAGCAATTGACACCGAGGTACTTGAAGAACGTGGCTAAACAAGAGAAATAGGAGACTGCTGATCAAGTCACAGATGTTGCTGGCAAACTCTTTATCTCCTGGTTGATCTCTCTCTCTCTCTCTCTCTCTCTCTCTCTCTCTCTCTCTCTCTCTCTCTTTGTGCGTGCGTGCGTGTGTGTGTGTACCATTCACTAAGAGGAATAGATAGTAGCACTCGTTTAGGCTTAATCTTTTGAAAGCTAATAAGGAACCCTCTTTTCTTGTTTCAGTGACGGGACTTAATTCCAGAATTGCTTTAAATAAAGGGGGGGGGAAGAGTTCAAAGTTTAAAATTTCTCTACGTGAGTAACTGAAACATTTTTCTGTAGTTCTCTCTTCTTCTGAACTATCACCATAGAAATGATCACAAGGATGAGTAATCACCATAAATATTCAACTGTTTATTAATTTTAATACACTATTGGCTAACTTATTTCTTTTGATAAAAACTAGGAAAACAAATTTATGTCCCAAGTATTGTCAATTACAACGCGAGAATAAATTCAAACCTTCAAAGTGAATAGTGAGATAAATTATATCATGTCGAAAAAAAAATAATATAATATTTTTTCCCCTAAAGATAAATGGTGCAGTTCGCTAACTTCAACCTCCAGAAATTTCGTCGATAAACTTGATCTGATTATAAGTGGTTCAGAGAAGTTGACGGTGTTATACATCGATAACCAATTCACTTTTCTACCGTCCTGATAATGTTAAAGTTACCGTGTGAATTTTTGCTTCGTCATCGATGAAGTTGATCAAGGGATGGTATTTTCGTGAAATCAATAAATGGCTCTGCATTTTAGTTGTTCGGAATATAAGCTTAATACGGCGTTCATTTCGCTTAACAGTCAGCTCTGTTTGGCGAAATGAGGCCCGATTGATCTATTATTAACTATACGTAAAGATAATAGTTAATATTCGACAAAAGTTATCTGTAAATAATTCCAAATTTTGTCGGCAGGTGATGCTCTAATAAAGTAATGTTACAGTCATGCAATGTATCTTTTACTTAGTAAAAATTTACCTGGGTTGTAGGCTATTTTAATGTGCATTTCTCAGATATGAATCTAAAATGTATTTGCATCGGAAAAAAGAATTAAATCCACCCCCACTTCTACGATACTTTTTACATCTCTTTTCACACTTCTCGATTCTAATTATCTGGTTCGAGGTTACAATAATTATGTGAGGAAAATATGTGAAGTTGCAACTTCAACAAAGTCCTTATTCCACTTTAAACACTTGATACTGTATTTGTCTCTTTTATCTGACGAAGCAATTAAGTCCTCTCTCTCTCTCTCTCTCTCTCTCTCTCTCTCTTTCTCTCTCTTCTGAGTCATAAGGAAATATCATTATGCCACGCAACTCCTTGCTTTGTTCAAGAGCTTAAATTTCCACCCAGACGCACAGATTAACTCCGGTTCATCGACTCTAATCTAGTGGCACCTCCTTATCTTAAGTGAATCGTAATAAATAGCAGATGACAGCGACTCAATACTTAAGTTGGTAGTTAGTTTTTATATCGTTCGCATACTGGACCTGTCACGTCTTCCCAACTGTGCGAAGGTTATTAAACAGTCTCCACAGCCTGCTTAGTACTATCGATTTCTCAAACCACTCTTGCAAAATTCTAACTTGCATGAGAAGACGAAAGATTATTTCTCATAGAAGCACACGTGATTATTGTGTATTTGAGTATGAAGATTAATCTGAACGAACGGAAACTTAAATGGTTCAGCAGTTGTTGGAAAAGATGAACTGTTTCCGATGCGCATTTCTATATTTAGTTATTCTACTAATATTTAAAGCTAGTTTGTATACAATGAACTCGCATGTAATAATCTAAATCGCATATGAATAATATAATTAGATGGTTAAAGCATGACCGGAAGTAGTACTTATTGAACCGGATATTCATTAGTTAGATGTTTCAATGTCTCACAGAAGAGACAACCTGCTGTTTACACCTTTCAAAGCAGCCACCCTTAATCCTTTTCTTACGGACTTTGTCTTCGTGTAATGCCCACCAGTTGTGCATTCGTGATTCACAATGCGTAATGGATGGTGGCGTGCATAACAAAGACGCATTAACTGCAGCCAATAGCTGTGCACGTTCTAAATTGCTTAATTATAAAGAAATGTCAATGTGAATGGAGAGACAATAAGTGCTAATGGATGAGATGGGAGAACAAAAATATCTCGAGGCAGCTGGACGATGCGTTGCCATTTAGAACATGTCTGTCACTTTCGTTATCACAGTTAATTTTCCATCTTCTTTCACTTTCCTCTTTTCCACTGGTTTTTCCTTTCTTGATGTTTTGATTCTTTATATCATTTCCCTTTTTGTTTAATTATGGCTTTTGCTAGTTCATTCCCTTGTTTTGCTGCTCTCATTCAATCTTTCTTAGTCCTAGCATTTCCCTCTCTCTCTCTCTCTCTCTCTCTCTCTTTCACACACACACACACACACACACACACACACACACACACACACACACACACACACACACACACACACACACACACACACACACACACACACACACACACACACAATAAGTGGCACGTGAATTTCTTTGTTCACTGCGAGACAATTATTCTGCTTACAAAAAGCCTGACGTGGGTTGAAAAAGTTCCATGCTTTTTCTCGAGAAAAAAGTCATATCTCTCTCTCTCTCTCTCTCTCTCTCTCTCTCTCTCTCTCTCTCTTTCTCTTTCTCTCTCTCTCTCTCTCTCTCTCTTTCTCTCTCTCTGTTATTATTCGCCCCTTTCTTCTATTATAGTGTTTTTCTACTCTCTTTGTTTCATCTTACTTATTCTCTCTCTTTCTCTCTGTTTAGTTTTCGTTTATATTAATTATTCCTCCAATCACTTTGCTGCAATAACATACTCTATAGCAGTGGGGCGCACCCAGGGAGGGGGTCAGGGGGCCCTGGCCCCAAAAAAGAAAAGGAAAAAAAAAACACTAGAAAATTTTCCAAAAATTTTTTCCTAATTAAAATTACTTTTTTTTTATTTATATTGTGTCGTGTCTTCTATTTCTATACTACTTATGAATTAGCGGACACATAAGATGGGAATACCCTATAGTTCTCGGGAATCACGGTCACTGTTGAACGCGAGGTGAACGAAGTATTACTCCATCGGGCCGACGCTACTTCGTTTGACCGAGCCGGGCCAACGGAGATCATGTATTGGCGATCACTGCAGATGCTCAGGCATAGGTCATATGCAATGCGTAGTGTGTATTCTCAAATCGTATACTTAACTCGGCTCTTCAGCCTCCCTCCCCCCCCCCCCCCCCAAGATTAAATCCTGAGTGCGCCAACGCTCTATAGACATCTAGTATTAAATAAGAATCTTTTTTTTTTATAAAAAAAAAAATTGCTTAGTATAAATACAGCCCATAGAATATTCTTATTTAGTATTGCATATTGTTGTTTCTCTGGTATTTAGTTCGTTGAAAAAAAATTAGAAAAAAAAGAAAGAAAGAAAAAGAAACTCGGTGTTATTTTTTTGCAAGACTTTGTAAAAGTAATCTCAAGGGAGCAGAAACCACAAGGCCAAATTACAGTAACTATGAAAGATCGGTTCTTGTCTGGAACGTCAAATCGGTCTGTGTTGAGTCGTGATCGCTCAGATTAGCCATTGGACTTGTTGTTACCACCATTAATACACGGGCCTCCCTCGCAAACTACTGTATTTATGAAAACAGATTGCCTGTCCGCGTGTACGCTGAAAGCAACATCTAAAGATGAGACAGTTTGTCAAAGCGTTATTATAGCTTTCATCTCGGAATTACAAACGGTACTCCGAGGTTAGAGGATTGTGGGCTTCGTTTCAAGTGGGAATTCATCAGATTAGCAAACTGAAGCCATTAGATGATGAAAATCGGGGAAATCTTTGAGGTAGTCGAAAGGAGAAGGCTATTTGAGTAGATGGGTATGGTGTTTTAAATGAGAACTACATCATTATTTAGCGATCCCGTAATTCTAACATTAGATGGCTTACTAGCAACATGTTATCATAACGACTTTATTCAACCTATTTTAGGAAACTGATGGACACGTAACCGTGTAAGAAAACTCAAAGTAAATTTTTCAAAATATCACTTCCGAATACTTCTGCGTTCTGAATGGCACAACATCATTATATTGAATTAAAAATCTTTCGGAACATTCAAAGTTTGCATAGAGTTTTCTGCGGTGAAATTTTGCTATTAAAGAATGAGCTTATTGATTTCGAATTCGAGACAGAAAATCAGAGAATATTTTGAGGTTGAATTAAAATACGTTTTATCATTATTGTGGGGCATAATATTTAAAAGAATATTCAAAATTTAAAAAAACACAGAAAAGTGAAGAGACCAGACAA
Source organism: Typopeltis vanoorti (assembly GCF_054136105.1). Classification (NCBI taxonomy): domain Eukaryota; kingdom Metazoa; phylum Arthropoda; class Arachnida; order Uropygi; family Thelyphonidae; genus Typopeltis; species Typopeltis vanoorti. Next base: position 132,428,240 of record NC_143552.1, read on the forward strand.
GAAATGATTTCTAAAAAAAAAAAAAAAGAAAAGAAAAAGAAAGAAAGAAACTTCAACTAGAACAGGAATTAATTTTTGCGAAATTCTATAGATACATTTTCTGCATAAATAAAATAAATAAAATATACTCTCAAAGTAGAGTTGTAAATGTAAATATTTCTATCTTTTTCTGCAGAAATGTTTATAGTTGGCACTGTAATTCAGTTCTGATGAGTTAAGCGATCTAATAAGGGTCTTCCAGATCAAGGGCAAGATTAGTCCTTGGTTCCTGCTAACGTTTTGTATACAGCGGGCAACTGCTGTGGCTTCTTTAAAAATTCGGAAGCGTAAATCCTTCTCTATGTAAGGAATTGTGCTTCTCTCCCACTCTATGATAATATGGTTCGTTCTTGAGAAATGAAAAGCTAACCCCGATTATTCTTCTCTGTTATTATTCACGTCACCAATGTGTTCTTTTTGCCTCATTTCAAGGTTCCTTGAAGTCTGGCCGATGTAATTCAAGCCGCACGAGCAGGGTATGTTGTAAACTCCAGCATATTTGAAGAAAGGATGGCTATCTTTTAGGAGATCTTAAGAATTGCCTAATCGTTTCTGTAGGTTTAAAGGCCACTCTTATTTTATGTGGTCTAAGGAGTCTTGCAATCTTATTCGAAACTGTCCCTAAGTATGGAATGACGACGGTAGAAATATAACGTATGTCATCTCGTTGTGTTTGGGGGAGAGGGGGTTAGAGAAAAGTATCTTGTGGACAAGTCTTCGAGGAAATCCATTCATGGTAAGGTTGCTAGATATCAGGGATAGTTCTTCCTGGAGGTCTTATTGATCTATTGTAAAGAGAGAGGTACGGTTCTTCAGCATGTGTACAATGCTAAGTTTCTGAGAAATGTGGTGGGAGGAAGTGAAATGTAAAGAACGTCCTGTATTGGTAGGTTTGCGGTAAACTGAAAGGTTGATATCACCATTCGTTAGCTTCTTAATTAAAGTGTCTAGAAATGGTAATTGGTTATCTTTTTCAAGTTCTAGAGAGAATTTGATTGTGTGGTGTAAAGAGTTGATCTTGTTTAGAAAGTCTAAAAGGTCATTTTTTGTGTGGTTCCAAACAATAACGATATCGCCCAAGTATCTCCACCATACTGTGGGTTTAGGGTCTACTTGAGATAAGAGTTTACTTTCAAAATCCTCCATAAAGAGATCAGCACAAGATGGAGAGAGGGGACTACCCATTGCAAGGCCAGTCAATTGCTGATATATGGTTTTATTACACATGAAAAAGTTTGATGTTAAACAATGACGGAACAGAGAAGTAATATCTCGTGGAAGCAAACTTCCCAAAATGTTGATGACTTCCTCCACAGGGATATTAGTGAATAGAGATGAAACATCCAGGCTGGCTAATAGGTCCGTATAGGTGATTGAGATGTTGTTCAGTTTCTCTACGAAATGTTGCGAATTTCGTATATAAGTATCCAAATTATGGACGTGTGGTTTGAGGAGGCGGCCTGTTAGGTGTTTAGATAACAGATGAGTGGGCGAATTGATTCCATCTACAATCGGGCGTAGTGGTATTCCATTTTTGTGTACTTTAGGAGCACCATATAGTCTTGGTGTCAGTGGATGCATAGATTTCAATCTTCGTTTTAGCAGTTCACCATGTGACGTATTAAACCGTTGGTATCATTGTGATTCTTTAGTGTTGGATCTGTGACTAGGACACGGTAGGTTGATGTATCCGATAGTAAGCTGTTAATCATATCTTCGTAATCACTGCTGTTTAAAATCACTGTTGAATTTCCCTTATCTGCCTTTAATATGATAATATTAAAATTATAATTTTTTTAAAACATCTTTGGCACTTCTACGTGAACGGATACAGCATACCCGATTTCTTTTAAGCCAAATAGATTTAGAATGTTATCAGATTTAGGACGATATCTCTAGTACTTTAGACCACGATATATGGTCACTTTTGGACAGAATGGTCACTATTAGCTATGATAAAGCCTTTACAACAAGCAAACGAAACCAAATCAAAACATTTAATGATCTTTATACAACACGTTTTAAGATAAAACCTTCTCTAGCAGATAACAAAGTTATTTTTAATTTATCAGATCACGTATTAACAAAACCAGAGATCTGTATCCTTAAAAAAGATTTCAATTTTGCGATAACACCTGATCACGTCCCTAAAATGGATATCATTTGTAATATAGAAAAGGTAGTCTCGTCGTTACCGGAACTCATAGCTAATGATATTAGATTAAAAAGTAGTATCAACCACTCATCTTCCAAAACTGCTAACAAAAACATCATTCCTCTGGAAAAAAGAACATTGTATAGTTTGAAGAAAAAGAAAGACATTATCATATTAAAGGCAGATAAGGGAAATTACACAGTAATTTTAAACACCAGTGATTACGAAGATATGATTAACAGCTTACTATCGGATACATCAACCTCCTGTGTCCTAGTCAGAGATCTAACACTAACGAATCACAATGATACCAACGATTTAATACGTCACATGGTGAACTAGCCTATAGACTTAAAACGAAGATTGAAATCTATGCACCCACTAACACCAACACAAAAATGGAATACCACTACGCCCGATTGTAGATGGAATCAATTCGTCCACTCATCTGTTATCTAAACACCTGGAAGGCCTCCTCAAACCACACGTCCATAATTTGGATACTTATATATGAAATTCGCAACATTTCGTAGAGAAACTGAACAACATCTCAATTTCCAATATGGATCTACTCGCCAGCCTGGATGTTTCATCTCTATTCACTACCATCCCTGTGGAGGAAGTCATCAACATTTTGGGAAGTTTGCTCCCACGAGATATTACTTCTCTGTTCCGTCATTGTTTAACATCAAACTTTTTCATGTGTAATAAAACCATATATCAGCAATTGACTGGCCTTGCAATGGGTAGTCCCCTCTCTCCATCTTGTGCTGATCTCTTTATGGAGGATTTTGAAAGTAAACTCTTATCTCAAGTAGACCCTAAACCCACAGTATGGTGGAGATACTTGGGCGATATCGTTATTGTTTGGAACCACACAAAAAATGACCTTTTAGACTTTCTAAACAAGATCAACTCTTTACACCACACAATCAAATTCACTCTAGAACTTGAAAAAGATAACCAATTACCATTTCTAGACACTTTAATTAAGAAGCTAACGAATGGTGGTATCAACCTTTCAGTTTACCGCAAACCTACCAATACAGGACGTTCTTTACATTTCACTTCCTCCCACCACATTTCTCAGAAACTTAGCATTGTACACATGCTGAAGAACCGTACCTCTCTCTTTACAACAGATCAATAAGACCTCCAGGAAGAACTATCCCTGATATCGAACAACCTTACCATGAATGGATTTCCTCGAAGACTCGTCCACAAGATACTTTTCTCTGACCCCCTCCCCTCACAAACACAACGAGATGACTTACGTTATATTTCTACCGTCGTCATTCCACACTTAGGGACAGTTTCGAATAAGATTGCAAGACTCCTTAGACCACATAAAATAAGAGTGGCCTTTAAACCTACAGAAACGATTAGGCAATTCTTAAGATCTCCAAAAGATAGCCATCCTTTCTTCAAATATGCTGGAGTTTACAATATACCCTGCTCGTGCGGCTTGAATTACATCGGCCAGACTTCAAGGAGCCTTGAAATTAGGCAAAAAGAACACATTGGTGACGTGAATAATAACAGAGAAAAAAATCTGGGTTAGCTTTTCATTTCTCAAGATCGAACCATACCATAGAGTGGGATAGAAGCACAAGTCCTTACATAGAGAAGGGTTTCCGCTTCCGAATTTTTAAAGATGCCACAGCAGTTGCCCGCTGTATACAAAACGTTAACAGGAACCTAGGACTAATCTTGCCCTTGATCTGGAAGACCCTTATTAGATCGCTTAACTCGCCAGAACTGAATTACAGTGCCAACTATAGAACGTTCCTAAATAACAACAAGTGAGATCATGCACACTCTATGCATGTATTGCACGCGCTCTGTTCTTTGTCTAATATAATTGGAATCGGTTGATTATAGTTTGTGACAGTTTTTTACTTTTTAGTGCCTTACATCAGTTATGTACCCTGAAGATGCCAACAGACTTGTTGGTGAAACTAGTTGGTATAACTTAGTTGTTTCTTATATGTACTTGATCAATGTAGTCCCGTTACAAGTCATTTCAGAGCAATCATAATCATTCGTAGAGATTTATGACTAAAAAAAAAAAAGCTTATTTCTTTGAATCTTACCTTTGGATTCGAATCTGTCTGCCTTCCTTACAAGAAGTGTTGAATATTGAAGGAGGATTGAATTGTCCTGATTGCGATTTCCTCATCGAACGGAAGCCAGCGTATATCGACATTTCGGACAACCTTGAATGTTCCAGTCTGTATTTTTGTTTCAGCATTGCAGTGCTCTGATGTTCTTGTGTTATGTGATAAAACATTGTAAAGTAATTTGAATATAACGACTTAGAAAAGTTCCTTTCTTAGAACTCCGACTCAGAACTCCAAATTCCGACTTTATTCTTATCGAATGATTTAAGCGTGAAGTAAGTGACACACAGAAGTTATTGGAATTGACAAATGGAATCAGAAATCAGATGAGTTAGGGCCACCCAGACACACAGAATTGAGAAATGCATTATCAGAAATCAGAATCCGATTTCTTACAGAAATTATATTATTTCTTATATAGATAGTTATTCATAGATTCCTCAGATATAAGAAAATAAACGAAACTTTAAAATGAGAATTTTTTTATTTCTTTTTATCCTGCTTATAATAACTATATTTGTCTGTTTTCGCATAAGCCTTTCTTTAAATAAAGCAATATGGAAAAAATGTATGGTAAAGATAATGAGATATATACATAGAACGAATAGATAAGAGAAATATTAAATTAATAATAAAATTCAAATTAATTTTGTAAATATTTAAATTTCTTCATTTTTAAAAAGTTTATTTTAATAACACATATTTTAACTTCAAAATCAGCGATATATAGAATACACCACTTTTTATAACATTTAAGTAAATTATAATTGATTGATAAAATGGCTGTTTTTTTTATTGTTTTTTTTATTTTACTTGTTTAATGTAGCGAATGGAAGGAGAGATGTTCGATTACACGGATCGACTTCTGAGCCAGAAACTGCCTCACAGGCAATACGCAGACGCGTTGTCGTGTAACAGAAACCAATTGTAGTTGTTTTGGAAAAGTACAGACGTTGCACCATTCCTAAATAATACTGACCTTTCGCTGTTGTGCTATCAGGAAGAAATTTTCATTTGTCCGTGCAAAAACTGGCAGTCCACAGCGTGGTTCATCCTGCAGGGACCCCTCCCCTCTTTAAACGTTGAAAACTAGCGGAACACCTGTGCACGACGCAGACAGTCATCGGCGTAAACTTTCTCTAGGTCTTGTGTAGTAGTTTTTTCTAAATTACAGAAAATTTTTAACACAGCTCTTTGCACTTCTGACACGCTCCACTCACACACTCTTACTTCAACGGTTGTCACACGAAAATTACAGAGTCACCGGACTCGAAATTTGCGATTACAACACACTTCACAGGTCAAAAGTATACATACGTTAGTTACTTTCATGTAAAAGGCTGCCCTGTGAAAAATCAATCTCATTATTTAACGGGCACACTGTGTACTTTATATCAAAGGCAAAACAGTCTAGAACATTACCTAAAATTAACAACATACTATCAAACAACAACAAAAACACAGAGACTATGTCACTAATTCCGGACCTAAATCCTAAACCCTATATAAAATATAAATCTGATTATTTCCGTGACAACTCCTGAACAGCCTCTAAAAACTTAGGTTATCGTTTTATTTTATGGAGGGTTAAAAAATATTGAAGGATGATCCACAAATATATATATATATATATATATATATATATGGATATTTACAGAAAAAAAAATTAATTAGTTTTTTTTTTCTTCAGTTTCTTGAGGAAGGGATGATCTTATCATTCTTGGAGCTCTCATGGCTCCACAAAGCCAAATTTATAGCGCAAGCTCTTCAGCGGAAGCGATTGAACTACTATAGAATTACCTTCAACAATAACAAGAATGCCTACTCGTTTTGAATTGGTTTTTAAATTAGTTTTGAACCACCCATAAGAAGTCGTCGCCACCGCTACGAGTGGATCTTGCTTTATGTAACTTATCTGCTGTATAAAACAAACATTGCTTTGATAATTTTAGCTAAAGCTACATAAGAGTTGCTTCGTTGAAAGTTTTTACTCAGTTACTGAATTAAATTTACAGTCACTTCCTATATATACGTGTTTTTTTTTTTTTTCTATTCCCGAAAACTTCGTGACAGCATACAAGTATTAAAACCTTTACAGTGACTTTTAAATAAATAAATAAATCCTCAAATTCCAGAAGAGAGTGCACGGAGCTTCTTTATCACCTAACTTTTTGAAGAAAGCAGCCGATATTTATCCTTCAGTAATCACTATAGCGAGCTCAAGCTCTAATGAATCGAGGTTTTCAAGGGTGAGATTATAGCAGAGAAGTTTCGTCATCTCGTAACCCTAAAACATAAAAGTCAGGTTTAAAAAATCCTGAATTTCGGAAAGGAAAAATCTTACTTTCTATGTAAAAAAAAAAACTTGGTTTTTTTATCTTATTATAAATAAGAAATATTAGGCTCACCTTTACTGCCAATTTGTAGACTCATGGGGAACGAGAGTACAAATTGGCAGTAAAGGTGAAAACTACCAGCGACGGTTAAGGATTAAAGAGCTCGTCTGCTTGTCGATTTCCACAAGTTAAGAGAGTTTTACCTACTCCCTCTGGCGGAATAAAAAGGCATTAGAGGATTCATTATTTATATTAGTTAAAATAAAGGATAAGCAATATCCATTATTATTTTATGTCAAGTAGACAAAAAATATTTAAGTTTGAAACTTCAAAAGGTTCGAAAGGTATCAAAAGCTGTCAGAGTACAAACACTATCGGTACCCATTGCTATAGTAGTTCTCGTTCACTCTCTTTTAATCAATAAACATTATATTAGTTTTAATTATAATTAGAGAAATGGTGCTGATAACATTTGAGCTAGAAGTACTAATTGCACTAAAAAAGAACATTATTTAGTTTCTTATCTGGAGCCTCTGAATTTTTTTTCTCGTAATGTAAGACAAACAAGTTGCATGTTGGCGCCATCTAGCAGCACTAATATGAACTAATCAAAAACTTTAATAATAATCGCTTCTTCAGAAAACATTTTGAAAAATATATATCCCGTAATCACAAGAGTATCAAAACGAAGTAGCTTAAACTAAAAATACATTAAAAGAATTAATTTTAACCAACGCTCTTTAACCTAATAAAAAAAATATTTTTGGAAACTCTGATATGAATACGCCACTGATAAAAAAGTGTGTTTATTTACCTTGTTAACAATGCAATTTAAAAGCAATTAAGCCTAATAGATAGCCCTGTTGTCTCTACGTAAAAGGACGTCAAAAGTCAATAAAAACTACCAATATCTTTTTCTCATTTACGCTACAAGCGGGCAGTTAATCAAAGTTTTGGAACATTAGTAAGTGAAGCAAGAAAAAGCCTGACTTATGGACTTTTATCAAAGCCTTCTGGTATGGTCATTATCGCCCCATTTATCGTACATGGTCATTTCGATTCTCTCGAATGTTGTGATGCAAGGATGGTGATGACAAGCAGAATAATGAATGTGCCAGCCTTTGTTGACGTGGGAATTTTTCTATTGATTAGTGATTAATTATTGTCGTTCATTGTGACAATTACAGCTCTAAAGGAAAGAGATACTCGCAAGAAAGTATTGATGGCTACATATTTTATTAACTAAGAAAAGTTTCTAATTTCATTATTGGGGAAGATTAAGCAGGCGGCAAACTCTTAACATCACTGCCAGATGAATGGTTTTGTAATTTCTAGTACTTAATAACCTTTATAAGCTCTACACTGATTATTACATCGCTCTCTCTCTCTCTCTCTCTCTCTCTCCAAGTGTAAGAGTATATAATATTTGAATTAATTATTCTTGTGTAGAGTGGAAAGTTAAATTGCAATACGAAAAGGAAGAAAAATAGAACAGCTAGAAGGGGAAAAGTTCTTTTTATAGTTATCGTTCAGTAATTATAATATTTTTAAATGTGTGAAGTATACTAAAAATATAAATGATAAAAATACAGAGGGATCATTACTATTATTATTATTACGTGGCACCTCCAAGGAGTTCCAAGGACTCGTCGTGGGAGGGCATACAACACAACTCATCGTCTCACTTACTTAATCCTGTAACTACAACACAAAGATGCTGCTATCAACTCACAACGCCATCTACCGCCTACCACTAACACCAGTAGTATTTTGTCCGTAAATTGCACGTGTTCTCATGATCAATATGTCCATATCATCCACACCTTTTTCTGTCCCCCCCCCCCACGCTTTACACCTAACGTTCTGGAATTTGGTTGATGGTCAGTTTCTATGTTTGCTATTGTTTAGAAGATTAACGCGATCTTTAGTCAAGTGGATAGTCGGAAGTGACACGAGAACGCAGCAAACTATTTCTTTCTTCTTGTGTTCCATCCTAACTAGTCTTCTATGTCTTCTAAATTAGGGGAGAGTATTCGACGAGTCATTCTTATTCAAGTTCAGCTAATGTAGGAAAATTTTACCACGAAATTCTTTGAAATGATATTACAGACTTAGAGGAACTCTGAGAGAAAGAAGTGTCATTTATTCTTAATTCGTATGGTGGTAAGTGTTTATGTCATGGTCCTGACATTTCAATAAACAATGCTAAGAAACCAAGGATGCATTTTAACTTTAGTGGGAATAAATAAGAGTAACAATTTCCTAGTTGAAAAAAAAAAAAAAAAAAAAAGGTATTGGAATTTTTTAATCTCATCAATATATGAATACTTTTTCTTTTGGAATAGCAATTTGAGTGAGGAGGATATTTATCCAGCATAAATTTTTTCAAGTATTTTGTTGCGTCATAATTTAAACAAAGACAAAGCCTGATACACTCATATTTTCATATTTTGAGGCCTTTATTTGAGCAAACGATATGGATTATATAGGTGAGAATTTTATAACATCAAGATCCGGACTAGTTATATGGATGATGAGAGTTTCAGATGGATACAGCTCTCAGAATTTTCTATAAGGTGCAAAACTTAATGTTTCATCTTAAAGCTAATGTATTTTTATATATTGTGTGCCTTAAAAGAATTTTTCCTACAGTAAATTGATATTATTTGTAATTCCATAAGAGATAGACTAGATAATAAATACATTGACTATAAAATAATTCCAATTCTAGGTCTGTAAAATATATTTGAAAACAATTTTTCTTCATGAATAATTATATACAAATTTTTAATTTTGATAAAATATGGCTATAATTCTTGTTTCCTAAACACTTTGACGAAATTCCTCTGTTTGTGAAATTGCCTGAAACTTATGATAAAATCTATAAACTTAACAGTAGATTTTTCTTTTAAAATTACCAAGTGTATCTCGTATTAGTATATTCTTGGACAGTGATGTAACATACAAAATCTTATTTATATCATTCTGAGTTAATTTTAAAAAAATTACTGAAATATAATATAAAACTTTTTATATGAAGACCACTAATCGTCTTCTGTAATTCATAATATTTATTATTAATTTAGTGTGATAAAAACGATTGGATGATGGCATGACGGTAGTTGTAAAAGGGTAAAGCATAACTCTTTTAATACTCCCCGTTGTCTGGCACAAAGGAAAACATTGATAGGAAAGATTTATGAGCATTTAGCTCGCCCTGTGGGAGGCTGAGGGATTAGGCGATATTGTTGGAAAGTAGAATGGCTTTAGGTCTTCTATGCTTGTAGAGATCGTTCTCGCTGTAGTCTGTAACTGGTTGTATCAGCTGATTAAGGCGCGTAGCCTCTTTGGAAAAGAACTTTACTGATAGAGAGCGAAGGAATGTGGAGATTTATGGAGTATTGGTATCACGGTGAATCTGTTTTTGGTTCTGATGAACCATGGAGCATTTTAGTATTATTCACAAACATTTGTTTTGTATTCGTTGTAATTATAGGACGAATCACCATCTGATTGAGTAATAGTTTGTTCCTTGTGTTTAATTCTCTGTCGATTAATCAAGGGATAGAGTTCGATGAGAGTTTTGGATACTTTCACACAGATGTGCCTGATATGGTTACTGAAGCACAATCTTTTGTCTAGTAGTAACCCAATGTATTTGGTTTTTATTTGCCATGGAATTTTTGGTACCAAAAAGAGTAACGTCCCCTTTGGGAGATGCTAGTCTTCTGGAGTGAAGAGTATGGCTACGATTTTTTGAGGGTTTACTTGCAGTTTCCAGTCTGAGAACCATTTTTCCTAGTACTAAAATGCTATCTTGAAGTTTTTTGGTTACAAGGTGAGGACGGAATGATCTAGCTAATACTGCTGTGTCATATGCGTATAAAGCCATAATTGATGCCATGTGGGATATCTGTCATATAGATTGCAGATAATAGCGGGGCCAGTAAGGATCCTTCTGGAAGTCCAGCCAAAATTTACGTTAGGTAGAGTTCGTTCCATTTATTTTGACCTGCATTTTTTTGTTGGTAAGGTATGACTTGACTAAACGTATCATATTCATTGATAGGTTAACAGTGATAAGTTTAAAAAGCAAACCACAGTGCCAGAATTCATGAAATGCCTTTGCAATGTCAAGAAACACGCACCTGTGTGTTGCTTCCATTTGTATCCCGTAGTAATGTACTCAATTAAACGATGAATTTGTTGGTGGTACTATGATTTCGAAGAAAGCCGAAATGTTCATATTGCATAATTTTTAATCTATCTGCTGATTCTCGAAGTCTAGAGAGGGTAATTTTTTCGGCAATTTTTCCTAGATTTGATAACAGGCTGATGGTACGATAATTTTGAGGTAAATGAGGATCTTGTCCCGGTTTGTGAACTGGAACAATGTCAGCAATTTTCCAGGAGGGAGGGAAATATTGCATTCTAAGGAGTGCATTCATGATGTTGACAAGATCCGCTATAGCTTTGCAAGGTAGTAATTTGATAACTTTATTTGTGATGCCATCTGGACCTGAAGATTTTTTTATTGTTGAGATACTTGATGTTAATTATTTCTACTAGTGAAGAAGAAGCAATTAGATTTGAATTATTGTCAGGTTGTTTTAGTGTGCGTCTAACATGACGGTGTACCTTATAAACATGATTGATGTTTACATTTTCGTATGTAAGACTGCATTGTTTTTCCAGATTGCATCCTATAGCTTCTGCTTTTTCAGCATCAGTGTGTGCTAAATCCTGATCTAATTGGACAGGAAGAGAGATTTGTGTTTGTTTCTGAGTTGTTTTAAGAATTTCCAGACGGAACGATCTACGGGATTAAAAGAATGACAATTTGTTTTCCCACTTCTAGTTCTATGATTTTTAAGAGCTTCTCTGACTGAGCTGTTCAATTTGTTGAGGAGTTTTTTTTTATCTTGTGGAGCACGTGTATTATGATATTTCCTTGCTTTATTTATCTCTCTAATTTTATTCATAATATCTTCTAGAATACGGTTAGACTTATAATAGTTGTAGTTTTGGTCACTGCTGTTAGTGCTTTGTTGAATTTAATTAGAGAGGTTATTTTTATTGCTTTATCAAATCTCTTCCTTTGATTTTATGCTGGTTACAGCACCAATGTATTTTGATAATCTTTCCCAAGTTATGAAGGGTTTTTGATTGCCTAATTTAAGTAGGATAGGATTGTGGTCTGAGAACAGCTCATTCAGTGATTGAACATTGTATTGATATTTGACGTTCTGTAGGATAGCAATATCAAAGACATTGGATCTGCCAAGAGGACTGTGATGGGTAGACTCAGTAAGACTAGCCACTACAATGTAGTTCGACCCTGTATAGTTGTAAAGTATGCGATCGTTTTTATTGGGCTGTGTTACTGTGTTAATTTCCAAGCTGGATGCTTGGAATTCCGATCCAATTGGGTAATAAAAAATAAGTTTGGCTCGATGGGAGAAGCAAGATTGCTTTTCGTCTTCCCCGTTATCTGTAAAGGACAGTGTAGAGATAAGGTGTTATTGAGCTATGAGCTCTGATCATGTCAGGAGGGTAACAGCAATAGCCGAGCCTCAGTTAGAACTTCATTGGCTACAGCACTGCCATCCATTACCCTCCCTGGGTACCCATTTTAGTCGCCTCGTACGATATGCATGAGCTACATTGGGGCTTATAAGTAAGTAAAAGCCAACTCTAAAAATTAGGACGATCCCTAGACCACTCCATAGTGGCCGAAAGACCGTCCAATTCAGTTGGCTCCACTCAGTGACGCCACCCCCACCACCACCACCACTACCGAGCAGAACCGCTCATATTCCAGGGAAAAGCATCCACTGACGAGGCCCCTTCCCCGCCGGAGACCACCCTCCCCCAGAGACTCAAAATGCTCTCCTAGGGCAACTCTCCCGAAAGCAAGCCCCCCCCCCCTCACCGAGAGCAAAATTCCGGAAGAAACCTGAGAGCGTGAAACTCTCAAAACTCACCGTCCCTTTTAGTCGCCTCTTACGACACGCATAGGTTACTTCGGCGCTATTCTTATCCCGGCCACCACACGGGAATTCTTGGGTAAAAGTCCTTATAAGGACTGGGGCGAAGCAAGAATGCTTTTCATATTCCCCGTTGTTTGTAGAGGACAGTGTAAGGATAAGGTGTTATTGAGCTATAAAGCTTTGATCATGGCAGGAGGGTAACAGCAATAGCCGAGTCTCAGTTAGAACTTCATTGGCTACAGCATTGCCATCCATTACCCTCCTTACCCATTTTAGTCGCCTCGTACGACATGCATGAGCTACATTGGTGATTTTCTTATCCCGGTAACCACATGGGAACCTTGGGTCTTATGTTATCCTTATAAGGACTGGCTTAAAGGGGCGAAGCAAGAATGCTCTTCATCTTCCCCGTTATCTGTAGAGAACAGTGTAGGGATAAGGTGTTATTGAGCTATAAAGCTTTGATCATGGCAGGAGGGTAACAGCAATAGTCGAGCCTCAGTTAGAACCTCATCAGCTACTGCATTGCCATCCGTTACCCTCCAAGGGTATTGGATTCGTACCATATATTGCGTCCTTAAGTCCTTATAAGGACTGGCTTAAAGGGGCGAAGCAAGAATGCTTTTCATATTCCCCGTTATCTGTAGAGGACAGTGTAGGAATAAGGTGTTATTGAGCTATTAAAGCTCTGATCATGGCAGGAGGGTAACAGCAATGGCCGAGCCTCAGTTAGAACCTCATCAGCTACTGCATTGCCATCCGTTACCCTCCAAGGGTATTGGATTCGTACCATATATTGCGTCCTTATAGTCCTTATAAGGACTGGCTTAAAGGGGCGAAGCAAGAATGCTTTTCATATTCCCCGTTATCTGTAGAGGACAGTGTAGGAATAAGGTGTTATTGAGCTATTAAAGCTCTGATCATGGCAGGAGGGTAACAGCAATGGCCGAGCCTCAGTTAGAACTTCATTGGCTACAGCATTGCCATCCATTACCCTCCAAGGGTATTGGATCCTTCATCCACCTCCACTGGATATATTGGGTCCTTATCCTTATAAGGACTGGCTTAAAGGGGCGAAGCAAGAATGCTTTTCATATTCCCCGTTATCTGTAGAGGACAGTGTATGGATAAAGTGTTAATGAGCTATTAAAGCTCTGATCATGGCAGGAGGGTAACAGCAATAGCCGAGCCTCAGTTAGAACTTCATTAGCTACAGCATTGCCATCCATTACTCTCCAAAGGTATTGGGTTGAATGAATCAATCACCGCATCTCACGGTCGATTGATCCAATCACTCCTGGATATATTGGGTATTGGGTAGTCCTTATAAGGACTGGCTTAAAGGGGCGAAGCAAGAATGCTTTTCATATTCCCCGTTATCTGTAGAGGACAGTGTATGGATAATAAGGTGTTAATGAGCTATTAAAGCTCTGATCATGGCAAGAGGGTAACAGCAATAGCCGAGCCTCAGTTAGAACTTCATTAGCTACAGCATTGCCATCCATTACCCTCCAAGGGTATTGGATTGAATGAATCAATCACCACATCTCACGGTCGATTGATCCAATCTCTTAAAATATATAAACAATATATATGTGAATAAAATTATGGATTAAAAATAATTTTCCCTTTTCTTTAATTTTTTTTCGCTTAAAAATAATAAAAAATTAACATAATAATTATTATAAATTGTTGTATGAAATTGTTAAAAAATTTAGAGTAATAATTAATATTTTAGTTAATCGTTACATTAACATAAAAAAGTTGAATTTTATTTGGTAATGCTTAAGGTATCGCCTGATTTCTTACATGTCCACAAACGTAAAATAGTGTTTACCACATTAAACAAATTGGCAGTACTATTTCAAAGAAATACAACTGAGAATCCGTTTCTGGTGGTGAAAACGTTTCTTTAAATTATTTTGTGTTTCATTTTTGAAATAAAATGAAAAAATCTTCATTGTTAATAAAACCATTTTTAGGGATATTTTTCAAACGATTAAAATAGCCTCTTTAGTGTCAAAGTAATTGAGGCTAAGCTTAAACTCCATATAGGCCCTTCTCTCTCTCGTGTGTGAGTAATATATGTGTTTTAATTATTTAATACTTAGAACTGTAGAGCATTATGCATTGTGAGTAAAATATAAAGTTATTTCCAAAATAAATAAATTAAACTGGAAAATCGTAGTATGACGTCCTATTTTTCTCAAATGACCATTATTTGTTGATACTAAGAGACTCTATATACCTTTGCATATAGTCTCTTAGTCCCGAAATATATAATCCTAAAATAATTTAAAACATTTTTAAAGTTTATTCATTTTAATACCATATCCTTTATTATAAACCAAAACTAATAACTACTATTATAAACAGAAAATAGACACCTATTTAAATTTATAATAGTCATTATATACAAAAATAATTGCAATGTGTGTCATTCATGTGGTTTGGATATAAAAGTCCTTTTTAGGACTTCCAGGGTAACAAATGGCAATGCTAGCCAATGAAGTTTTGACTGAGGCTCGGCTATTGCCGTTACCCAGCCATGATTAGAGCTTTTTAGCTCAATAACACTCCATCCACACAGATTTACTTCATTCAGATGACGGGATAAAGAGTCAAGGACTCAGTCCATCGCCCAGTTCTTATAAGTGTCATTCATGTATGTAGTACACAAAACTATATTACGTAGTCTGAGATTAGATAATGGAATAATGTTACCACGTTATGCAATAAATATATATGCAGAATATCATTAGGGCTGCTCTGCGATGATTTGAGATATGTTTGCATCATTAATATAACGTACCTATAATTCACGATAACTATAATGGTTTGCATTAACGTGTAGCTGAGGTGTATTGTCCCCATTCTACTCGACAACAGAATATCTATTAGTAAATTATTAGAATCGATATCTATCAGCCGGTATAGAATAATTCTAATCTTATACGAAAACCTGGAAGTAAATTTTCAAGTAAGCAGGATGGTAGTCTCATACCAGACCAGAAAAAATCACCTACAAAGTAAACTCAATATTTCAAGAAGAGTTTCTGCATTCTGATAGCTGTATAGAATAATTATAGAATATGATTATTCTGTGCATTTGTATATGCATGGTGTTTCTTTTTCATTAAATAGTTCTCGAAATTAAAAATATTGCTTGCTAAAATATCATTGAATGTCACTTCATCATCATCATCATCATCATACGTATCAAGGATTTAGGCCTAGTATGGCCTGTTCCGGCCTTAGAAGTCATCGTTGAATCGTTTAAGAGGACGTCCTGGTTTTCTTTTTCCTAATGGCTTGTACTTTAAGGCTTGTTTTGGTAATCTTTCTGTTTTCATTCTTTGAACGTGTTCCATCCATTTATGTTTATATTTTTTAATTTTTTCTATTACTGGTTCTTGGTTTAGTTCTTTCATAATATCGTCGTTTCTTTTGTGATCAAATAGGGTATACTTTGCAGTTTTTCTCATAAACGTCATTTCTGCTGTTGTTAATCTTTGTTTGTCTTTTTGTTTTATTGTCCAGATTTCGCTTCCATACATTAAGACCGGTAGGGCTAATGTATTGTATACTTTTAGCCTGGTTTGTTTTTGAACTAGGTTTGGTTTAAATATAGAGTTAATTACTCCTGTTATTTTTAAATATTTTGCAATTTTTATGTTTATATCTTTTTCATTTTCATAAGTGATCATACATCCTAGGTAGTTAAATGAATTCACCTGTTCTAAGATCTTGTTATCTAATACTATTTTAGTTCTTGCTGGATCTTGTCCTTTAAAAGCCATAGTTTTTGATTTTTCCGTTGATATTATCATACCATAATCTTTAGATATCCCATTTAGATTTAAAATAGCTTTCTGTAAGTTAACTTCAGAATTTGTAATTATTATTTTGTCGTCTGCAAAGAGGAGAGTGTTTAAGTTAACTGTAGGTGAAAGTTTAATTCCTTGATGTAAATTTTTACTCCATTTTATTATTATTTCATTTAAGTAGATATTAAAAAGAGTTGCTGAGAGGGGACATCCCTGTCGGACCCCTTGGTTTATGATAGCTCATGATTTAATCTTATTTGTGTTTGATTATTTTCATATATACTTGTGACAGCTTTTAGGATATTATTTGGTATTTGTCTTTCTTTTAATATGTTAAATATTATGTTTCTTTTAACTTTGTCAAATACTTTTTCAAAGTCAATAAATGCAATATGTGTTTCTAAATTATATTCTCTTCTTTTCTCTATTATTAATTTTAGGCAGAAGGCTGGGTCTATACATGATCGTCCTTTTCTAAATCCATTTTGTACCTCTAGAATAAAGTTTTCGGAATATTTCATTAGTTTGTTATTTAAGATTCTGCTGTATATTTTGTAACATGAATTTAGTATACTGATACCTCTATAGTTTTTAGGATCATCTCTATTACCTTTCTTAAAGATAGGAATCACAATTGCTTTTTTCCATTCTATTGGGGGGGGGGATACCAGTTGAGTAAATTTTATTTACAAATAATAAGAGTCTTCCTTTGAATCTTGTTCCTGCGTATTTATATAGTTCTGAACCTAGCTTATCTTTATGTAACTTCATAAAAATGGAAAATTTATTAACACTGAAGATTTATGGCAAATTTATGAAAAATTATGGCAAATTTTAAAAATAAAATAAATTCGTCAAGATGTGTTATTCTCCACAAGTGGTTCTCTGGTTAAAATCCTTTTTCCCAAGCATAAGCAAAAAAAAAAAAAAAGATTAAAATTGTAATAGGTTAAGACAATCATATAATTTTTGTTAAATAGTGTAATACACTTTTACACTAAACGTAATAATTTTCAACAGAATACTTTATCTTTAATGCATTCTTCCTGGCCTTGAAGCCATCTAGGTCATTTCATTACTATTTTCAGTGGGTGCCATCATTACGAACAGCCTGGTGTACGTGTAGTTTAAGAATCATAAAAGAATGGGAACAAACACTATAAATAAATAGCTACAGAATACATTTTAAATGAAGAGACTGTTGTACCTTATGTGAAGCTTTATGTGAAAGTGATCACATTTGTAACCATGGAGACGTGTCAGTGAAATATATTTCTGGAAGTCCACAAGATGGCACCACTAGGCATAACCAAATGATAAAAGGTCATAATGAAATATGCGATTAACAACAAAACTATGCAAAATAGGATGTAAATAATATAGAGAATTTATTGAGATGATGCACAGTACTGTGGAAGATTTTCTTTACCGGGTAGAACTAGTTGAGAACAAAATGACTCAAATCACGCTTATTGAGTTCTCATAGAGTTATTGTGTCTCAAATTTGCCGACTATTCGGCGATTGATGGATGCTTACAGTCCCAGAATTGAGCTCATCCAGAGAAACCTCAAGATGAGATCTGTTCCTGATTTATAAGAAACTGTTTAACTGGTTAAGCTAACTGCACACCATTCTCTTTTGTAATATTATGAAATATTATCGGATCATATAAGAGAGGATTACAGCCAAAAATATACTTCTCATTCTGGTTGTCTGGGGGGGGGGGGGGGAATGATAATGCCAAAATTGGTGAAGATGTCAAGAAGATGAGAAACGGTCTTCCAGGGGATATGTCCATGGAACTCATTTCTTTACAAATATATCAACATGAATTTTTAAACATCAAATAATTTAGAAAGATTTGCAAATTCGGTAATTTTAATGAATCCAGAACCCTAGTTAAGATTTCTCATAACGCAGGCAAAACGTAAATAACCAAATAAAAAATTGATGTGACACCAACTTCATTAAAACGAATCACTTTTGTGTTTGGATTGGACACATTCCAAAACTATAAGTATGTAACTAGAAGCCTCGATAAAGGAGACCAGTAAGCAAAATGAGACACCCATAAATAAGGTACTCGTGCCACACTAAATAATGCAGTGGAGAAGAAAAGAACCAAATAGATTTCTGGACAGGTTCCAGATAGTTTATGACAACCTATATGGGTTCCTTAAAGAAGAAGAAATTAAGGCTATCAAGGGGCTTTAAGAATTGGCAAATCAAGCTTGAATGAAAAAAAAGTTTATAGCTGGTTCAGCATATTAAACATGCTTGCATAATAAAGTACTATTGACTTTAAAAATAATAAATTGTATCATTAATTCTTGTTGACTGCCTATTCCTGTATAACGAAACTTGATATAAACGCTTGCTGGAAGTGTTTCTTTGAAATAAAAGAGCATTAACAAACGAAGATGAGTTATAAAGTCCGTGTCATAAAAAACAGGCAAACCTGCTGCACACACACACACACACACACACACACACACACACACACACACACACACACACACACACACACAGGATTTAATCTTGGGGGGCGAGTTGAGTAGACGATTTGGGAATAGACACTACGCATTGCATACGACCTATGACTGAGCATCTGCAACGATCTCCAATACATGATACTCGTGATCTCCCCGAGCACTACCTCGTTCGCCTTGCGTTCACAGCGGCCGTGATTCCCTAAAGCTGTAGGGTATTCCCACCTTATGTGACCGCTAGTTCATTAGAAGTATAGAAATAGAAGACACAAACACAACATAAATAAAAAAAGAATTTTAATTAGGAAAAGGTTTTTGGAAAAGTTTCTAGTGTTTTTTTTCTTTTCTTTTGGGGGGGAGCCAGGGCCCCCTTGTCACCCCTGGGTGTGCCACTACACACACACACACACACACACACACACATACATACAGTTTAACTGCCACCAAATGCTTGACTCATAGATTTAGCTGTTTTGACCAGCGTCCAAACTCAACCTCTTAACGACAAGCCAAACATCCTCGAAATATATATTTAATTATTCTCAAAATGTGCTTGCAGCTATTCAAATTCTTCTCTATTCAGAGAGAACATTCTATTCCCCCGTTTTCCTTAGGTAAACTAGGGGGATTGTTCATCGTTCGTGTTATTAAGAGGGACGACTTTATCTATACGGCGATTAACGCACAGAACACTGACCGGCCTGTTTATCCAAGAGTCAGTTGCAAGCTAACTGTATTTGTTACGTTGATTTAATGGAGGTAATATTTAACTGTAATGCCAAGACTAAACTGTGATGCTAATCCTGCTCTTCTAAGCCGTGATAAGACAATAACTCTCTCTTCGTACAACCTCTATAGAATTAGTTGTCGAACAGAAAGTGGTTTCACGACTATAACAGGAACTATCAGTTGACGTCAGACCACAATGTTTCGTTTTAGTTATAGGTAACAACAAACTCGCCCGCTATCTCTCAGGACCATTTGTACGATGAAGTTGCCATCTTTTGAGTTACGTTTATTGTCTTCTGATTAGCATAATTACTTTAGCTTGTTTCTTTAGATTGACTTCAGTAAGTGTCAAACTTTCGGGCAATGATAATGGTATATTTCCCCAGTGGTTTGTTGTGGACTCTGCAGCTCTTATATTCAAATTATTACAAATGCAGCTGTCCACCAATAAGAAGATGAGTTATTCTAATAAATCCCTAAATTAGCACCGTGGGTAGGCTAAGGATTTTTTTTTTCTATTTTACTTTTATGTGTATATTTCGACCACATCCTTATGAGGTCAGCTAACATATCGTTAGCTAAAAAGCAGGTTATAATCATCTCCTATGCGATTATGCGTCTCTTAATAAATACTAAATTTAGAGCACACGTTCATTACACTTTATAAAGTGCCCACATTTCGTTCCACTTTTCATAAATTCGTTTACAGTACTTAGTTCACAGATTAATAATCTTTAATTATTAAATCCAAATTAGTAGGGCTTCATTAATAATATTTTTTTTTGTTGTTTTCTGCAGATCATCCTACTACAGGAGAAACACCGCTTCATTAACACGTGACAGACAAGTAGGACGTCGGCATGACAAACTATCCATCACGATATCGGGTCATTGCATATGACCCCATGCCTGTTCTCAGAAAACTTCGATGAATTCCGCCATGTATCACGGGACTCACTTATTTTCCCTTTCTTCGGTTTCCTCATAAAGTAACAATTCTTCATACGTTCCTTAAAATTTACTTTAGACTTACTGGGAATAAAGAAAATACATTAATTATCCATTCATTAACTTTAAAAGACCGATTTACAAATTTGGGATATTTGAAAATCGCTGGGAATACACTCGCCGGCAATTACGAGTTGCCCAGGCGCAAACCATATAGAAGACATGATCGTATTCCCCAGCGTCCATTATTCGCCTTTTATTGGTCCATTTTGAGTTCCAATAAATGGCGAATATATGGACGCTTGGGCAAGCAATCATATCTTCTATATGGTCTGCGCTAATGCAACTAGGGTAAGAGCGGGCGAGTGTATTCCCGTAATTCTCTGGACAAACTTATTTACGAAACTTCCATAGTTTCTATATTCGGCTTTGAAATAATGCTGAATTTAATATCCACTTGATTTATATAATATGGCATTTTTGTTTAGTGTTAGTCTGATCTCACCGGTTCCTTTCCATTTGGTTTCATTCAAATCTAGTATAGTATTTGTATTTTGTATCTATCCGTCTCCTTTGCAATTTGATCTGTTTTCTGAGATTCATAAATTGTCTGCTCCAATATCGAATTTCGATGGCAGATTTCGGTGTGATGATATCTTTTCAAAGAGCCTTCAGTCGTATTCCGGCTTCTGCTAGAGAACATTCACCAACTTCCATCATTTCCTGTCGCGATTCTTCAGCAGAAATAATGTTTCGATACTTGAAGTTCCTTAGCGGAAAACGTTTGATGAATTATGGTTGTTAGCCACTAGTAAAAGCCCTCCTCCTTTCTCATCCGGGCTTGGGACCGGCAATGGCGGAGTTAACTTTATTTAAAGATCCATTCAAATACAATAATTCAAATACATTAAAATACAATAATTCAAACATAATAATTCAAATACAAGAATTTACATATACACAAGATATTATTTATCTTAAGGGATTATACAAACAATACATCTTCAACAAACAATTACATTATCTTCATTTTTCTCCATTCTAATACCTGCGCGGACAGTCAGGAATCTCTTTGCTTAGTGGTTTCACAATTTTTCTATAAGTGTGTGTTGTATTTGTCCATCACACGTGGATTAACTCCAATAATCTGTTTAGTAGGAGGAAAAAATATACCGACTACTCTGTCTTAGACTGGTTAACTCATACTTTGTTGAAAGCCCTCTGGCGAACACCCCTCCTAATTCCTGGTGTAATTTGAACAGAATTCTTCAAATATTGGTGTGCTTTTCAGTTCTGTCGAATGTACCATGCTACGAAGAAAAGTTCTGTTTTGTATTATTAGAATCCAGCCTCAGTTTCTTTTCATTAAAACTTCCAAGTTTACGCGAACTTCTCATATAACGTTATCAGCAGAATAAAGGTAATATATTTTCACCATCTCCTTTATCTTCATCTTAATCTCAAGTCTTCTCTCAATATCCCTTCCGTGAAAACCTAAAGAGAGAAAAAAGAAATGCCGATTATTCAACCGGATCCCTAGGATGGAGATTACCCATACGGAAAGACACCAGCACAAAACAGTCAGTGCATCGTTTCCTCCCCCTCCTAACGAGCAAATATCTGCCGCACTCGTGTCCCCATCTCACATCCTCAGGATCCAGTTGCTCTGTCTCATTTTTCGCCCACCCACCAGGCTTTTCTTTACGCCCATCCCATCACTACGCCCTTGATGAGCTTTCTGTGTGATGGATGCGCCAGGATTCAACTACGCAACACCCTGCGTAGGAATAATGGTGTGCTTCCTCCAAATCCTCCTCGCATTCATTACTCTCTACAGCAGTGTGCCGCTCAGTTAAAATCCAACGCATTCATCGCTCATCTCTCATCCTAACATACTTACGTGACACCAACATTCATGAAAGTAAAGATTTCCATCCTGATTGTTAAATCAAACTTCTCTTTATTCATTGAAATCTGCTTCATTATAACTCTTCACATCTCGTATGTAGACATCAACTCTGATCTAGTCTTAAGTGCGATGATTATATTTCCCACTGTGGTTAGAATAGACTCATTTCTGATAAGCGGCCTTCTAGTATTATGATTTCCTCCTCAACTGGAACAACGATTGAAGCAACAATCAGAAAGTTATCAACAGTAAAAAAGGTCCAAGTCATAAAAGAAGGGAATGTCTGCAGTCTACTGTTGCAACAATCGACCGATAGGTTTAGTCTCGAGTTATGGTAAACCTTCATATTCAAATCTATGATCACAATTCTTAATTTAATAAATAATCCTAGTCTTACTTTTACTTCTTAATTGCTTATTTTATTCTTTGTTTGCTTCTTTCTTTCTTTCTTTCTTTCTTCTTCTTTTCTTTTTTATTACAACATAAACAACGACTTCAATGAAGCATTTGCTGCTGAGGTATATAAGTAAAGTCTCATGCTCTGAATAATTTATAATCAATTAAAATGCTTTTTTTTTCCAAATTAGAACCTATGCTGAAATGTTACTTATTGCAGTTTTTTTTTTTTTTTTTTTCATAAGCTGAGGTCTTATCGAACCCAGTACGTAGGAAACAAACGAAATGGCACGCACACGCTAACTGACTCAGAACACATTACCTCTCTTACTGTTGGGCTTTATCTCTGATTGTCTTTTTTGTGTGTGATAAATGAGACGTCTGTCGATGATATTTATCACCAGTAACCGCTTAAGCATAATTCTTCTCAAGAAATTTAAATTATTCAGCAAAACTTCTAAATCAGCACATCAAGTTTACAAGCCATTTTGAATTAAAAAATCATTTTTGGATTGGAGGGGGGGGGGTAAACCCATTGCTAATTAATTTTGAGTTAAATGGATTCCTGAGATCGTAACAGTTTACATATATGATTTTCGCATTTTCTGTTTTCTATGTATTTTTTCTAATAATTTATCATTTTGCATGTTTTTAAAATAGACAGTTTGAGTTATTTTCTCTGTCTCTTTATTACTTTTATTATCTCTCACTCAACTTCAAATGGAACAGGAAGGACAAACTAGGTAGCCGCGCACTTCATATACTAAGTAACAAAAATTCTCTCTTCAACACGTGTTAGGGATAAATCTGGTTCAATCGAGAGCGTCAATGCCGTTCCCGTTAAAAGTAATTGAGAGGAGAACAGAGAAATTTCACGCATACGTATATGCAAGCGCCTTCAAAATTCCGTCATAACAAAAAAAAACTGTTGATTCTGATTGGTTATTGTTGAGCAATAAGCGAATTTTAGAAAAAAATTATGTTTGTGAACTTAATGATTATTTTGATGAAATATCAAACGTAAAGACTAATTGAATAGAATTTAATGTCTGATTCGCACTTATATTAGTAAAAAAAGGGTGCACACTCGCAATAACATAATGTTACCATAAAAGTTCACCGAGTTAATATAAAAGTGAACGGGAAGCCACAGTTACTTTTATAAAGATAATAATTAAATGAATTAAACAAAACGACTGAAAAGGAAGTTACCGTTGTAATCCTGTGAGAATGACGTTCGCTGTCTTAGCGGTAGACTAAACTGACTAAATTGAATAACTGTTGTAATAGATATGGTATGAAGGTCAGCATTATAAAGACAAAGGCAATGAAAATAGGCAGAACATTGAAAATATCACGTGCATTGTGAATGGAGAACCTGTGGAACAAGTAAAACATTTCAGCTACTTAGGCACGATTTTTTAGTGAAGATGGTAAATTAAATATGAAAATAGACGACAGAATCAGTAAAGCTGGTATGGTGGTAAGTCAATTGAATAAATTCATATGGAATAAAAGAGAAATTAGTCAGAACACTAAAGTAGCTGTATAAAAGACAGTGTTCAAACCAGTTTTAACTTATTGATCTGAGAGCTAGGTCAGAAGTAAAACACTTGACCAAAGACTAGAGACTGCAGATATGAGAGTCCTGAGAAAGATTAAGGGATTGAAAAGATGGCATCAATTGCAATATCATATTAAAAACGAGGATATTAAGAAAGAACTTGACATTGTCAGCATCCAGGAATGCGTTTACAGAGCTAATCTCAGGTGGTATGGGCGAGGAAAGATTAGCAAAACAAGTGTTCTTTGCCGGTTTGGAAGGAAAAAGACCTAGAAGAAGATTAAGATATAGGTGGATTGATACGGTACAAAGTGCCTTAGAAATGTAAGATCTGATAATATTGGAGTCTTGACAAGTAACAGACTGATTTGGAGGAAAATTGTAGATAGGAATTTGGTAAAGATGTAAATTTTTCATGTAGTACTATCATATCCTGTACGCCCTTTGATGATATATACCAATAATTTGATGATGATGATGATGATTCTAGTTATATGCAATACCACGTAAATGTTCTGTTATATTTTCCCTATCGTAATTTATAACGTTTTTCAAAATATATTTTTCATCGTAATGTCGACTTCATCGTAACGTCTACGTTTGTGCTAATATTTAAAACCTGCTACTGCTCTTTCATAATCAACATCATATGATTTTTGAATTTTTTGTAGTCCATTTTATAAAAATCCATAAATTTGGATGACTTGTGCTGCTACCAAAGCTCAATTGAAATTTTCTATGACAGGCTTCTGCAAAATTATGTAGCCCTGGTTCTATTATCCCTTAGATGAATGACCTATATATACAGGGTGTTCGGGATAAATTTGACAGTTTCGTAAAGGAAAAAGAAAATCTTCTTTGTATCTATTAAATTTAATGAATTGACAAAAAAAATTACAGGCAGAGTTAATTACAATACTATCAACAAGATTTACTCAAAATAACCACCATTAGCATCGATCACAGCTTCAATTCTGCTTCGGAACCTCGAACAAGCTGATGCTACAGTCTCCCTGGGAAGGGCCGCAAAAACTGTTTTAATTTTATCCATTAACTGGGCTTTTGTATTACTGGAAGTGCGATTGGTGTCTTTTTCAACTGCGCCCCATACAAAATAATCCATGGGGTTAAGGTCTGGGGAGTTTGGAGGCCAAACATTTGGACTGGTGAAGTCGTAGAAATTTTCAGACAACCATTTTTGACTTTTCCCAGAGGTGTGGCAAGGGGCCGAATCCTGCTGCCATACATACGGCCTACCATTGGCTACCCTTGTTATCCAGGGCTTGACTACAGTTAGCAACTCCACGAACAAAGCCCGAATTCCAATGCCAGGGTTCTTCAACACCTGTTCCTGCAGATTTGCGAGGAATTCTGCTGTACGAACGCAATCAGATCGTCTGCTAGGGATCTTTCTTCTTGCTACATCCTCGTAGTCACCATTGCAAGTCTCTAGTTCATGCCTGATTGTTTTTACTGTATTCAGGGAGCATTGGGCAGCAGTCGTAATATCCTTATTTTGATGGCGGGCACGAATCATCATGATACAAGTTATTCTCTTCCACGATTCAGGTGGGTTCCAGCTATTCATCCTTTCTGACATCTTGTATATGAATGAAGAAGGGTCCAAACTTTTAAATGAAGAGAAGTGTGTGTTAATACATGTAACTTACGGAAAAATATAATTAATTATAAATATGTCAAATTTATCCTGAACACCCTGTGTGTGTGTGTGTGTGTTCGTAAACCATTCTAAAATTGGTTCAAATTCATTGGATAAATGATTCTCAAGTTGAGAAATAGCGTAAATTATATCTTGTTCTGGAACGTAAGCAAATGAAGTGATCATTTTTGAATTTAAAGTGAATTGCGCTTCAGAATTGTATCTGGTTAAAAATTTGCATGAAGCTAAATGCTTACGAATATTTTGTACAAGATGAAAAAATAACCATTTATGCTAGCTTGCGGAAATACTATACGTAAAGCTTGATGAATGCCAATTTCATAATCAACATTTATATTTTCGGAATCTAGTAATGGACACATTTCAAGTATCATATAAATAATTTTGTGCGTGTTTCAAGAGCGTTAGTAGGTAGTAAACAATATAAAATACAGAAAATAGGACCTCCATCCTTTCTAGCCAAAATAACAAAATTTTGAGCAAAAGAGGGAGAGAAAGTAAAAACGTGCCATCCACAAATAATTCATTCATGCTTTGGCTCCACATTGCATGACTTTCACGACCAAAAATTAATATTGTCATTATGATATAAACGAAAATATTTATTAACTAGATGACTCATGTTTTGCTACTAGGATAGATAATATACAAGCAGGACAAATTGAAGCAGACATAAATATATGAATGTCTGCTCCTCAAGGGATCCTTAGTGATACTGAAAGGAAACGGAAACTGAAACCGATAGAACTATTATCAATAGTGACATAGAATGTACGGACACGTTGGACGTCAGGAAAATTAGAATTACTTCGCGAGAAAATTAAGAGATATTGGTGTGATATACTAGGGCTGGCGGAGATGCGATGGACATCATCAGGAGGGATAAATGGATGCGAAGTCATATGGTCAGAGCATGTCAGCAAGCACGAAGCAGGAGTTGGCTTCCTTCTTAACAAAAGAGCTAGAGAGGCAGTGTTAGGCTACAAACCAGTCAATAAACGATCAGAGCAGAAAGATTTGAAGCAAAGCTATTTGATATCAATTGTCCAGATATATGCACCCACATTTGACAGCACAGATGAGGATATTGACTTATTCTACAAAGATCTGACAGAGACAATAGAAACAATACCAAAGCAAGATGTACTAATTATTGAAGGAGATTGGAATGCCAAATTTGGAATAGAAAATGATGGTGGGGAAAGCGTCATGTGAAAATATGGTTTTGGAGAAAGAAACGAACGAGGTGAAAAAATGATAGAATTTGCTGTGGACCACGAGATGATGATCTGTAACACAAGAGTCCAGCAAAAGGAGTGTAGAAAATGGAGGTGACGAACAAATGATGGGAAAACCAAAAACATGATTGATATGATTATGATTAAAAGAAGATGGATAACATCAGTACGACGGTGTCGAACTTTTCAAGGAGCGGAAATAGATTCGGATCATAGCTTAGTGATTACAAACATTAAGTTGATATTAAGAAGAAAATATAAACCTTATCATCAGAAACGAAGAGATACAGCAAGAATAAGTGAAGCAGAAACAGGAGCAAGAAGAATGTATAGAACAGTGTTAGAAGAGAAATTTAAAGTGTAGACAAAGAAAAAAAATCGAATCTAAGAATGAAAGGAGTAATGAAAACGATAGAAGACGCAGTTGAGGAAACAGTACCAGAAGAAGAGAAGATCAAGAAGAAGTGGATTAGACAGGAATCCTTGAAGATAGTGCAGATAGAGGAACAGTATAGAAGAAAGTGCGATGAGGAGAAAAAAGCAGTCAGAATGGATAAGATGAAATGGCTAGAAGTCCAATGCAACAATATAGAATAGTACTATGGAAAGCATAAATCAAGGGAGGTATACAAAATGATTAGAACCATTAATAGAAAATGGCAACCAAAACAGATCACAATTAAAGATGAAAAAGGCAAAGTATTGATGAATAAAGAAAAAATTGTACAGCGGTGGACAAGATACTGTAGTGAGTTATATGAAGAAAAACTAGATTCAGATAGCGTTGGGAAACTGATTGAAGAATTGAAGCAGATATCACCACCAGGTCATCAGTATAATATGGACATTTTAAGAGAAGAGGTACAAAAAACATTAGGACGGCTAAAACACAACAAAAGTCCTCGTAATGATAACATCACTGGAGAAAGGATTAAATATGGTGGCGAAAGTATGTTTTTGGAAATGCACCAATATGGGAAAATCGATATTAATTACATTACACAAGAAAGGAAATAAACTAGAATGTAAAAATTAATGAACAATTGCTTTGAGAAGTCACCTTAGTAAGGTGATGATGATGATGATGATGATGTTACTGACAGAAATATTGAGAATTGGAAGCATACCTTGCAGACGAGCAAGCAGGATTTAGGAAAGATAGTTCAATAGATTTTAACAATTCGGTTAATACCAGAGAAAGCTAGGAGAAAAGAAACAGAAAACATACTTGCTTGCTTTGTTGATTTTCAGAAGGCATTTGACGGTATCGACCAGAAAGCGATATTAGCTGTGCTAGAATCCTATGGAATTGACAGAAAGCTCTTAACTATATTAAAAGATGTTTATAGTACTGCTGTGGCAGCAAGAAGAATAGGTAAGGATTTGGGGAAATGGTTTAGAGCAGCTTTTCTCAAACCTTTCTAAGCTCAAGGACCAATAAAATACCTAAAACAATGCTACGGACCACTGTTATTTAATTTTTAAAAAATTGTATGTGGGGATTTCCAACATATACATATATATATTACAGTTAAATATTTACATACAATATTTGCATATTAAATTTACATATATAACATTTTACATATACATAAACATCTCTACAAATACATATGGAAACATACTTAAGTTAGAAGTAAACGATTAAAAAGTGTATCATCATTGAACAAAGTTTTAATTTTTATTAAACAAATAAAGGTATCAGTTTCCGATTTTCTTTGCGCAAATAAATTGGTATATCAGCGAAGTCCTGCTAAAGTCCCCATTCATCTGCCCACAGCAACTTATATATTTTATATGTTAACCCCATTCATCTGCCCATACTCATTAAGCTCACCCCCCCCACACACACACAACATTTTTAGCGCCATTGGTACCATGGATAAATGAATGGAGTATATCAGCGCCATGCTGCTAATACCTTCATTCATCTGCTCACAATGACGTTTATCTTTAATCCCCATTTATTTACCCACAGCAACTTTTATAGTCTATACGTTATCCCCATTCATCTGTCCATAATCATGAAGCTAGGCCAGAACAACTTTTATCTTCACGCACTCTCTGATTCGACCTGCGACATGTAAACTGTTCCATTCGCTAAGTGCGTTGTGGAAAATGTTGTTCTTATCTTACTCCATTCATCATAATACTGAATACGAACTTGACATCCATGCATTCAATCATGGATGACATCCCTTGTCATGTCCAAATCATCCCCTGCATATACCCAAAAATTTCACTGAACATCCCAAAGCCATTAATACCTGCCCCATTCTACACACACACACACACACACACACACACACACACACACACACACACACACACACACACACACACACACACACACACACACACACACACACACACACACACACACACTTCCGGCCGATAAGAATCGCCTTATTTCCCTGAGGAGTTTTCCATGATCAGCAAAAAATTTAAGACATCCTGTTATGTGAGGGCATTCCCGATATCTATAAACAGCCCAATCCACGATGTCAGTCGCAAAGTGCCATACACGAAGTCGGGCGCAATTTCACGCCAGCGACAGTATGCCGTATATACCGTACGCATATGATTTGTACAAATCGTGTTATGATGGTGGTTTTAATTTTATCCATCTTGTTTTATCCAGAGGCACAACAGTCGTCATCGTAAATCTGGCAGATTCGTTAATCGTGTGGTGGTTTTATTTATATCCGTCCTGTTGTATTCGTTACATTGTGATGTGTGTGTGTGTGTGTGTGTGTGTGTGTGTATCTGTACAATCTATGATCTTATGGATGTTGTTGTCTGCATGCGACGGATTCGGTGTTCTCGGCCGCATATTCTCGCAAACGACAGCATGAGATACGGAACTTTGCTAAACGGAACGCGGACAGCTATCATAATCGCTAGCAGAGCTGAGCCTCACCGTGACATCACTTTGTGCAATTGTCGTTTCATTCCCGATTTTGTCCAATTTTGGAAATGGATTAATTCTAAAAACAGTAACGAGAATAATCGGAAACTGTAGCCCAAATAAATCATATGATATAATTAATGTTTCTACGTACGTTTAATGAGATGGTTCAGCTTCTCGGCCTTTGCAGAGTTGCTGGATATCTGGCTCAATATTGGTCAACTTCAGTCGATGATCGGCACACACACTAAGACGATTTCTGTATTTGGTTTTTATTTGAAGGAGCGATAAAAATCCTTTTTCATAAAGATAGGTTGTGGAAAACTGCATGATTTTCAGTGCTTCCTCAGATAATTCGGGAAATTCACTTCTCAGTGAAGGCGAGATCTAGAATCAAGCCAAGATCACGGAATTGCATTTAAAGCCCGCTGTCACTTGAAAACTCAATTATCTGTTCTTTTTTTTTCGAAAACGAAAGCTCAGCTCGCTCTTGTGACTGTAAGCCCGAAATGGATCGCAAACCCACAGAAATTTCTTATAAAAGTTATTCGGGAAATATATTTCAAAATTCTGTTTCAGAGTTTTGAGGTGGTCACCAACCCTTTACAGAAACTAAGAATCAAACAAAAAGATCATTTTCCACTAAAAAGGATTCCAGTGTTGGAAGTGGTGCAAATTATCTGTCTTTTACATAACTAATGCACAACACCATTTTTTTTTCTTTTTTCGAATGCCTTTATTTTGTCGTAGGCATCAAGAACAGTTAACAAATTTCCCTGAAGGGAGAGATTTAGTTCATTTAATTTCGAAAAAAATGTCTGAAAGATAGGATAGTGTTAATAACCATGCTTCGTCAACAAGGAGTGATGCAAAATTAGAATTGCGTTCATTTACAAACAATAAAACTTCGTGCCTTAATTGAAATAAGGCGCGAAGAATAATAAGGTTGTTAATACTTTGCCCCTGGAAATCCAGCGAATTTCAGAATGGAGCAAAAGTTGTATACTCGTATATCCACTGTCCATTTCTTAGCAGAATACTGAAATAACTTGTTATTTAGCGATCGAGCCTTAATAAAAATTAATTAGCTTTACAGCGTTGTATAGCACAGTTTTAAATTCTGGTGGCATTCCTTTGGAGGCCAACCTTTCCCTACGTATGAAACAATATATCCGATTCATATCCGGAGATTCACTTCCTTGACCATAGGAACAACCCCAACTATGCCTGCCTGTGAGAGAGCGAGCTCCATCCGAACAGAAGACCATACATTTTTCTCCATTGTATCCCTTTCTGTATTATGTAATTATTGACAGTGTGAAATATTTCTTCTCCAGTTGTTCGGGATGACCAAGTTCTACAAAACAGAATATCATCATGAATGTTGTTATCATGCGCATATCTTACGTAGCATATTAACTGCGCATCATCTGTAACATAAAATAGTCTCGTCTATTTGTAAGGGCTCTTCTTAACTCTTTCTATTAACTGAGATTCTACGTCACCTGCCATATCATTAATTCTGCGACCTACAGTGTCATCGAAAGAGGAGTCAAATCAACATCTTTTAGTAACTTGTTGCCAAACATAGTTTTTACACATCTTTTATTGCTGGAAGTAATATATTTTCCCTGTTTTTGCTATGCGCAAACTTAAAAGATAGATGCTTCCAGTGCCTTGCTGTTAATCGAACCCATGGCCGAACCTACATCTATCCCATGATTTAATGTCGCTAAGCGTCGCTGAAATTGGCTTTTGTTTTCAATTTGCTTATTTTTTACATCACAATGTTTAGTTTCTAAATGGAAATTTCGGAGTTTCGCAGGTTTCATGCACTCGTTCGACAACACTTCATAACACAAAACGCATTGAGGTTTCCGTTCACTTTCATCTCCACACCAAGTAAACCCGAATTCCAAATATGAACTGTTATATTTCCTTCTGTATTTTTTCTTTGAACTGCTTGTTTCTTCTGCTTTAATAGCATCAGATTTACTCGCTGTTGCAACACGTGTATCACAATTAGGGTTAGCATCACCTGTTTCATTTGCTCTTCTTTTCAAAGTCCTAGTTCTAAGCCAATTTCCCATTATTAAAAAAAGTTTCCAAAAATATATAAATATATAAATACTGCGGTTAACTCACGACACACTTTGTCCAAGTATCATTTAGCACTTCTGAAGGTATACTGAGTCTTGGTTGAAGGAGAAAAACCTTCAGTAATAAAAAAAAATCAATAAACAACGAGCAATTGGTTGCAATGTGGATAACACACGTTCACTTCAAATCTGACAAAACAGCATGGGAAGGCGGAAGCAATAAAACTATACTGTTGTTCACTTCATCCCCTCTTGTTATTCGTCATTCTGCTGCTGTAATTTATTGTAATGCCAGAATGACGAGTAATAAAAGAGGAGTGAAGGGAACAACAGCATAGTTTTATTGCTTCCGCCTTTGAACATTCTGACGATATTTGTTGTTGTTGTTGTTTTTTGTCTCCATTTGAGTTCAATAATTTTTACTTACTTATTCAATTTTAATTTGTTTGGATAATTAAAAAATATATATTTAATTAATTTAAATCTGCTTGCGGACCACCTGTCCCATCGTCGCAGATCACAGGTTGAGAAACACTGGTTTAGAATATGCAGAGGTACTAGGCGGGGGGGGCGGGGTGAACCAATATCACCAAGCATCGAAGAAGACAAAAGAGAATTACAAAAAAAACATTAAAAATTTTTAAAAACACATTAAAAGAAAAAAGAAAAAAACATTAAAAGAAAAAAACAAAAAAATTAAAAGAAAAAAACAAAATAAATTAAAAGAAAAAAACATTAAAAGAAACTGTTAAATGAGGAAGGGAACAGATTTGGACTTGATAAGAACTTGGAAAAAACAAAGACAATGGTATTTGGTGAGAAGAACATGAAACAACAAGCGGATGGAATTGATATAGAAAATGTAGAACAATTCACATATTTAGGAAATAAAGTGACATATGATTTGGACTGTAAAAAAGAAATAAAGATCAGGATTGCGAAGGGAAGAAGATATCTGAAAACCATGGATAATATCTGGAATAGTAAAGCGATCAGCCTGCAAAGGAAACTAAGAGTACAGAAACATTCATCTTTAGTGGTGTACTGTATGGATGTGAAACGTGGGTGATAAATAAGGAAAGAAGAAAAATAATTTTGGCATTTAAAAGAACTTGTTACAGGAAGATTCTAAGAACAGGATGGGTACAAAAAATCACAAACGAAAGATATGGAAAGATACAACGGGAGCTGCAATTATTGGATATATCTGTAGGATGAGCGAAGATTGGAAGATAAAGACATTCGTGTTTGATATTGTGGATGGTGTAAACAGAAGAGGTAGACCATACAGAGAATGGATACACCACATAACAGAGTGGGTGTGGAATGGGATTACAGAAACTGCGAAACGTTACACTGGAGAACGTAAGGTGCAAGATTTAATTTAAGTAAAGATACAAACACAACAAGTAATATAAGACAAGGCTCCATTCTCCACTACTGGGTGATGAGAAATACAATCAATGAAAGCATTAATATACAACGGGGAATAGACAAATAAATTAAACGATTTAGATAGTGCTGATGACACACGGTTTCTATCTGAAAATCACTAACATGTGCAAAGAAAAATAGATAACTTTAATGGGAAAGCCTCAAATTGTGGCTTAAACATAAACCAAAAGAAACCAAATAATGAAGATTAATACAAAACAAAATCCACTAGAAGGGATGCACACTTTTGTGGGATTGTGGTGAGATCAGTGGTGAGCACTGAAAGAGGGACAGAAGAGGACATAAAAATTGGAATATAAAAGGACAAATTGCCTGTAATACAATGCAATACATATGGATAAGTAAAAAAATAAATCTCAAGACAAAAATAAGACTACGACACAAAGGCAAAGACTATTTTACTATATGGATCTGAAAGCTGGAGATCAACCAAATGGAATTTAACTAAACTGCAAGTTTAGCGTACGTTTCTCTTTTTTTAAAAGCTAATTTAGACTGGAGTTTAAGTTAGCTTTTAAATTAATTATCCACTCGTTAATTTTCCGAAAGTGATTTACAAATTTTAGAGGGACACAACAAAAACGTATTTTTATAATATCTCCAACTTTAATATAAAGTGAATTATTATTATTATTATTATTATTAAGAGAGACCTCCAGTGAATCAGAGACTCATCAAACGAAGCCACACACTCACACACACACACACCAGCTGTCATACTTATTCTTGAATTCATTCACACAGCTTGCACTCTCAACAGCCAATCACAATTATTCCATTCATCCAACCTATGAGACAAAAATCTAGCCCCCCCCCCTCTTCCTAGCGGCATTGATTATCAGCTTCAAAGGACGCCCTTCTTGTCCTTTCCACCCTCTATAAAATAAAAAATTCCATCAACTGAAATCCTGCATGACTCTTTCATAAGTCGTAAGTCTCAGTCATATCACCCCTCCTTCTCCTGTTTGCTAGTTTCTGCAGTCTACAATTCTCAATCTGTCTTCATAATCAGTATTCCACAATCCTGATAATCATTTTTAACGTTCTGCTTGCACTCTTTCCACTATATCACAATCATAACGGAAACCAAGTGACCCGAACCTGCACACAATAATCCAAGTGACGTCTTATCAAGGCCTTGCAAAGAGGAAAAACGCCATCCTTATCTTTACATGTCCAAGTTCGTTGCAGCATTACAATTATGTTTATTGCAACACTTTATGTTCGTTTTTGATGAGATTTTGTTTTCTTTTCTTCAACAGTCAGAGCCTTGCAATCATTCTATCTGCAGAACCATTCTCCGATGCTTTCGAGATGTATTTCGTATGGAACATTGTCTTCTGATACTTCCACAAAGTCTCATGCACTTGACACTCGGTGTCAAGTGCGTGAGATTTTAATCCCATTTTAATCCGACTTTTTATATCTCTTTTCAAACTTCAGGATAATATTTTTTAAGTTGTATAAATATTGCTGCAACGTTGCAAAAGACTTTCTTTACAGACTTTTTTCTGCAATGAGTAGTCATGATTCTTTTTTGAATCCTAAAAACAGAACTACGATTAACTACGTAAAGTTCAAACGTTTAGAGGGCGATATAGAGTGTGTGTGTGGGGGGGGGGGAACAAGTTGCACTACTCTATGCAAGGCTGAGGGAGAGGAGAGTAGTAAGTAATCAACATAAAGTTTTGTCGACCTCTCATGAAAATGAAAACAAAAATTTAAGTGTCCAATCTGTTGTCAGTCTTGCCAAAATTTCTATAAGTGGATTATTCTTTCGTTGATCAAAAATATTTTTTTAATTAATATTTAAAAATTAAAAATTATTAGTATGAAGCACCAACATGTGCTTTAATACAGCTTCAATTCGATGCTCTGATTCTGCTAGTGTTTGAAGAGTATCTTGAAGATATAAGAATTCCCAACCTCGAAAGTTTCTTGTAGCATGTTAGCGCTGTAGGTGGCTCAAGGATAAGATAATAAGCAAATCCTGCTCTAGAGACAATGTGAGATAAGGGGGTTCAATTACTTCATTACGGAATTTTCTGAGGTAAAAAAGGAAAAAACAAACAACCACTAATTTTTTCAAAAAAAACAAAATTGTTTAAAAAAATCTAGTAATCTTTTTTTTTTAGGACTAACTTTTGAGGACTGAGTGGACAGTTCAAGATCCACCGGTAGCCATGAGATACACATATGGGTCACTGAATTACAGACCTTTAGGCAGATGTATGTAAACGTCACTTACGCAGCGTATATGCAAAATACTTGGTCACGTGCGTCACCACGTGTTCTAAATCACTATTCAAGAATACTTCTGGTTAGTAGTCGCCAATGGTGTGCTGTTCCCAATGGCCGTTTGGCTTGAGTCACGATTTGGAAAACAGCAAAGCTGACTGGTCTGCACCGGACAGTCCAGGCAGACCAGTACTGACATATGTAGCAGAAACAAGTGCAGCAACTACAAAAATTAGACAAATCATTGAAATAAATGAGATGAAAACATTAAGAAAAACTGAAAATGTAATAACACTAAACAAAATCCAAAACTCAAAAATCAGAGAAAATTGTAAAATACAGTTAATAGATGATTGGATCCAAAGAACGAAAAAGAAATGGAACACTCATATAGAAAGAATGCATGATAACAGATGGGCGGTAAAGAACTGGATATTACTATTATTATTATTTACAGCATCTCCTTGCAGTCCGGAGATTCATAGCGGGAAACCCAAATGAAGGGTCAGAAATGGATACCAAAGCGAAAGAAGAAATAGAAGGTCAAGAAAAAAAATGACGGCATGATCTTTGAAAACGGAGGAATTACAATCATTTATTCTTAATAGTGAAATGAAGGAAAAGGAAAAGAAGAATAGTCACCTAAAATATAGGTGACTAAAAATGTATATTTTACCAAAATCAACATTATATATGGCGGGGAAGCAAGGATAAGAAGAGGACGATACAAGATCAAAAATCATTGCAGTAGAAATAAAATATGAGAACAGCCAGTTATACAACACTAGATGGAAAAGGAAATGAAGACATACTGAAAGAACTGAAATGAAGAAAGAACTAAAAAACACTATCATTAGAGTGTTATCCTTACGGAAAGTCACACATTTCACTTTTAAAATCCAAACGAAAAGTGGAATCTTAATTTTAAAAGCAAAATCAAAAGTTAAATCCGAATTTGAAAATCACATGACTCTCTGATAATAAACACTCATCAGATTTTGTGTGCGCAGGTTATACTTGTTTATCGCAATTTTACTCTTCCCATTTCTCGCCTGAATCCATAATTCACGTGGAAAATGGGAAACTAATAAGAAAGATAAAAACAGGTAAAATAAAAAAAAAAGTCTCGAGTTATGGCAAAAACCTGAAGGTTGAAATCCATCATCACAATTCTGTATTTAATAAATAATCCTATTGTTACTTTTTATTGCTTAATTACTTATTTTAATTATTTTTCTTTCTTATTTATTTGTCGATGAATTTTTCACTTATATTGTGAGTAAAGAATCTTTCTTTCTTTCTTTCTTCTTCTTTTCCTTTTATTACAACTGATACAAAAGCTTCGTCAGTAAATAAACAACGACTTCTCATATCAATGAAGCATTTCCTACTCAAGTGCATAAGTAAAGTCTAGAGCTCTAACTAATTTAGAATAAATTAAAAATGCATTTTCGCAATTCAGAGTATCTGCTGTAATATTACAGTATTTGTTACAGCTATTTCGTTTTAAAATAAGATGAGGTTATATTGAAACCAGTGCGTAGGAAAGAACTGTTTGAAATGGCACGCGCGCACGCCAATTGACTCAGAAAACATCACTTTTCTCACTGTTGGGCTTTATTTTATCTCCGATTGTCTTTTTTTTGTGTGTGATAAATGAGACGTCTGTCGATGGTATTTATCACGTAACCGCTTAAGCAAAACTGCTTTTTATTCATCACAAGAAATACTAATTATTCAGCAAAGCTGCAAAATCAGCACATCAAGTTCAGAAGCCATTTTTAATTAAAAATTCATTTGTGGATTAAAGAAGGGGAACCGATTAATAAATCCTTTTGAGGTAAACGAATTCCTGAGATCTTCTTAAACGTTCAAATATATGAGTTTCGCATTTTCTGTTTTCTATGTATTTGTTCCATTAATTTATTCATTTTGCCTGCTTTAATATAGACAATTTTAATTATTTTCTCTGTCTCTTTATTGCTTTTATTATCTCTCACTGGTTGGGAAGAAACCCAGATGACGTAGCAGTATACTTTAAATACTAAGTAACCAGAATTCTCTCTTTTTCTCCACACACACACACACACACACACACACACACACACACACACACACACACACACACACACACACACACACACACACACACACACACACACACACACACACACACACACACACACACACACACACACACACACACACACTAAAAATGAAAGGATTGCGGCTAACGCTTATAAAGTGATACGTTGGTCATGAAGCTTGAACATCCGTTGTGTCTCAGCTGAGTTTGTGTGTTTATTTTCCCGGCTTTATTCTTTAATTCTGTAATGTCAACAGCTAAGCTGATTTGGTGCTGTTATTCCTATATCTCTATGTTAGCGTTGAAGCTGATTCAATTGAGACTGTGAATGTCTTAAAAGTAATTGAGGAGAACAGTTTTTATTTTACTTATATGTAAACATAAGAGCCTTCAAAATTTCAGTTACAAAAAGACAAAAAAAAAAACCACTGCTGATTCCGATTGTTTGTTGGTAAGCACACTTCTAATAAGCAAGCATATTCGTACATTGGTGAATGCAAAAGTATTAAATCTATTGGTCAATTGTTGCCACAGTAGATAGACAGAAAATTCCGGTGTTCTATGAAGTAGGCTGCATTTTTCACTGTTGTTAACTCTCTGATTGTTGCCTCAATCGTTGTTCCGATTAGGAGGAAGTCACAATACAAGAAGTCGCTTATTAGAATGAGTCTCTTCTACGAGAGAGGGAAATATAATCATCGCACTTAAGACCACATCAGAGTACGTAGACACCTATAAAATGTGAAGCGTTATAATGAAGCAGATTTCAGTCGAATAAAACAGACTTTTGATTTAACAATCAGGACGGTTATTTTTATTTTCACAAATGTTGGTGTCACGTAAGTATGTTAGGATGAGAGATGAGCGATGAATGCATCGGATTTTAACTGAGCGGCACACTGCTGGAGAGAGTAATGAATGCGAGGAGGATTTGGAGGAAGCACACCATTATTCCTACGCAGGGTGTTGCGTAGTTGAAACCTGGCGCATCCATCACACAGAAAGCTCATCAAGGGTGTAGTGATAGGAGGGGCGTAAGCAAAAGCCTGGTGGGTGGGCGAAAAATGAGACAGAGCAACTGGATCCTGAGGATGTGAGATGGTGACACGAGTGCGGCAGATATTTGCTCGTTAGGAGGGGGAGGAAACGATGCACTGACTGTTTTGTGCTGGTGTCTTTCCGTATGGGTAATCTCCATCCGAGGGATCCGGTTGAATAATCGGAATTTCTTTTTTCTCCCTTTAGGTTTTCACTGAAGGGATACTGAGAGAAGACTTCAGATTAAGATGAAGATAGAGGAGAATGAGAAAAACATTCCTTTCATTCCCCCTGATAACGTTATAGACGAAGTTCGCATAGACTTGGGAGAGGTTTAATGAAAAGAATTTGAATATTCATTGTAATAATAAAAACAGAACTTTCCGTCCTGGCATGTCAAGGAACTGACAAGCACCCCTTGGTTGGAAGAATTCTGTGCAAACCTCACCGTGAACGCTCCTGCTTTCAACAACTTCTGAGTTAACCAGTCGCAGATGGTGGATGATAATACGGTTTATTCCTCCTACAAAACAGAATATTGGACTTAATGCACATCTGATGGGAAGATGTAATTCAATCTCATAGCAAATTGTTTAATCATCAATGAAACAGATGCCTGACAGTCCGCGGAGTTATTAGAAGAAGAAAAAAGAAGATAATCAGTTATTTTTTGAAGATATATGTTGTTTGTATAATCCCTTACGATATACTGTGTATATGTAAATTCTTGTAGTTGAAATAATGTATTTGAAATATTGTATTTGAATGGATCTTTAAATAAAGTTAACTCCGCCATTGCCGGTCCCAAGCCCGGATGAGAAAGGAGGAGGGCTTTACTTGTAGCTAGCAACCACAAGTCATGAAACGTTTTCCCTCTACAGAAATTCAAGTATCGAAACATTACTTTTGCTGAAGAATCGCGACAGGAAATGATGGAAGTTGGTGAAAACTATCTTACAGAAGCCAGAATATGAAGGAAGGCTCTCGGAAAAGAAATCTTCACACCCAAATCTCTAACCAGAATTGGATATTGGAGCAAAAAGGGACAATGTATGAATCTTGGAAAGTGATTAAATAGCAAAGGAGATCAATAGATACAAAATGTAAATACTAGGATTAAGCGAAACTAGATTGAAAATAACTAGTTAAATCAGACTCAAACATCAAACAAATATGTCTTATATTCTGAAAACTCTGAAGATGAAGAACATAGCAGAGATGTCGCTCTAATGGTGATGGTGGAAAGAAATATCAGAAAGATTAGAAAGAATAATAATACATGACAGGTTGAAATATTAATATAATAAACATCTACATCTCTGTAAATAGTGTCGACATGGAAGACAAATGAATTTCTTATGACCTAATACAGAGAAAGAGAGAGAGACAAAAGTAGAAAATGAGATATGTTACTTCTGGGAAATAATTGTGATAATAATGAGAAATAATGATGGGAAAAGAAGAACTAGGAATTGAAGATGAAAATGGAATATTATTCATGGATGGTATAATTCAGTTATACAAAATAAAGGGTAAAATGGATATCTAGGAAAAAATGGAAAAATAGAAAGCAATTGTACAAAGAAACAGCTGAAGAAATACTAGGAAATCGGCGGAGGAGGGAGAGTGCGAGAGAGTAATATTCAAAAAAAGAGGTAAAAGTTTAAACAATACTTTTAACTGAGGAAAGAAGAGAAAGTGGAGGAAAATTACTCCAAAATCAAAATAAAGAAACAGTAAAATAAAATAAATAAAATGTTAAAGAACAAAAATAGACAAGTAAAGAAAAGTTTAAGAGATAATAAAAGGAAATTCATGGAAGAACTACACTGCTTGGAAAGAAAGCACAGTAATTACGATGTAAGGAAGAAACAGTCACGGCGACCATCTAAATAAGACGTGGGACCTCCTTTCGCTACGATGACTGCAGCAATTCTATGGTGATACTTTTCAGAAGGGTACAATAGCAATCTATGAGCATTTTGGACCATTCTTCCTGTAGGCATGTAATGAAGTTTTGACTGTTGCGGAGCGGACGTTAATTGACTTGACTGGATGCTCCAGTTCATCGTACATATGTTCAGTAGGCCTGAGATCAGGGCTCTGTGGAGGCCATTCAAGTGTGGTGACGTTAATGTCAACAAACTAGGAAATTTATGATACGGTGCATTGTCATGCTGAAAGAGTCAGTAGTCAGTTCCATAGAAACACCACAAAGTAGGAAGCATTGCATTGTCCAGAATATTCAAATGTCTTTCGGAATTCAATGTTCGTGGCACCACAAACAGAGGTCAGAGGCCAAACCAGGAAAACAAAGAACAATTCCATCACACCGCCTCCTCCGAATTTCATACGTAAGGTTACGCACTCTTGTAAAAGACGTTCACCGGGCATCGGTCATTCCCACACCCATCCATCTGCTCAGTAGGGGGGGGGGGGGGCTTACGTGATTTGTCGTTCCATAACACAGTTTTCCAGCTTCCACGTCCCACTGTACGCGCTCTTTGTTAAATGAACACGACGCAGCATGTTGATTCGGGTAATGAGGAGTTCGCAGTCTCAGTATGGTATCACTGATCGTTTGCGTGGGATGGCCCAATTTGCCAACAACTTGCCGAAGAGATAGTCTTGCAACATGATATCCTATCACAACGCCTCTTTCAAATTCCGTTAGTTCCCTTCTCCAGCCATTTTATCCGGACAGAGTTGCACTGAATTGGGAGCATCATATTTCCTCCAGTTTATACCGTCTACAAACACGTGGCTCGTTACATGGCACTATGCACCTTGTCCATGGGGGCGTCCGTTGAATTTTTTTTTTCAAAGCAGTGTGCGTAGGAGGCTGAACAGGCTGCAGCAAACTTTGATTCCAAGAAACTGCTCCAAATAAGAAAGAACCTGAAAAAAAGTATGAGTAGACATACCAATAAGGAATTAACGACTAAATATATATACTGACGAGGGGGAAAGAAATAAAAATGAGTTGGATTAAACACTTTCAGGAAATATTAAAGAGTAAAACCGCAATAAAGGAAACGATACTAAAAAATATCAACATGAAAACGTTCAATGTAAATACATAACAAAAGCAGAAATAACTAAGGCAAACAGAAATGCAAAACTACTAGGATAGATAGCATATAAGCAGGACTAATTAAAGCACAGTATATTATTGTGTGAAGTAGTATGGGTTTTACGGTCGATTTTCTTGAGTTAACTGGATGAAAAATCTAAGTTTCCAGGAGAAAAAAACCCACTTTCCTAAGTTACTCTAATCGTAGAACTGAACTTAGGTCTTCCTTTGGGCAGTCTAGCGCTGAGGAAGCAAACTGACGATAAATATATACATCATAAAAAATAAAATTTACAATACATACATGCTTTTACACTGAGAAGTCACTATTCGTTGCAACTATTTAATTTTGTGAAATTACTTCTCGCAGTTCTACAGTACTACCAACCATCATGGTTTATATACAAATTCTTTCCTGCTTCGTTTCTCTTTCATTTGAACATTTTTTGTTTATTATTTTATAATTAAGACTTATTTGTTATCATTGTGACACACACACACACACACTTTGATTTTTCCATGCTTATTCTAATTAATTAAGAATAGCTACATAATAATAATAATTACATTCCAATTTGCTACACAAGCCAATTGTATTATCGTCTATATTTTTTTAAAAAAGTATATACAGCCAATCATATGAATTATAGTGCTTTCTTGCTGTTAGTTTCATTTGAATTATGTCTATATTTTAT
Source organism: Typopeltis vanoorti (assembly GCF_054136105.1). NCBI lineage: Eukaryota > Metazoa > Arthropoda > Arachnida > Uropygi > Thelyphonidae > Typopeltis > Typopeltis vanoorti. The sequence continues at coordinate 132,471,254 of NC_143552.1, forward strand.
ACATGCAATAGTTTTTTTATATTAATTAACAAAGGGAACTATAGAGTAAAATGAAAAAAAAAAAACGTAAAATTTCTTCAGTGACAAGTTACAATTTGTCACTATTTAAAAATCGACATTAATTCACTTAAAAATTTATTGTAAATGCTGCAGTAAGGTTTTCATTCAGGTTGTTAAAATAACTTCTCGCAATTCACTTCAACGCTGATGGCTGATAACTGAAACATTACAAGGAGACACGGCATTTACTCATGCAGTAATTTGACATGCTAATGTCACCCTAGCGCCACCTGACAGTGCAGTTTATTTACTTAAACAAACAAAGCCATTCTCAATATTTATTGTACATATTTTGTATTTTCTACATCACTAGTCTGTAACAAAATTTTGTAAATAAATTTCTTTTTTAATGTTTGGTGATGATAAGAAGGATTAGGTGTATTTTATATATTGCTTCCGTTGAACGAATTAATAATATTGATGTAGAATTATCATGATGAATAAATTAGGCATATAATTATCCACTTACTGCTATTGTAATTATTCGCAGTCTCTTAGTGATTTATTGCAATCCATTAGTGCTTAATATATCATTAATCTGGCCAACAACTGACTAAATAGATAACCCTGACATGAATGTTCACTGGTAGCCTATAACAAACGATAATGATACAGACGTGTGACAGATAAGCAAACTACCTCCTTGTTCCATACCTTAGTTCATTCTCTGTCATCAAACATAAATATAACTCTGATAAATTGACCATATTCTAACAATATGTTAATTGTTATTCAAGCATGTCTTCGGTAATTAGTGTAATTAGTCTATCTTCTGTAAAGAAGAAAATTGACTAATTAGATCCTTAAGCTGTTTCTTTGTTTGTCTGTCTATCTCTTCTACCATCGTCAAGAAAATTTGATTGAATATCATAACCGAATCCATTCTTACGCCTTTCAAAGATCAAAAATATCACAGAGGGCGCTATATAAACATTCCTTTTTATTATTATTTTTTTAGTTTTCAGACTTATGGATTGATTGCAGTCGAGGCCAAAATTCTGAATACAAATTCAGCACAGTATATTTCCCAGAAAGGTACCCTAAAATCCTAACAACAAAAACAAAAATTGACTATTTATCTGTTTTAATATAACTAATGAGGTGTATTTCCAAAAATGTTTAAATCGAAAATTCTAAATTAAGAAAAAAATCTTCTAACGCTTTTAGCGTAGCAAAAGTACCAACAGGAATGCAGAGTATAACCATAGCCATCTTGTATTCCTAATCCTAACGAATATAGTGTGTGTGTGTGTGTGTGTGTGTGTGTGTCGTCATCAATTTTTGAGGTTAACAGCTCTAGTTTATTCATAGAAATACTCTAGTTTCAGTGCATCCTAGTTTTTTGAAGAGAACTAATGAAAGAGGGGAAAAAAAAAAATAATCGTAAAAATGTTATCTTGTGCTCGACTGACATCAAGCCCTGCCCTTCCATGTGAAGAGGAAGACAGAGCATGTTGTAAGAGAGTCAGTTCGTTTTGTTTCATTTAAAACTGCAGATTTCTGATTGTATTTTCTTGGTGAAGTGTTCTGGAGGAGCTAGAATTCTTAATATATGCCAAAGGACATTAGAAGCTATATGCCTGTGTCTCTAACTGCGGCATAGGCACGTACTAACGCCCACTTTCCTAGTACTTGCTTCAAATGTTTACTAATTAAAAGAAATACACGTATTAAGCACAGTGAAAATTATTTAATTGTAAATATTAAATAATAATAGGAAGTTTAAACAATAATAGGAATAACATACAGTTAGGTGTGTTAAATGATTAAAATAATTAAAAAATGATTACAATAGTTCTCTTCGGAAAACTAAGATGCACTGAAACTAGAGTATTTCTACGAATAAACTGGAGCTGTTAAGCTCAAAAATTGATGACGACACACACACACACACACACACACACACACACACACACACACACACACACACACACACACACACACACACACACACACACACACACTATTCCTAAAGTATGGGAAATTGTCATACAAAATTGTGTTAAATAATTAGGTTTTTTTTTTTTTTTTTTTTTTACTTCTTGTATCTCGCGTAACACGTTAGGCGCGTTTAATGAGATTAAATGTTTATATAAAGATCTTTTACATAGATCTTTATATACACATGAACGTTTATACAAAGAAAGTTCTGAAGCCCTACTACACAGACCAAATTTAAACCGCAACGAAGTTCTTACTATTCCTAAAGTATGGGAAATTGTCATACAAAATTGTGTTAAATAATTATTTTTATTTTTATTTTTTTTTTTTTTACTTCTGTAACACGTTATTACGCACGTTTAATGAGATTCTATTGTAATCATGCGCTCTAACTGCATGTTATTCGTATTATTGTTTAAACTACTATACTGATGATGTCCTAAGATACTTAGGATGAAATATTTACAATTAAATAATTTTTAATGTGCTTAATACGTGTATTTCTTTTAATTGTGATCTCACCACAGGTTTCGTTATTTAAAAATGTTTACTAAGTATATCCCAGTTTTTATCCACATATTAAGTTGTGTTTCCGAAGTTTTTTTATTTATTCGTGTAAGGTTTCTACCTATCCTCCACTGTCCCTTGGGACTGGTTGAGTCCCCTTAATGAGGGATTAAGCATGTATTTTATGACTGTAGATACGGTGTGTTCACAAGCCGATTTGACTTGTGAACACACCGTATTCGATAGCCGATTTGACTTCTGAGGGACGAAAAACCCAAGTTCTCGGGTGAAAAAGGTTCTATGGCAATTCCATAAAAGAGGACAGCCTTGTTTATTCCTAGCCTATATGATATAGATACGATGAGCCTGTTGTTTATCTTCATGCAGAAATGAACGTTAATTTATAACATATTAATGGCTTTAATGCCGCCTGGAGCAAAACCAAAGATAAAATGCGTTAGCGGGAAAGAAAGTTATAATTTCTAAATATGTAAATATTGCTTTAGACCTATATTTTAAAACAGCTGCCACCATTATAATATTTTCATACTCCACACTCAAGTAGACATACAAGTTTAATTTCCGTGATAACAAATCAAGGATATTTGAGTTGCTAATCAACGAACATGATTTCCATAACAGCCTATTTCTTTTAAGTAATTTGCGGATTCTTACAATAAAATCTGAAAGAGATTATAAATTAAATTTAGTTAGTCGTGACTGTTTAGGAATAAGTCAAAAGAATTCATTTTACGAGTATAACATGACTTGTGGTTATGTTATACTCGTTCATAGCTTGTGGTCCACATCTGGTTTTATGGAATTGAAAATGTGCAGTTTCCGAAAGGTAAAAACCCTGCAACCTCAATATTATAAATTAACAAAAGTAAATATTTGATGGTGGTGCTATATTTATGAAATATAAATTTATTTATTATATATAGGAAGTGATGTTTTATTGTTATTATTAGACACCTTCAATCCTCTGTGTCGAATGCTTTAGAAATGTAAAGTAATTTCTAAAAATACATTTATATGATCGTTATTTATCATCACTAAAATTTATTATTAACTGATAAAAATAAAGGACAAAAATAACTGTCGTCAACTTAATCAACAAAATTAATAAAATAAAATAAATACTTCGTTCGGCAAAATGAGAAAATGATTAATTATTAATTATTAATAAGCAAATGATTAATTATGGGTGTTGGCACCTATCAACGCAGCACGAGCATTAGATTTGCGTGAAATCAACTAAGCTTCCTCAAATGTAATTATGAAATAAATAACAGCAGACGATCAATCACTTGTTTTTAGCATAATTCTAGTTTCATTCTCAACTACTAATTCAAACGATCGGAAATTATCCACACTGCACCCATTTTTACTTTGTTTTCATTAAAAGATCTGTCTTTCTCTCTTCTTTGTTAATTAAACAAATGATGACTAATAGCTTGTAAATCAAGAATGAGAAAATTTTCTCGACACAAGAAGAAGTGGCTTAATTATATCGTATAGTATTTTTTAACAGGTTCGTCGAATACTGAAGTTTTCAGATAACTATCTAAAGAATTTAACAGTTTTTTTATATTATTATTTATGAGTTTATTATTACTACTCGACACAGAGTACAGAATAGTATAAATATGAGTTACGAAAAATGTGTTTTATATAATCCTGCAAACGATTATGTTACTGTTGGCGTTCATAAAGATGTGAAGAGGCTTGATATCCTGCGGCCATATAAAGCACCCTCATCCTCCTGAAATATGTCGTTTGATATGAGACAAGTTCATGAAATTCCCCTCCATACAAAGAAAGCGGGATCTGTATGTTGAGCTTGATGGAACTGCATTTCTCTGGAGAATAAATAATTCATGGCCAAACACTGCAGTCGAATAAAACAAGCCCACTCATGCAGAAGCGCCACCTCTAATTATTGGAAATAGAATGGACGTTCCCTTCAATGACGAACATATTGGGCTTATTTTCTGCTACTTTCTTGTGAGTAGCTACAACAATCGTCAGATGAGACTGCTGTTTTCACCTTGAAATATGAAAATTCGAAAATATGAGAATTCAAAATAATAAACAGAGAAATGGCAACAATAATTAAAGTATATAGAAACAGTCATCATAAAAAATTGCTTTTCATAATAGCATTCCTGTCTAGTTTCTCCATTCATTATTACAGTAATTCAACCTACAGCCCCAGCCCCTCCAAAAAAATAAGTAAATAAATAAAAATTGTCAACAAGAGTGATGCAAAATTTCATTCTTTAGTTGGAAAGACTTGCGTTCGAATCTCGACTAGGATGCAAAGAAGCTTTATATTAATTTCTCAACTGAGAATGAAGATGATCCTGTTTAATTCGAGGAGTGAAAAGGTATCCCTTTCCTGGCAACTTCAGCTTTTTATTTCTCAAAACTGGCAAACCGGGCTGAAGAACCTAATTTTAATTTTTTTGGCAGTCATTCATATCAAAAAACCAAATAACCTAATTTGCCATTCAAATGATTCAAATAAAACCACTGGAAAATTCTCAATTCTAAATTGCAAATTTCGTTACATTTTATACATTGGAAGGACCTATTATTAAAATTTCGGTTCATTTTGATAAAAACACGTTCCATGTATTATGGAGAAATATATCTATGATTTTTTTTACAACAAAAATTATAACTTATTTTTTATCAGCAAAACAATTTTAAATTAAACTGAGGCAAATAATTCTATTTGTCAAGTTTTAACCTAGGACTGAATTAATTAACAAGTGAAGGGTATTGATTAGTTCTTTTGCAAAGAAAAAAAAATACACTTAAAGCAAGAAAAATGGAAAGAAAATACAATGACAACAGGACGAGAATGAAAAATTAATCGATTTAGTAAGAATTGTAAGTTAAATTGCATTCATTACGCCAAAGAAAAACTAGACGATGATTATTTACATTCAAATACAGGCTGAAACTGTTCAGAGCTCAATTTTTAATTGTCAATATTTCTGTTGTTTCATGAACACTATCAGAGTATCAGGGCGAAGTTAAATTATTCAAAGAATTATATAGTGTTCTTTTCTTTCGTAAAAAATAAAATCAAAAAGTTAAGCTTTTTTTAATTAAAATTTGACCCATTGTTGGCTTATTCACATATACTTTTGTTTTAATTAATTTTGCCGATGCAGACTGATTCAAACTGAAGTGGCTCAACTCATTTTAGTAAAATTAAATGACTCATCTAACGTCTTGTATTCCACAAAGGAAGTAGATACTGTAGTTCCTTTAGCTCTAAATGATGAAGACCAGTTGGCAGTCTCCATCTTTCATGGTTACACTGATGGCATCTAAACTTTCAATGAATGAATGAAGGTTTTTCAGGAGAATGAATATGGAAGATAACTGCCATACCTCCTCCACCTTAAACTGCAACTCTCGCATTATTGTCTGTAGTAGTTCTACATTCGATTTTTCTGAGGCGCGATTGTAAACCGCGCTAGAAGAGGTCCTCTAGTAAGCAACTAAAATCAAACGTATATGGGGGCAAATGTATATTTCATCATAGGTGAATCAACTTACTTATTTTTTATTAATTATATAGTACAAGAAATATTTTCGATTTTCCAAATCTTGTAATAAAATAATCCTTCTGTTCAAAGTTGCCACTCCCTAAACCCAGGCTTCCCATAAATATGCCCAAGCAGTCCAAAACAACTATTTAGTATAACCAAAACTTTGCATTCAGCCTGTGGCATGTGTAAAAAAAGAAAACAGACTTCGGAATAGCTAAATGTAAAAACCTGTCTCCTGATCTAATGGCCCTTGAGTTTTTATTCACATATTAAGAGTGTTGAGAGCAACTCTGTAATACCACAATAACTTTGCTTGAGAATAAGGCACACCTTTTTGATACGTTTTCCCCAACTCTTGCATAGTCGACTAAGACAAACTTTCTCTAATTATTACCACGAACTACACAGAGTATGGCTCATGCGATCTCTTGCAGAAGAACAACAGAGAAGTCATTAGCAGTTTTGAGTCCCTGATTCAGTTGCTATTCATCCAACTCCAAGACATTTGTGTTCCAGAAATAACGCTCATCCTGTATTGCCTATTGAAGTTGTCACACTAATTTGAGATCTACCCAGGAATATGCAAAAAAGCATTTAACCCGTCTCTCTCTCTCTCTCTCTCTCTCTAAGATGGGAGGTAAATCCCCCCCCCCCTTAGGCACACTCATACTCTGTATCCTAACATTCCAGAAATTAGGCAGCAGTCACTAATATGGATTCGTTGCATGGAAGATCCGCTTAACTATATCCATCTTTGGGCAAAAAGTCATCGAGAAGTTTGAAGACTGTGTTTGAAGAATTTGATCAGGTCTTTCTTCGAGATAAGCTTATCAAGTTACTAATATTATGGTCTCTTTCTCTCTCCTTACTTTGTGATTGTGTTGCAAATATCTTCTCTGGTTGTTCAATGCAGGTTATGATAAATGGTTTCCTCTCAAAACACTCTCATTTTTGGGGTACCCTAGTGATCTGTACTTATACCACACTCTTCTACATAAATATCCTTTTCTCAGAAATCTCAGGTGCTATCCATAATATTGCTGATGATATTACACTGAACTGCTCTTCATTCAAAGAAATTCATAGCTTCTGTTTATTTTTACGTATTAGGCCTAATGGCCTGTTACACGTATTAGTCCTAGCGGCCTATTACGATTCTAAACCGGAACCTCTCTTGGATAAGATGATTAACCCTATGCCTCCCGGTGTGTACTATGTCTGTAGATGCATGTTGTTCATGGGGCCGGTTTGCCTGTTTTCTGGGGAACGAAAAACCCACGTTTCCGGGTGAAAAAACCCTACCTCCGTATGAGACCGGCTATCTCCCCTTTAGTCAAAAGAGATCATATAAAGTTCCTCATGTCACCGACAGGAATCTAACTCAGATCTTTCCGACCAAAGGTCTTCATCTATACCTACTGAGCTACAGAGGTTCTAGAAACGTATAACACAGTACTCAAATAATTCAACCTCAAGATTTTTCATAATCAATGTCTTTAACATCGATCACCACACCCCATCATTAGTGAAATTCAATAATCACAATGTGGTCCTCTCTTATTCCTCGGACTAAATATTATTTTACTTCTTACTTTTGATGATATTCGGATCGCTACTCAAGATTATATTTTCCTTCATAGGTTTAACTTTCATTCTTTGGCACAAAGTCATCGCTCTCATAACCTCCACTCCCACACATTCTCATCATTATTTTTCTGCATTATATTTTATAGGTATTTTCATGAGTGCTACTCCATTAGCCTCTGCTGCCACCATTCTGCCGATTTCCATAATCGTATCACAGGTTTTTTTTGAGAGTTCTCGCATATGGGCTTAAAAATATACGTATGTGTGTGTGTGAGAGAGAGAGAGGGAAAAGACTCTCCTTTGCTAACTTAAAAAGCGATGACTTTCTTCTTTCCATACGAGAAAAATTTCTCTTCACCAATATAAATAGATAGGTTAGGTTTGCAATCCACTCTAAACATCTGAAAATGCAGATTAAATTTTTCTGTTAATAATTTAAACTACACGAACTTTAAGCTTTATGAATTATTAAAAGAAGAAATTGAGCCACATTTTAGACTTGAGAATTCTCAAAATAGTTTCGAATGGTTAATTCCCCTGCTTGTATTACTTTAAACATTGAAACAGTCAGTCAGACTTCCTTACATGTCTTTTTGAATCCTTTAAAACGTTACTGATGATTTTAGGTTTTATTTAACTCAAAGCTCTCACTTGTACTTAAATACTAGTGGAGCTATTAGGCTATAATCAACAAACATTTCAGACTATTATCAAAGAGATCTCATAGATTAACAACAATATTTATGAACTGCGGCTACCTGCTTAGAATCCAATTAGTTGCCATACCTCTCATCATGGTTTCTTTACTTTCAAATGTAACCATTACACTAACTAAATTACTTTTCACCTGAATTAGATACTAAAATAACTTCAAAAATAAGTTCATCCATGGAATTAAATTTCAAAATAAATCTGGCGTTTGCTCAATCTTATACAACCCCAGTTTTAAATAATTTTCACCATTAGCAGAAACACACACACACACACATTATATATATATATATAGTGTTAATCCTACCTCGATTTTCTTGAGTTTAAAGGATGAAACTTCTCGGGACAAAACATGCCACTTGTCTGTGCCTGACATCGACTAAACTGGAGAAATGGTCGAAAAAAGAGAGAGAAAAAAAGATTCATTTGGCGAATAGAATTAAACTAGAACTTTCTTCAGGCGGCCTAGCGCTATAGATACAAAAGCTATTTTCATAGAATGAATATATATATATATATATATATCAGTGGCATCGCGTGCTCATTTCGGTTGGGTGTGCTGTTGTGGGTTATGCAACTCGCACTACAAATAAATTTCACGTCAATTTGACCATATGCTCGTTGAGTAGAACGTTTAGCCACATTTAGAACATGTGTGAAAGGAACAAACTTGGATCCACATCTTTCACACATAGTTCTAAATGTGTCTTAACGTTCTACTCAACGAGCATATAATAAACTGTCAACATGTAAACCGAAAACATGAAGCTCTTTCGTCTAAACAATTCAAGCCCTTCAAAACTCCAAATAATTGGATTGTCAATATATCCGGACGTCCTCTAAATGATAGCGAAACCCTCATCCTATCAAAAGGACATGATTTCTCTATTGTTCCTAATAAGATACCATATCTAGATTTCTTAGTTAACATTGAACGGAATCTCATCTAGTCAGTCATCTAACTAGTGATAAATCTAATGCTCTTCGCCTAGAAGTCTCTTCTTCTCTACTTAAGGCCAAACTTCCTCCTTCCAACATATCTCTTTCTGAAATGAAATCTTTACAGTCCTTGAGAAAAAACAATCACCTCATTATCACCAAAGCTGACAAAGGGAAAGCAACAGTAGTTATGGACTCAACAAATTACAGAAGAAAACTTTCTCTTTTACTTCGAGATAGCACCACATATCAAGAACTTGATTATAATCCAACCAACAGACAACTAAAGAAATTAAATTCTCTCTTAGACGAAGTCATCAGTTTAGATAGAGACACAATTGAAAGATTTAAACTCATTTTGCAAGACCTCCTAGATTTTATGGTTTTCCTAAAACACATAAGATTGACTTTCCTCTTCGTTCAATAGCAGATTGTATTGATTCTCCTATTTACCGTATAGCCAAATATCTAGCTAAATTATTGAAATCTCACATAGGCAACTCTAGTTCCTTTCTAAAAAAAACTCCTCAGATTTCTTAGAAAAATTAAAAAATGTCTCATTGGAACCTACAGATTTTATGGTGAGCTTTGATATAGAATCGTTATATAAAATGTAAAATGTACCTATCAAGGAGACTTTAAAATTACTTGCTGACATCTTTCCAGAAGACATAAAACTATTCGATTTCGTAATACACTCTGGATATTTCTTATGTCAAAAAATTTTATTTTACAGTCAAGTAGAAGGAACGGCCATGGGAAGTCCTCTCTCTCCTGCTTTAGCCAACTTTTATTTAGAACATCTAGAAAAAGTCTTCTTCTCATCTATTGTCCCTCAACCATCCTTTTGGGTAAGATATATAGATGACATCTTTACTGTATGGCCTGGCCGCAAAACAAAGTTTCCTTACCTTCTTTTTTAAACAGTATCAGTTCCTTACATCGTCGTATAAAGTTTACTATGAAAATGGAAGAAAACAACCAGTTATCTTTTTTAGACGTTCTCATCCGGTCACCTTCAAATACTCTTACAACTATAGTTTACAGGAAACCAACGTTCACAGGTCGTTATATTCTTAAAGAATCAGCCCATCAGCCTTGTCAAAAAATAGGAATCATAAAATGTCTTATCAAAAGAGCCAAAACTAATTGTTCTACTTCTAATTTTCTACAGAAAGAACTTTCTACTATCCAACAACACATGAAACTCAATGGCTTTTCCGAAAAGAGTATTCAACATCTTCTCGATTCTTATAATCCACCACAAAACAACGAAGATTCAATACGTCGATTTCCAATTCCTTACATCTCCGGGATTTCAGAACCTATCTCAAGAATTCTGAAGAAATATGAGTTAACAGCTACGTATTCACCTATTAACAAATTATCTTCCCATTTTCCTTCTTCTAAAGACAAACGCTCAACTATATCTCTTCCTGCAGTTTATCAAATTCCCTGCAACTGTGATCTCTCCTATTTTGGACAGACTGGACGTTCTCTTGAAAAAAGAATCCAAGAACATCAATCCTCCATTCATCATAACAAACCTGAAAAATCTCGATTGGCTCAGCACGGGATTGAAACTAACCACAACATCCTTTGGTCAAAAACTCGCCTCTTACATAGATCCCGTTATAAATTTGAACGTTTATTCAAAGAGAGCCCTTACTCCATCGTCCTAACCTGAATCGGAATGACTGTATATCTATATCAAAAATCTGGGAAAGTAATCAGGATAACTCATTAATTCATATTATTTTGTTATTTAATATCTTTATTTCAATCATGTTTCTGCTTAAACATATTCCCTTTAATACTTAGTGATATAACATCACGCGGCTTGTTCTATTTTTAAATGATCTATTGTTAGTATTCCAACTTGTATTTTTTTTTAAAAAAACTGTTCTTATAGTGCAACTGAAGATGGTCTGCTATTTCCAGACTGAAATATTTGGTTAATTAAACATCTTTTTTGTGTTTGCGTGCATATATTATATTATTCAGTCTTTATGTCATAAGGATACGAAAAGCGCTCAACTCGTAAGTGATAACGTTCAATTGGATTGGTTTACACAACAACTAATCACAGACGCTAGTGGCCAAGTGAGCTCAAAATTTTAGCTCACCTAGCCACACCTTCTCAGCGGTTTAAAAATAGTACAACGTTAAGAATTTGACCCGCTGAGCCCTCTTTACATATTTATTTTCAAAGGGTGCAAAGATTTATGCATTTTGAAAGCACACCCGGGAAATTAACGCGAATGTGACGCAATGTTTACGGGGCGAAAAGTGCCCTCTTCATGAAGCACTAATGCTTTATTACCCTCCTGAAGAGGACAATGAAGCATTAGCACAGTATATTGTGTTCAATTTTAATTCTGCAAACAATTGAGGGAGTAATGGGAATAAAAGCAAAAATATAATATATGGGTGTGGTACTGATATTTCGTGGATGAGCACTGCACACCCGGAATATTCGCCCCTGATTCTATATATAAAGTTTTTTTACCTTGATTATTTGTTCAGCTTTTGCTCGTGATACTTGATGCGGTAGTTAATAGTTAAGATGAATGATATATAGAGGTAAACGTTCTATGCTGTATATAATGGTTGGGACTTCCGAATGATATATTTAGAGGTAAGCTTTCTTCCTTTTGTCTATTTTTATGATTACACATTGCTCAGCTGGTAGACTCTTGCGTGAGTCTGAGGGATTTGTCAATAGACCACCCTCCTAGATCGTCAGGAATAAGACATCGAAATCATCCCTCATTGTACACAAGGATAGAGAATGTAAAAGATATCAAGGACGCCATTCAACAGTTAAACAAAGATATGTCACTTGACATTCTCAAATTCATCCTAAAGAAATTTGAAACGGATTATCCTGGTTGCTTGAACCTCTTCACTCAAGTAAATGACACTGAAGATGATTTGGACATCGAAGAGGACATTACACCTGTTCAACCTACAAAGACTCCCCGACAGTTCGATTGTTCACAGGACGAACAATCTGATAAAAGACGCAGAACATCGGAAGGTGGAATGGAAGATGATGTAACAACTCACCAAAATCAGATCACCCAAGATAGAAAAGAAAATGTCCGTCCAGTTATCCTTCGAGATGAAGATAAATGGACCTCAGTCTCAAGATCCCTAGGAGAACAAAATATCAATTTTTCCTGGGCAAGAAATACTGAAGAGGGTGTAAAGATTCACCCTACCATTGTCACAGATTATCGCATGCTGACGAAAATGCTGTATAACTCTAAATTTCCCTTCCACACCTTTGCGCTAGCAAGCGAGAACTTAAAAGTAGTTCTAAGAGGAGTGGCTGAGGACATCACAACTGATGAGATCACAGCTGACCTCATCAATCAAGGATTGACCCCAATCAGTCAGTAGAATGTCGAGCCCATTGGTTGGAAAGACACGGGTTCGAATTCCGTCTGTTGTGAAGAACCTTTATCGGGTTTTTCCAACTGGTGAGTTAGCCAACTTTATATTGAGGTTGTTTTTTCGTCCCTCAGAACAGGCGTGCAATACGCGGACATTACGGGAATTAAAGATTTATCACTCCATCCCGCAGGATTTAACTTTGAACACTTGCATGATCAAGTATGGGTTTTATGTATTAGAATAAATCAGAAAGGAAGGAGGATAAAAAATGTATGTTTGAAAATTATGAAAGCGAAGAATTTTTGATTCACTTATTATGTGCATCAAAAATTCATATCATAACTTATATAGTCAACTAAAATAAATAGGATAAAACGAAAATGTGATTTCTCTGATATTTTCCCTTACTGGAAGTAGGAAAGCAAACATAGGATCACGGTGTTTTACAGGGAGGGGATACTCACTTCCCTTCTAAATGTGATTAAAAATATCACTAATTATGGAGAGAGGAAAAATCGAAATCGAGTTTCATTCTTACATACATCCAGCGCCATCTATACCAAGAATTGTGCATATTTTCCTTTCAGTAAAAATCGTATTTTACTACGGATTTGTACGTTTCGCTGGGCCTCACTGAGTTTTAGATACATTAACGGCAAGCATTTATAAACTATAACATTTTGCATTATTTTAATATTAAAATACTGCTTTTATATATTAAGTAAAATACAAGTTTGTTTTGACAAACTTTCGTCCTGACAGGAATATGACAATTGTAACACGAATTCCGGTGCATAGTTTCTTGGTACCTATGACCATCTGAAACCAAAATGTGTACATTTATTACACTTCGGAGAATGAAAATTTTAATGATTGCACTTCCCCCCCCATCAAAAAAGTTTAGCTCTCAGTTGATCTTTCTATATGTTCATAGGCAAGAAATTAAATATTGCATATGCTTAGGCCTATTATCTCTATTCTTTCATTATGATATTACATTACAAGCTAAATCACACTCGCAGAAAATGTAGTAGCTGCTACGTTATAGCCATGGTATAAATGTAATGTGATTATTTTATCCATAAGAATGTCAAGACAGGCTGGTCAGGTGATTAAAGAAACTTGGACTGATTTCAGAAGTCTTTGGAAAAGTAAGGGGGAGGTGGTGTGTCTTAAAAAGTAATGTGCTTTTTCTTTCTTCATTTTATATTTCTAGGGATAATAAAAGCCGAAAGTAGATAGGGGAGCCAGATCCTGAAAGATAATTATATGCTTCTTTACGGTGGTGCACTTACCTTTGAGGACAGATGAATGAAGTAACTGTTTTTTTTTATGAATAATCAAAAGAATTAAGGATTGGACTTTTTAAATGAAAGAATCGGTTAAAATGAAGAAAATGAGCCTGGAGAATTGTTTACAATCTCAAGAAACATGAAAAGGCCAAAATTAAAGTCAAGTTCAGACTCTCATTGGAGAAAGTATCTGCTTGTTTACAAAGTAAATTTTGCTAAATACATGTCACCCTCTCCACTAACACTATCAATGCTATCTACTGCCCATCGTCACCAACATTATTTTTTTGTCTGTAAACTGTATCTGCTCTGAAGGCCAATTTGTCTGTACACTGGATGAAAAACCAGAATTTCTGGGAGGAAGAACCCTGCTACCTCCATATGTGTTATTAAAACACTTAAAAGGAATTGAACAACGTAGTTAAGGATATAAATTAAATTAAACTTTAATAAATATTTTCCGATATTTCGGCAACGTCACATTGCCATCTTCTAAAGGAACTTACAAAAAAAGTTACGTGCACGTAGGCACTACAACACAGAAACTGGGAATGAAGAGATGAAGCTATTGTTCTCCTGACAGTCCAGATGGTGCCATCTAGCGGGCAAGTAGGTATTCTTGGCCGTTGGGCTGAAGGTCTGCTGATGTAGGCCTCCCAAATTTGGGGCAATCGCATACATCCAAATTTATTGAGGTTTGGAGAATTTCTTAGGGCTGAGGCTGATTCCATAAAGAGTCTTTCAAATTTGTATTTGCTACGGTGTATCACTGTAGCTTTCTTTCACCGTATTCTGTGGCGTGTATCCAGAGCATGGTCCGCGAGTCCAGAATGACTGTATTTGTGAAAACGGATGTAGTCCTTGTGTTCCGAAATTCTGATATTTGCTCTCCTGCCTGTTTGGCCAAAGTAAGACAGTTTACAACTGCAAGGGACCTGGTAAACACCAGGTAGGTCTAGAGGAAGTGGTTGGTCTTTAGTGGAGCGGATAAGGGATGTCAATTTTCTGTAAGGTTTGTAACAGGAGGTCAAGTCATGTTTTTTTAAGATTTTGCCTGTCTACGAGAACCTTCATATGTGATCAGCTAACTCACCTTCAATTGAAAAAGCTCATAAGGATTCCCCTCGTCACGACAAGAATCGAACCCAGGTCTTTTCCAACTGAAGGGCACAATGTTCTGCTTTTGTTGCAAACTTGCATACTAAAATTATATTCTTGCTTTAGTCCTTGATCCAAGCATAGGAAAAAAAAAATTTCTGGGTGAAGTATCTTCATGATTAGTTCTGAATCATCTTCATGACTAGAAGATGATTCAGAATTTGTGAAGTATAATATACTTTGTATCTATTTGTTTCAATGATGATGAAACAAAGTTAGATGTTATTCTACTTATGTTCTTTGACAATTAGTGAAACACAGGCAATGACCAGTTAATATCTTAGTTAAAGAAAACTAAGTTATTTAAGGAAAGTTGTAGCCACCCCCCCCCCCAAAAAAAATAAATAAATAAAAGCTATCAGAAAGAACCTTGGGATAAAGATTTTGCAAGAGAATTGAGAAGCTCCACTCAGATGATTTAAGCACTGCCCTAGGATGGACAGAATACCAGGAAGCTTGAAAAGCAAGATGCAGAGGAATGAAATCCCAACTGAAAAAACAATGAAGGACAATCTACAACTTTTTCATTTTCCTAGGGTGGAAAGAAGCAATTAGGAAATATTTAGAGAAAAACTGCCTCTACTTTTCTCTCTCTCTCTCTCTCTCTCTGCATGTGTCTTGCATAAATTCATTCATTTATTATTACTAATTAAATTTTACTCTAATGAGTGATACAAGGTTTCAGAAAATTGATACTAAGCATGCTGAAGATCAAATAAGTTTAATAAATGCCAAATTTATACAACAAAGTGAAATTCAGTTTACTACAATAAGAATGAGCAATACATCTAAAAACTTAAAATAGTACTTCATTTTTAAAAATTATAAAAAAAAAAAAATCTTCCTTGCTTTACTTTTTAAAGTCACTTAAGACTGATTTTAAAGAGCAAGAAATTAACCCACAAGTTATGTGATCATAAACTAAGGGTCGGTTCATATCAAAAATCCATTTTATTTTTTTTTTTAAGTACATAATTTATCAAGTCAAAAATATTTAAAAAATGAGCACCACAAAAAATAAAGCTCTAAACAAAATAGTAATGAACTACACAAAAAAATTACAAAACTGGAATCCTCAAAGAATGAAGGCTGCTTATCTCAGATAGCTTATTCTTTATCCTTTTACTAATAAAATTTGTTTCCTATTGATTGCCTGCATGGTCTAGGACTAGACTGTTTCCAGTAAGGAAAATGTTCACAAAACTGCAATAGACCCATAAAATCTGTATGAAATTATCTGGAAAAGAGAATTTTACAAAATGTTAATTTGTATTATTGAAAAAATCAAACTTTTTTTCTTTTTTTAGTATGATCAGTCTGGTTTAAATATTAGCATTTCACAAATGGTATCTGGTTAAATCAGTTAGGTTTCTTAAGTTGAATAATCTAAGAGATTTGAGTTAAAGCACATTCCCCATGAAAAGTGAAACTACTTTAAAGATGCATAAGATATTTGGATGCTAGACTGAGAGGTAAAAAATATGATGAGAATGTCTTCAGATATATATGCATTTTGCATATATAGATGAAGAGCTCAATAGGTAACTATTAAGAGAACGAAAATGGCCTCATGAAAGCATTTAGAAAAGTTAAGAGGGGATAATTTATAAAAGCAAAATGCTACCTGAAGATAGCAAGACAAAGAAGAGAAGTATGAACAAGGATGACTTCATATGGAAGAATACATAAAATGAATTTTCTGCAAATGATGAGAAATGAGGCTGTGTCATGATAGTGAATACAAATCGTAGATAGGAAAAAGAATTCTGGAATAAATACAATTTGGATATATTGTATTGTTTTATGACAATTTTCTTGAGAATGCATAAGCAGGTGTCAAAAGGAATGATGTGTAGAGAAACTCTGCAGAGGAATAGTGAGGTGCAGAAAATTGATTTAATTGGCATAATACAACTTGCAAGGCAGTATATATGATGTATAAGATTTTCAGTGTTACTGAAAGTAATGAGAGAAGCATGAAAAAGCAGAATAATGAACTTGTTACCTAGTGAATATCTAAGATTCAGAAGAAAGGAAATGTTTTGATAAGAATTTTTTGCAGAATTCATTGTAGCATATCTACTGTTACAAGTAAAAACAATAAATACGTTATTAAATTTGATGTTTTAACCTTCATGTGGAGTATATGCAAAGGAACAGGCATTAATCAAACTCAGCATTGTAGTAAGATGAAGTATGATAAACTACATAATCCAGACTAGTTTGATGCAGCATGATTTTTTAAATATCACTCGCATATAAGAGGTCACAAAACCTCTAACAGAAATGCTGTGTAGGTAATTGGTGAAGGAACTATTCATGCATTTCCTGAACAACTGCAGTCTTTTAGGAAGCTTTTATAAAGACTTAATTCAGTAAGGTGACCAGTTGTTCGTACATGTTTAAGGAAAGTAGAAGAATAAGGATAGGCAGATCACTGGAGCAGAGTCCATAAAAATACCTGAAGAGAAGGCATAAGCAGACTTCCATCTTCTAGATACTCAAACAATAGGAAAGTTTTGATATAGCACTCCAAAAGTGTGAACTGCCTTCAAGGATGGCCAAATTTTGTAGGATGTTAAGAGTCACAAAAAAGGTTTCCTCTTCCATTCAAGAATTTTTTTGGAGAATGAGGCTATGGACATGTTATCATCAGACCTCCATAAAGTCACTTGTTGTGAGAACACTTCTGTCTCTCTCTCTCACACACACCTCATATACCATGCCTTAAATGCATTCACATTCTCTGCAGTCACTACACTGGTAATGCATCCTACTCACCCACTACTCTCCCTGCAAAAAGTATAAACTTTACTCTTTCTCCTGCACTCCTTATACAGCTTCCAAGAGGGATGGCCTCTTGTCCCCCCCCCCTCATTCTATGAAAAACCCCTTCATGGTAATTGATAAAAATCTCTTACCAGCTTATGTATCATATTGTCCATCCTGTAAGTTTGTACTAGACTCTGCAATTTTGCCAAGAAAGAATTGGCAGAGCTGAGCAATAAAACTATAGATCTGAATATTGTTGAAAATAAAGAAAAGTAAAGTGAAATCTCACAAAATAAAAAAAATATAGGACTATTTTGAAAGTGCTGAGGTGGTCCTCGTCCTCACAGGAGGATAATCTTAAATGGACAAGAATAATAATGTTTAAGAAATTAGAAAATTTTGAAGCTTGGATCATTTGATCATTGTAAGGCTTATCAATTAAGGGGGAATGGAGTGTGCTGTCATCAGAGAAGGAGTATTATTATAATTTGTTGAGTTATTCTGATTGCATCATTTTAATATCAAAATAAACTGCAGTATACATTACCAAGAGACAACTGAAAATTTACATGTTGTAATAATGAGCGATGTCGCTATATAAGAATGCTATTACAAAACCAGTCTCTTGCAATTAACTACTATTATTTCCTTACTTTTATCATTCAGTGACCAAAGGCGATCACCTTTAAAAGAGGTTAGTAAATAATAGATGAGGTGACTAAAGAAAGTATATTTAATGATAGCATATTAGTGCCATGACAGGGATAAGAATTACATTGGTCTCTCCAGAGGAGGATTTTGGTCGAACATTTTTTTTTTTTTTAAGCCACTACTGGCTTTTGGAATGCAACACATTGCTCCCACACTAAGTGATGTAAGTCACTAAAGACATTCACAAATGTCCATACCAGAACAGGATTTAATCTCACAGATTGGAGAATGGGACCAACTTGTCAAAGTTGGAGATTTTTCCAGGGCTGGACTATTCTTTTCTTTGAAAAATCCCTCATCTGGTAAACCAACCCCTCACATGATAGTGTGAAGAGTGGGTTTTGCATAAGTGGAGAATTTTAAAGCATTGCAAGTGATGATTGAGTGATTTTAAGACATAATATAAGCTCTACATATCACACCTTATTGTAGCACTCAAGGTGAACTTCCCTCAGGAAGTCTCGACTTACAGAGCACTGGAATAATGACACAAATACATTAACATTCATGATTACATTATCATTTATGTTTATAATGTTATAAATGAATAATGAACTAAAAACAAATGAAAATAAAAGTTAAAACTTACCTGTTCTAATTTAACATTTTTGCAAATTTAATGCAATAACGAATTTCTAGGGGATTTTCAGTTATGATATCAATTCTACCAAGTGCTTCTAAATACACACAACTTCGTATTATAAAAATGGATAGACCATTGATGTTTTTAAATCTATCAATTTTCCTCAGGTTCTTTTCTAGGATTTTAACTTTTACAGGTTGCTTTAAACGAGCTAAAATTTTATACAGTTGTACACTTATATCTTGTATATGATGATCAAGATATTCTTCATCATAATATACCCAATCACCATCTGTGGGGATTTTGTTTTCCTATAGAAAAAAAACGCAAATTTTATTTTCAATAATTCATGTATTCATAATTCAATAATTCATTCAAAGAAACTCAAAACGTGAAATAATAAGTTTTATTATATATACCGCTCTTCTCAATATTGCAACATGTCTGGCTTCTGCTATTCGGTCAGGTTCTAAAGAGGGAAAAGAAAAAAAAAAATTATGAATTTAACTCTGCAAGAAAAATAAATTAAACTAAATTGCCAGTTATATATTACAAGATGGAAGGACTAAGAAATTATATCAACTTACATAGAGTCACTCATCACAGGATGTCCATACAACTGCATATTATTAATGAAACTTGCACTGACCACCCAGTGTTCCACTTATCCACGATTCTCTATGTGAAAAACCTACTTCACACACTTTACATAATTTCTAGAGATGAGTCTCTTGCTTCCTTTGTCACCTCCTATTCATTTTACAACTTCTGTAATCTGATAAAATTCTCTCACTAAAATGTCTCCATTATACTACCTCTTTAATAAATTTAGTTTAATCCATTACCCAAGTGTAAGCAAACAACGTTTGTACCTGAAGTATCTTCAGGACTGAGGCAACTCGTAGTAAAGGTGGACCAAGCTCTCATCACTCCTTCTCTCAGTATCTCCCATAATGCAAAGCACATCTCCTTGAGGAGATGTATAATGCTATGCATTAAGAGAAGCGCCACTACCCAGACTAGTTTTGACCTTTATTGGAGTTATGAGAGATACTGAGACAAGGAGTGATGAGATCTTGGTCCACCTTTACTACGAGTTTCCTCAGTCCTGAAGATACTTCAAGCGCAAACTTTGTTTGCTTACACTTGAGTAAAGGATTAAACTAAATGTGCTGCTGTATAAAGCCATGTTACCTAGTTTTCATTGTAATGTTGAAACTGAAGGTCCAGAGTCAAAATGAGAAGACTCTGAACCTTCAGTTTCAACATTACAATGAAAACTAGGTGACATGAACTACGAAACCGGTCTGGGTAGTGGCCCTTCCCTTAATGTATAGCATTATACATGTCCACAAGGAGATGCGCTTTGCATTATTGGAGATACTGAGACAAGGAGTGATGAGAGCTTGGTCCCCCTTTACTACGAGTTGCCTCAGTCCTGAAGATATTTCAGGTGCAAACTTTGTTTGCTTAAACTTGGGTAAAGAATTAAACTAAATTTATTATAGTCTAACCAAGTGGAAAATAAACTTCCAACATCTTTCTCTAAATCCAGAGTAATTTAATAATAAGGTGGTACACCTTTTGGCGACTCGTGTAAGCAAATATGACCTCTCCATTGCTTCTGCCTTAGTATCACCACTTCTGAGTCTGGCTCCCACTGACGAGACCTCAATAAAGGTCTCGTCAGTGGGAGCCACAGTCCTGAAGATACTTCAGGCTCAAACTTTGTTTGCTTACACTTGGGTCAAGTGTAAAAAAAAAGTCTATTCAAATCTTCCTGATGAAAATTATCAGCAATGTTTTTTTATAAATTCACCAAAAGGTGAATATCACAGGTCACAGTACTGTGATCAAGTAATCGTGGATACACTTCCATATGTAAAGGAACTAACGACTTCCATCCTACTACCTTATAGGACCAGTAAATGACATTCTTAAAAAAATTTTAAGTAAATTTCAAAAGCTTGGTTGGCTGTATTAATTGAGTTAAATGTTTAATTAATAAACTTAAATGTTCCATTAATGATATAATGAAAATTATCTCCGATTTGTAACAGCTGGAATGTAGTACCTCAGTTTTCTTTTATTTAATTCAATGTATCTATTGAATTAATTTCATCACATTCACCATAATGAATATAGTTTGTTTTTCCTTAGATTTTTTTGAAAAGGATATTAGTAATTTCCACCCAAAACAAGTTTTTTAGCACATAGCACTTCTGAATGTGTTAAAGGATGGAGCTTGTCTGCTAGTTTAAAAATGATGTTAGAATTATATTTCTGTGTGACACTGTACAGATATAGGAGATGGGAACAGTTTTGCTCTGATTTTGTATTTCACTGGAAGAAGGGATAGGGACATGTTTATGTTATAAAAGTTATAGCCACTGATTAAAGTGTGGTATAGATAGTTGAGTTGTGGTTATAATTGTTGAGGTTAACCAGTAATAGGTCTATGATCATTTTGAGTACTGTATGTTGGGTCAGATGATAGTGTGACTATATCAAATCCATACACAAAAGTTAAAAACCTAAAGTACAATCAATGCACAAATTAGTGACAAAACACCAGAATTTTCTACTTTATTTAAACCATAACCAAAAATTGGTGATTACAATTTTATAGAAAAACATTAAACTAACTAAAATTAAAATATTAATTACTTGCCAGTCTGGTTGGCTGAGTGGTTAGTGCCATCTGCTCTCCAGCCAAAAGGCTACAGGTTCAAATCCTGCTATGGGCATGGATGCTTGCGATTGTCTGTGAAAATACTAGTGGTTGTGGTAGATGACATTGGTGTAGATGATGTGGTTTGTAGTTGGTGGATTGAGCAGTGGAGACCGAGAGTGGTAGGTGCTCTCCCTCAATGAGTCTTTGGACTCCTTGGGGGTATCACGTAATAATAACTAGCCTCTTATCCTAAGGAAGGCTTTTTTTTAGCCATTTAAAGTGATTTTATTAATATGCAGGATATTACTGCAAAAAAAATATATATATATATATTATAACATCTCCAGGGGGTCTAAAGACTCATCGAGGGAGGGCACCTACTCTACAAATCTGTCTCCACCAACCGCAACTACCTTCATCATCTACACCAATGGCATCTACCGCTGACCATCACCACTAGTATTTTCAAAGAAAATGAAACATCCACGTCCACGGCAGGATTCGAACTCGCAGCCTTTTGGCTAGAGAGCAGATACGATAACCACTTGGCCAACCAGGTCGGCAAATAAAACTCAGCCAGTGAACACACAAACCATAGCTCAGGGACAATGTACTCGTACATGCTGTAGTGTGTACATTTTCTCAAACCTTACATGAGAACAGCCTTTTAAAGATTAGATATCGCACTTAAATGATTTTGGTATCAGCCACTTGAAATTGTTATTCATTGAAAGAGTGAATTTGCATTGTCTGGAAACTAGATATGACTGAGTAGTTACACAAAAGCATGGAAAATCTCTGTCATTACATGTAATGATGTAATGAGAAAGCAATTGTCTTCTTAGGTATAATCCTAGGAAAGTATTGTGATTGATTATGGAAATAAGGACCAGTATTTTGTTAAAGATTTAACTCATCAGCCCAATTCAGTTATGCATACATTAATGCCAGAAGGATCAGAAATAAAAGCAAGGAGTTAGCAACAGTAGATGTAGTGAAACCAAAAATTATAGGTATTAGTAGACTTCGTTGACACAGGAGGATATTGTTATAATAAAATGCAGGTTCAGTTGTCAGACAACACACAAGTCTACAGGCCAGGATCAGCTGAAGAGAAGTGAACTGCATAGACAAGCAAATCATATGAATATACAAGGAGATGGGGGAAAGTATGACGAGAAAAAATAAATTTAAAGAATTACTTGAGGATAACTACACTACCTTATACAGTATGTTATTGGGGGGGGGGACTCTTAGTACAAAAACATTGGATTTAGTAATAGCATCTGAGTATATGATCAACTTAGAAGAATACTATCTTTGGTCCCATGGTATTAGTTACTAAATGGAAAATATGTCAGAAATGATGGGAATCTTTGAAAAAGTGCTTGAATGAGACAGTATCTCAATGTATACCTAGTATTCGAAGAATAAATAGGTTGGGGTGAGATGGATGTGCAGTCTTATTAAGCAAGAGATCCACAAGATAATGATGTGGAAAGAATATAGTGAGAAAAAGAGTGAGAAGAGTTATGAAATATATAAAGCTCAGACCAAAAAAGTAACAAACATTGTGAGAAAAGCTAAAACAGAGTGCGAAAAGAAATCGGCCATACAAGCTAAAGACAATCCAAAAGAATTTTATTGTTATGCCGCAAGCAAAAGAAAGAATGAATGAATGTGGAAGGATAACTTTATCGAATGTAGATGGTACACGAGTGTTGGAAGCTAAGGAGATTGTTCAGTTATTAAGTGCTTGCTCTGCTAAGATATATCAACCAGGTGTATGTAGCATGGTGCACAGTGCTACTGCTACATTGGATGAAGAGTTAGAGGTTCATGAAAATGAGGTTGAAGAGCTCTTGCATAACATGGATAAGAATTTGTCAATAGGGACAGATTGAATATCAGCCTGTTTGCTAAACGAATGTTCAGCTGAATTGGCTAGAGTTCCCTGCAGAGTATACAAAGCATTCTATACTCTGCAGGGAACAGCATGGGTTTACTAAAGGAAGGTCATGTTTTAGCAATTTGCTCATATTTTGTAACAATGTTATGGCCAAGTTGGATAAAGGGAATGGATACACTATGATAATGTTGGATTTTTTTAAGGCATTTGATAAGATACCACATGATAGGCTGTTGCATAAACTGGAGAATATGGGATTGGAATATAATCTATTGACTTGGATCAGGGGATGGTTGATTGACAGACAGATATCAAACAGTGGGTGTGAATCTGCCAGATTTAAGGTAACCAGTGGTGTACCTCCACACAGGGATACAGCCAGGAATACTTCGAGACATAGGAGTGACTATTCTAGCCTCGTATTTTGGTTACAAAATCCAAGCATGCTTGGAGGGTTGTGGCCTCAAAGGCCTGTTAAAGCCACTGAGATAGTGGTGTACCTCAGGGTTCAGTCTGTGGGCCATTATTGTTCAATCTACATATTAACAACATCAAGTAGGATCTATCATCAGATATGCAATTGTTTGCTGATGATACGAAGATAGGCAGGGCAATCAGGGATGCTACTGATATTCAGCAATTACAAAATGATTTGAATAGACTGGAAATCTGTGCTAACAAAAATGGCTGTTAGGTTAATGTTATTAAGTGACATGTTATGCACTTTGGCATGATTAGAGTTCCAGCGGCATATTATATTAGCAGGGTTATTGGTGGATAAGAATTTAAAGTTCAAAAACTCACCTGGCAAAAGTTGCAAATACAACTCAGAGGATGATTGCTATGTTGAAGCAAACCTTGACATGTAAGGATAAGGAAGTAATTTTGCCTCTTTATAAGGCTTTCATAAGACCACACCTGGATTACTGTGCACAGATTTGGTCTCCCAGTTTCCAAAGGGATAAAGAAGCTGTGAAAAGGGTGCAAAGAAGACTTACAAAGTTTATATCCAGATTATGGGATTAGATTATAAGAACAGATTGCAAGTATGTGGATTGCAGACTGGTTAACAGGAGAAAGAGGGGTGATATGATTGAGGTCTATAAACTTTTGAATGGGTGTTATAGCATTTCAAACGATGAAAGTTTTCGTTATATGGAAGGTGGGGAGAGAACACAGGGGCATCCATGGAAGTTAAGGTTGTTCTCAGTCAAGAAAGGAGTAAGAGCTGGTTTTTCTCCCAGAGAGAAGTGAATGAGTGGAATAATTTGCCCTTAGAGGTAGTAAGTGCATCTAGTGTAAATGAATTTAAAGGAAGGTATGATAGCTGGGTTTGGTAATTTACAGCCTCCCTCGATGAGTCCTTGACTCCCTGGAGGTCTCAGATAATAATATGACTTGTCATTATGCCTCCAACTGGTGCGTGATCATGCAGTTTTAACTACTTGAGAGCTTACAATGTATGTAAGAGTTTTAACCAAGATATCCATGAGATCAAATCTGATTATTAAAGAAATTAGATGAATAAGCTAGAGGAAATAAAGAACTGTATCACTATAATTTAATAAAATGAAGAATGACTGAAAGAATAACTTAAGTGGATGGTTACAAAAGTGTTGGAATGGTAGCCGATTTGTTATATCATCACTTTAGCAAAGTATATTGCTGCCAAATCCATTAGCTCTCTGAATGCCTGAGAAGAATGGGATGAAAAAATAGAAGTAGATTAGTATTAAAGTCATTAGAAGAATTTGGTTCAAATACAGCAGGTAAACACATGGATGCTGAAGGACAAAACAGTTAGCAGTGCCCGATTGCTTGGTTCATCTTTAGTGTCAGCACATGCAAGATTTCAAATGAGTGGAAGACAGCAAGATAATTCCATTATACATGGGTTGAGCCAAGACTGATGTAGCATTAAAAAAACTGGTTAAGCATCTCATATCAAGAAGTGGATGGACAACATTAAGATCCTCTATAAAGGAGAGGATGGTTTTGGTTAAAGGTAGGTCTTATTTTAGCAATCGCTTTATGTTCTATTCTAGTGACAGTAGTCAGATAAAGAGAATGGATATACCATGGTACTTCTGGATTTTGCTTGGCTAATATTTTTGATAGATTCTTATGCAAATAATTTGGTTTTTACATTTTTTTTTTCTTTATACTCTAATGAGTCTTTACACTCCATTGCCTAAGTTTATATTGACTGACCAAGTTTATTTTTGACCGACTGGAAGTTGGTATACAAACCCAAATGTAATGGCTTTACAAAACAAACTTGCAACATGGATTGGAAAATGGTTGACTGACACATCAGAATGGGTGCTGAATCTATGAGGAGAATGGCTAGCAGTGTATCACAGGGTTTTGTACTTGGACCATTGTTATTCAAAGTATACTATTGAGATTAGAGTATTTTGAGGATGAAATTCAACTGCATTGTTTTAAAAGTGAGAAATGTAGCTGATACAGAAATCCTGCAGGCTGATTTGAACACATTGGTTATATGGGAAAATGATAACAAATGTTATTTTAATGCTGTCAAGCATTAAATTAAATATGCAGTTTGGATGGAGGGCATTACAGAGAAAGTATTATATCAGAGGGAATTTATTGAAAGTGATCAATGAAGTTAATTAGTTATTGTAGATAGTGGAGTCACATCGATAAAGTGATTAAGTCACCATTGGATAGCACTTAAAGAGTACTGATGTATAGGAATAAGTTATTGTCCCTTTGGTCATTAATGCTGACATAATAGACAAATTACTGCATGTATAAATTATGTAAAATGAAAGTATTTAATATAAAAAACTTGTTTCATGATGATTATCTCACCACATAAGAGTGACTACACAGAACAGAATATGCTATTATATGAAGCAAGAATGAAATAAAAATTACTGTTAAAGTGTATTCTTTCTTCTGCCCTCTTGGCTGGTAATATGCAACTATCAGGATCCAGTCGGTCAAAAATAAATTTGGTCAGTCAATATAAACTTAGGCAATGGAGTGTAAAGGCTCATTAGAGTATAAAGAAAAAAAATATGTAAAAATCAAAAATTATATTTACATAAGAAATGCAAATAAAAACTAGGCTGTCCAATTATTAATGAGAGTTTATCAAAGTCAGTATTTCCCAAAATATGAAAATTTTAAACTATCACAGCAATTCAAATTAGGTTGATTGCAAAAGACTCCACAACATTCTTTAAAGACTCAAAATTAAAAGGACTCATGTGAAGAATTGTTCCAGAGGATTCTGTAGCTAGTAGAATCTAGTACTTCCATACCAGATTTCTCAGCCTGGAGAAAACTAATGTAATCTGTATGTTCTGATCAGATGTCTATAGTATAATTTGTCTAGTCAAAATAGGAGAGACTGTGGGAACAAGGAATCTGGTTCACTCCTACGTAAGCCAAGAGGAAGTTTAATAGAAGGATAGAAGAAATTTTCTTGCTTAACTTTTGTCAGGAAATCTAATCTTTTTTAGAACTTGAGATGCATTCAGAAATGCCTTTGGTGTGGTGGTGAAAGTTTTAGAGAAGTTGGTAAGAACTGCATACAGAAATGGATAGACAGACAAGCTGTGCTCTGCAATGAACAGCATGGATTTACTAAAAGGGGGGGAAGGACATGTTTTAGCAAGTTGCTTATTTTATAGCAGTGTTATGGCCAAGTTGGATAAAGGTCATAGATATTATTATTTGACACCTCCAGATATGCTATGATACTGTTCAATTTTGCCAAGGCATTTGATGGAATACCATGTGAAAGAATGTTGCATAAA
This sequence comes from Typopeltis vanoorti, assembly GCF_054136105.1. Taxonomy (NCBI): domain Eukaryota; kingdom Metazoa; phylum Arthropoda; class Arachnida; order Uropygi; family Thelyphonidae; genus Typopeltis; species Typopeltis vanoorti. The sequence goes on from NC_143552.1 coordinate 132,498,857, forward strand.
CTGGAGAATATGGGTTTGGAATACAAACTCTTCACTTGAATAAGTGGATGGTTGATAGACATCAAAAATCAGATATACATCATGAATCTGCTAGATTTAAGGTGACCAGTGGTGTACCTCAGGGGTTCAGTCTTCAATTGAAGAACCTAAGTGAATCCCTGAAGAACCCTTCAGGGATTCACTCAGGATTTAATCTTGGAGGGGGCCGAGTTGAGTAGACATTTTGCGGATACACGCTACACATCGCATACGACCTATAACTGAGCATCTGCAGTGATCGCTAATTCATAAGTAGCACACAACATAAATAAAAAAAAATGAATTTTAATTAGGAAAAGATTTTTGGAAATTTTTCTAGTGTTTTTTCCTTTTCTTTGGGGGGTGCCCGGGCCCCTTGGCCCCCCCTCTGGGTGCACCACTGAAGGGTTCACTTAGGTTCTTCAATCTATATCTCACAGTAAGTAAGTAGGCAAGTAGAATAGTTTGTTGAAGTAGCAAGTGCATCTAGTGTGAATGAATTTAAGGGAAGGTATGACAGCTGTTAACTCAGCATCACTTCCAGCTGGATATGTGAAAGCAGATATGTGGCTATGTGGCCAGTCAGTTGTGTAGGCATTCAACTCTGAGAAGAATGAATCTGCTGTTGGGAAAGCAGCTCTGCAGATCTAGTTTCAAAGAAATTTAATTCAACAAGTTATTAATGCAGAATTCTTTTTACACTTATAGAAGATATTTATATTAGTTTTATTACATTTCAGGAAACATTTTTGAAGACAAGGTGAGGCTTGGAGTATAAGGAATGAATTTAGATATTTAACATAAGTGGAAGGAATTCTTGGCTCAGCATAAAACATGAACTTGCCAATTCATCTCCCCTACCCCCAGGTACATCTGACAGATATGGTAGCAAAATTATCATTACACCCAACCAAAAGCTTCCTTATACAGTTATTATGGTTGTCATATGGCCAGGCAGCTAATTTAGAGAATAATTTAAATGAAGTGTCATTTGATAAGGGATAAGAACTAGGGCATCTTCCAATGCATTATACATGTTCCACATTGTAAAGGGAAAGGTCAAACTCCAGACAATACTTATACTTTTCAGCTAAATTGGCAAACTCTTTCTGGGGTGGAGGTTAAAAGCAAGATGTGATTGACATGGCTTAGTAAAAAGGCAATCATTTAAATAGAAGTTGAAATCGATTCAAAAGTTCTGCAACATTTATAAAAGGACATATTTCATTACCAAATTTGATTTATTGTTTTGCTGTTATAAAAGTGAATTTTCTATTCATCTTTTAATTTTTTTTAAATAACTGTTTAAACAGCTGGCTGAAACCAGTTGGTATTTAAAAATGTTCATTAGCAATTTCTGTTTAAAAAGTGTAGAATGTATTAAAAATTTTTATCATAGATCATTGGTAGCAAAAAAATAAATAAATTAATTAATTAAATAAAAATAGCTCTATCCATATTTATGTAGATGTGGTAAACTATTTTAAATTTACTTATAAGTCAAATTCTTTAATTACAATATTCACAGTAAAAGAAGAAATATTCGAAAATTCTCACCTATATCATTAGATTGCATTTTACAAGCTTTTTTCTGGGGAAAAAAAAAAATTGATTATAACACAAGGTTGTTGGCACTTTTCTCTCTAAAAATACAAAAAGAATATTTCAGATATGAGTTTTTCCATGAACTCAGCTCTACCTTGGAGTAAAGTGAGAAATTAGAACCAATTGGCATCTATTATTTCTTCAGTTTCTCTATTAAGTTCTGATATCTCTTAGTAAAACATTACTATGCAGCAAGTTCTAACAAATTTATGAAACAACTGGAACAAAAATACAGAAATGTAGGTGGGAAGTAAATTGTGTATGGATTATAAATATGAATCTGCATGACGTGCCACTGAAATAAGACTGGAAAAAAAATTTACATTAAATTGTGCAAGCATTTTGAAACTTGCATACTTCATTGCATCATATCATTTGGGATGTTACAATAGTACATATTTGCAGTTGTTTCCAGCAGCAAAATTATTGTTGGAAACTTCAACAGTTTGTTGATTCCATGGAACATTTTCATCCAATAGTTCTTTTCTTCCTCCTGTTGACACAATATGTATATGGTGTGCTGGTTCTGTCACAGGTGCACATGGCACTTCATTCAAAAGTAATCTTTATTTATAGTAAATTTCTGCATGCTTCTTCATTCTTAGGTTTCTCCCCTTGGACAAAACACTTTCATTTAAAAAAAGAAGCCCAAAACCTTTATATTCAGTTGTTCTAATCAAAAATGGTGCAAGTACCACACGCTGAAACTCCAAATATATGAGAGTGGGCCCAACAAATTCTCAAGGAATCCTTCTAAAGTCTCATGCTGAGGGACGGGGTTTAACTTCTCAGAACTAAGATGTCAATATAGATATGAGATTGCCGAGAGAGGGGTTGGTTGTCAGTTGAGCAGTGGTGGCCAGTGAAAATTTTAAGTGGGGTGCTGCATATACAAAATGAGGAAAAATAATTCATTTTTTCCTAACTAGTAACCAATTTATTAATAAGCAAATTTACATATTAAAAAAATCTTCACTAAAAATATTATTTAAACATAAAATCCATTCTTCTATTTTAGCCTTGACAAAATTTTTCAATAAAAATATTTCACCCTCACCAAGAATACGCACCGATAATAAAAGTTTCGTATCTCACAGAAATAACGCGCGCAAGCATACAATTTATATTTAGCGACACTGCTCAGTGTCGGATTCACTTGTTACGTGCAGTGACAAGTATAAACAAATATCGGCGAGTCTAGCCACGTGTTAATTCCGAGACTGCGTTAGCTCGCGGTGCATTTGTTTCGTAATCTAAAGCGTTAATCGAACAATTCCATAAATATTCAATCAATGCCGAAACATAAGCTGCAACCTTTAACAGTAAAAGGATTGTATTGCATTTATATAATGTTGTCGGCATTATTTATAAACAAACAAAATTTATTTTTTTCGTTTTTTTCCTTGGGGGGTGTCGCAGTACTTATGTACAAGTCGCCACTGCAGCTGAGTGGCACTGTTGGATTTTCCCAGTCACATAAAAGTTAAACTTTTTTGCTGTTGGATTGACAATTATCTCAAATCCCATCTCAAAAATTAGGTGGACTTGTGCTGGGTCTCAGACCGTTACACAGTGGTCCCTACTTGAGATCTAAAAACAACCATATCTATTTGCTATATCTACGGCATTAACTGAAAAGTAAAACAAAAATTTAACACTTGTATGATTCACTTTACGACCCTTGAAATGAATGAAGATAAAAATATTATGCATATTAAATTTAAAAAAAAAAAGTCTGGGAAAATTATAACATTTATTTAAAAAAGTACTGTACGCTCATAATTATTGTCTGTGCCACAATCTTTATTATTATTAAAAAAACCTGACTGGTGGATTTTCTTGCTTTTGACAAGCAGCAGTAATTGGTGGACTCTGAATTGCAGGTCAGAGTCGCAACGCTTTTTTTTTTTTTGAAGCTCCCAAAATAAAACATGGACCAAACGAAGGTTTTTCGTGATTGGATTGGATTGAATAGTCAATTCTGTCGTTAACAGACAACAGTGTTTCTGGATCGAGAAGTAGAGTCACAGATTACTATGAGCACGGAGAATCATATTTTTAGTTAAACTAAAAATATGATTCACCGTGCAGGCGGACTTGGAACGTTGGAAATCAAGAAAAGTTAAGGTTTTATACCCATTCTTGTTTCGCAAAGAAATAAAATCGTGGGAAACTGAAATTTCAGGGTGTGTTTGGAAAGGATATGCAGAACACATTTTAACAAAAACTATTTTGTTAAAATTTTAACAAAACTAGGAAATAGTAGCTGCAGCCACTGTAACCTGTTTCTCCTGTAGAGAAAAGAGTACGTATAAAGAACTGCTTGCCGCAGGTATACGTTAATGTAGCTAAGAAACGGATGGATTCAACAGAAACGAAGCAATGCATATTATTTTTTGTGACCGAACAATATTAGCCTAAACTTACATTCAGTGCAATATGCTTGAAGCTAACACACTTTGAAAGTTATTTACCGTATCTTTTATTATGATGAATAATGACTACATGAAACAGATTTTTTGTTACTACACTGTTGTAATTCTTTTTTCTTTTTTTTAATACACAACTGTGAAATCAGTAATCGATGTTATAAACAAGGCAGAGGCAATTCATTTTATTGACGCTCGTATTGCCATAAGCGACGAAATGTAAAAGACATCCATGTTTAAAATGATTGGAACCCATTCACAGGTGACGCCCAAAGTCAAATCGCCACTTCATCACTACTTAAGATTTGAATATCAAACCACTGCCACTTACCGTCATGGAAGGCGTAAGAATTCTTCTACGAATGAATAAATCAAAACTAACGGCGCGAAAACGAAATAAACTCAAGTAAGTGAATTTATCACTTTTACTACTTCCAACCAGCATTAACAATCAGCGAAATTATTTGTGGCAATTTACTACGGCAGTCCAAAATTCCCTCCACGCTTCCACAAGTAGGTGTATTACTACAGAAACGTTTTGAATCGCTATTCCCCCCCCCCTCCCCTTAAGGCAATCTAATGCAGCCTATATTAACAGCCCGTAAAATATGGCTCACAATAAAAGGAAGTATTGAGAAAAGTATACTGCTTGCAAATCAAAACGAGAAGCAAATTCTATCGTTCATATCCTTCACGTGAGATGCAAGGTTTAAGAAAACGAATAGTAATATTGGGATAGAAAGAGTTTGCAGAATTTTACTCGGAATTGTAATGAATCCACTTAAACTGACTTTATATTTTAAATACATACCACTTTTGTGCACAAAGACCTATACTCTAGCGACAACTAAAATAGTTCTATCCTAAGTCAAAAAGCAAAAGGGTTTAAAGCTCTTCTTCCGAACCCTATTATATACTGCGAACGCCCTGCTGAAAAATGTTTAGTCCCAGAACCGCAAGAGTAAGTGTTCGTGTTTAACTACTACATGTTATAGTTGAAAATTTATGTATTATTCGAGTACCTCCATTGGGTTCTCCGTATAGACAAGCATATTATTGTGAGTAATAATGTAGAAGCATTTAAACATTTCAGTAATGAGTCCATTGATTTACATATTTGAGACGCAATATTTATGCATATTCCCCTCCATCTGAAAAGGAAAGTTCTTTGGTTGTAGAATTATTGAGCATTAAGCTCGCCCTGAAAAGGCAGTGAGATTAACTGTGTTTAGCCGAGCAAAGAATTGATTTGGTCTCTTGTATTTGCAGAAATCAGCTTCATTATAGTCTGAAGCTTGCTTGATCAGTGGGTTCGGATGATTAATTGTCTTGATGAAGAACTTTTCAGCTAGGTCGTGAAGGAGAGATGTGATGTAGGGAATGTTGACTTCTCTGTGAATTTGGGAGTTTCTGATAAACCACGGAGCATCCAAACTCATTCTCAGACATTTGTTCTGTATTCTCTGCAGCTTTTGAATATTTGTGTTTGAAGTATGACTCCATGCAGGATATGCGTAAGTGATGACTGGGCGTATTAGCATCTTGTATATGGGTAGTTTGTTCTGAGTATCGAATTTATTTTACCTGTTGATCATGGGGTAGAGCTGCGCTATTACTTTGGATGTCTTTGAACTTATGCGTTCTATATGATTGGTGAATTGTAGTTTTTTATCGAGAATTACTCCGAGATATTTGACTGTATTCTGCCATGGGATTTTAACACCTAATAAATGTATATCTTCCTTGATTTGAGGCTTTTTTCTAGTGGACAGTATGGCTGAGCTCTTCTGTGGGTTGGCTTGGATTCTCCAGTCCATCAACCATTTCTCTAATGTGTGAATACTGTTTTGGAGTCTTTTGATAACTAGTTTGGGGCTGAGAGATCTTGCTAATAATGCAGTATCATCAGCATATAATGCAGTGATTATTGAGCTTGGGGTTTGAGGGATATCAGCAATATAGATAGAAAACAGCAAGGGGGCCAAGAGTGAGCCCTGCGGCACTCCCGCCAGAACCTTGCGTCTGGTTGATACAGTTTCATTTATTTTGACTTCCATGTATCTGTCTCTGAGGTAAGAGTGAATTATTTTAATTACATTAGTATTTGCATATTGAATGTAATGAGCTTGTAGAGAAGACCCTGATGCCACACCTTATCAAAAGCCTTTGCAGCATCTAAAAAGACTGCAGCTGTATGAAGGTTCCGATTGAAGCCTTCGGAGATGTATTCGATCAGCTTGTGGATCTGCTGAACGGTGGAGTGGTTTTTTCTAAATCCAAATTGCTCATTTGGGATTATACGTAGTTGTTCCGTTTGTGATTGAAGCCTAGTAAGGATTACTTTTTCTGCGATCTTTCCAAGGTTAGACAAAAGACTGATAGGTCTGTAGCTTTCAGGGAGTTTGGCGTTTTTTCCAATCTTTTTGATTGGTGTGACATCTGCTATTTTCCATGTTAAGGGGAAATACTGGAGTCTGAGGATGGAATTAATTATGTTAACTAGATGTACAATGGTTTTTCTTGGGGAGTAGTTTAATTATTTTGTTTGTAATTCCACCTGAACCTGGAGCTTTATTGTTGTTCAAGTGGGTTATAATGTTCATAACTTCTGTTGGAGAAGTGGATGTGAGAGGTTCTAGGTCATTTTTTTTGTTTTGTTATGGCCTGCCTAACTCGGAAGTGAATCTTGTAGATGAGATTGATGTTCAAATTTTCATATGAGGGGTTGCATTGAGTTTCCAAGCTGTTAGCCAGAGCCGCTGCCTTCTTGTCAGTATGGGCTGTTCCTGTCGTGGTCTGAAGTGGAAGTAAAAGTTGTCTTTTAGTGCGGAAGGTTCTCAGAAACTTCCAACTGGAGTTGTCTTCTGAGTTTAATTTTGTTAGCTTAGATTCCCATTCTTGGTTTCGATGTTTTTGGAGGGATTCTCGGACTTGTCTGTTTAATTTATTCAAATTTGTTTTACCTTGAAGAGCTCTTGTGTTATACCTCTTTCTGGTTTTATTTTTCAGTCTGATTAAATCCATGATTTCCTCGGGGACCCGACCACTTGAGTGAAAGACTGTATTTTGGGCAATTGACTTTATTGCATTTTTGATTTGACTGGTAAGGTTGTTTGCAGCCAATTCTATCTCTGTTTAGTGTGAATAGCAGGGTCTGGGCCAATGTGATCAGGTAAGATTCTGGAGAGTTTGTCCCAAGATATAAAAGAGTGGGGAGGGGAGAATTGTTCTTGTGCACGGAGTTGAAGCAGAATAGGGTTGTGATCGGACGAAAGTTCATTTATTGTTTCCAGCCGATATTGGTATCTGATGTTTTTGAGGACGACTATGTCAAGTACATCTGAACTTCCAGTTGAGCTGTGATGGGTGGGCTCTGTGGGTCCAGTTACAACAACAGAATGTTGCGTTGAGTAATGGTTTAGAGTTCGACCTTGTCGTTGATTGTGGAGCTATGCTAGGCTGTATGCTTGGCGTTAAAGTCACCAGCCATGATGATGGAGTCTGTAAAGCCGAGAATGGAGTCCCAGTTCAGATACCAGCAATGGAATGCTGGGTGAATTATATATAGCATAGATTTTGATATTGCCAGCATTGTTGGTATGAACTTCCATGCCTGTTATCTGTAGGTTCTTGGTTTGGGGATTGGTCAGAACATTGTGGCTTAGGTAGTTTTTAATGTATGTAGCTGTTCCTCCTCTGCTGCTGGTGAGTCTATCTGGTTTGTACATAATATAGTTCCGTAATTTGGGATTATTAGCTGGCCTGAGATGTGTTTCATTTACCAGTGTTATGTCAGGATTGTGTCTGTGAGAGAACTCTTGTAGTTCTAGGATTTTGTTATTGAGTCCGTTGGCATTCCATGCAGTGATCATGAGAGAGTCAGGATGGAATTTTCTTTTATTCATTATTGAGGGCTGTCAGAATAGAGTGGGTACCTTGTAGGAATCTTTTCATGGAGGACGACGAAGGATTCGTCATACTGAATTCTTGTAACATGGTAGCTAGTGAGGCAGTTAGTACTGATGTTAGATTTGAGCTTATATGGTCATGAGATGGAGTAACCTTTGTTCGCACTGCCTCTGCATAAGTTTTAGGCATTTGTTTCCTTTCTTGAGTTGTCGAGCTGGAGATAATTTGAACTGGGGTGTGACTTGCACGGCTGTCTTGAGAATCGCTGAAATGTGTTGGACTGGTAATTTTCGCTGACCCTCCGTTATTTGGGTGTGTAATGCATCTCTTGTTTGAAGTATGACTCCATGCAGGAGATGCGTGAGGTCCTCCACAATTGGCGCATTTAGTAGGAGTGGATCTTGGTTTTATACACATAACAGTCTGGTGGCCCTCGCCACATTTTAAACACCTGTAATTTGCCTTGCAAAGTTTGTGGGCATGGCCAAACCTTTGGCACCTGTGGCACTGCCCAGCTGAGACTTCTTCCTTAGTTGTTCAGTAGAAATTCTGAGGCCACATATTGTTGTGTTCATAAATCTCTTTCTGTGTCTTATCAATTTCTACGTGTACCAGTGCCATTGGCCGTTTATCTGCCCTGAGCATCCTGCTCACTTTCACTGGTGTTAGGCTCCGACTCATAAGATCAGCAGTGATTTCTTCACAGGTCACCCTTGGTCACTCCGTGAAGCACTACCTTGAGATTCTTCTCACTGGGTAAAGCAAAAGTGTGATATGGAAGACTTTTGTTATCCATTAATCTTGTCAGCTGTCTGTAGTCAGTGACTGAGGCTGGCTGGATTTTGACTCCTCCATCTTGATTTTTAGCCCAGGAATATGAGATTTTATGTTCCCTAAGGGCTGATGTGACAGTGGTCCATTTGTACTTGTCCCTTCGTATTACTGGTGGAAACTTTTCGGTGTTCCTCGGGACATCTGATGTTGGTATGTCTTCATCCATCTGGTCTTCTATAGTTCTTCTTTTGTTAGAGTGCTCCCCTTGAGAGATGTTTTGACAGGGGGATTTTGGTGACAGTGCAACAATGAATTTATCTTGTGAGATCTCATTCTCCTCCTCCTCTCCATCCTGATCATTAGAGTGAATATATTGTTTTATAAATCCTGGCCAGTCAGATTCTAACTTGCCTATTATGAGTTTGAGTACCTCTAGGGACTGCTCCTTGTTAAGGATCTGGATCTGTTCTTTGGTGTTTTCCATGTCAAATTGGCGATTTCCTGCCAGCAGAAATTGGTTAATAGCAGTATAAATAATCCCGCAGGGCAAGGGGCCTGCTAGCAAAGTATCCTGTAGACCTAGACGGACTACTAGCAGTGTATAATCCCGCAGGGCTTGAAGCCTGCCAGCAAGTGTCCTGTAGACTGAGTTGGTCTACTAGCAAAGTCTTGCTACAACCTACTAATTGGGGAAAAGAAGTATCAATATCTCACTTGGCCACAGTTTAGAAACTTACCTCCCTATAAAACCTTAATTCCACCACTGGTCCTCATTGTGGGTGGGGCCTGCCGGCCATTTGACCTCTTGCACATTTCGTGCAGAGGGGTAGACAGTAGGAATAACACTGTGTTAGCACCAGTGCAATGCGAGAAAACTGAGAAACCTTGTATGCAATGTAATCAGGCTCAGTCTAAAAAACACGTCCGTTCTCATCAAAATCGCCATGAACACTCGTGACAGCGGCGACAACAACAACGATAACCTAAATTTTTTGCTATGGTTGTGACTCTTTTATTAAACAGGAAAAAAATCACTCATTTGCTTTCACGTGGCTAATGAAGTATTTTTCAATATTTTTTATAAGATGATATTTTTGGTGTCTAATTATATTTAATAAAAGCTTATTGAAATCTTTAGAAGTGGGAAATTGTCAAATTAAATAAAAAGGTACATATCGTTTAAAAACATGCTATGTACGAAACATTTAAAATTGTTTAGAAAAAAGAAATTAAAAAGAAAAGAAATTAATTAAATCAGTGTTCTATAACCACAAGTAGTGTGATAAAATTTTTTCAAAAAAAAAAAAACGCAATGAGTAAGTCGATTTCGAGCTTTCCTTTTTTATTTCTTTTTCTTTAAAAAAAAAACCTGAAAATTCATATGTGATGAAATGTAATTAGCTACTATCGAGTACCGCCGACAGGGTGTAGCATAGAGGTAGCCTGCCTCACCGCGCAGCTTGATATGGGCGCTCCTTCAGCCATATTGCGACAGGCGCTAACCATTCCTGTTGTTAGCGTAGCAAGTGAGGAAAGAAGTTTTTCCAAGCTTAAACTGATTAAAAATTATTTGCGAACAGCAATGACCCAAGAAAGATTGGTTGGTCTAGCAGCTATAGCGATAGAGGTGGACATAGATTATAATTTAAATTTAGAAGAGCTTATAAGCAGTTTTATTGTACGATATTCCTTAGAGCAAACATTCAATTAATATCATGTAATCGTTTTGCATTAATGTTTCTCTTGTAATAAAAATAAAATAGCAATTGGAGATTTTCTTATATTTTTGTCTTATAATCCATCAGGGGCGATATTTAATTGTTTGCCTCAGTGCGCGATCTAATCTAGCGACGGCCCTGCTGCTATCGGAGTTATTCACTTCATAATTTGATAATTTTGATAACCGATATGTGCGCTGGAAAAATAAACCTTTTGCATGGCCAATTTCTTCGAAATACTGAGGACAAAATTGACGTGAACAAGACGTGGCAATGGCTACATTATGGATATATTAAAAGAGAAACAAGAAGGATTTATTCTAGCAGCTCAAGAACAGGCATTACACACTAATGCAATGAAAGCAAAAATTTTGAACATCAATAATAACAGCAAATGCAAATAATGCAATCAGAAAGATGAGTCTCAAGAACGAAAAATGGATCAGTTGAAAATAACAACTGAAATGGTTCGAAAGCAAGTTAAAAAAATAAAAAATTGGTCAACACCCGGGAAAAATGAACTACATGGCTACTAGTTGAAATATCTAACAGGCTTACGCGAAAGGCTTGCTAACCAATTTTATGATGTTTTAGAAGAGTGGCTTACAGCAGGGAAAACGTTTTTGATCATAAAGGATAAAGAAAAAAGGTCCAAACCCAGAAAACTTTCGAACAATAACCTGTCTGCTAACAACTTTTAAGCTACTCACAGGTACACTAGCTGATAAAATATATAGCTATCTTAAAGCAAATTCTCTTTTCCCAATTGAACAAAAAGGTAACAGCAAAATTCAAGAGGCACAAAAGACCAATTGCTGATTGATAAAATGATTCTTAAAAATCGCAAACGTAGAAAAACCAACCTTCATATGGCTTGGATAGATTATAAAAAAAAAAAAAAAAAACGTTTGATTCTGTGCCTCATAGTTGGATTTTAAAATGCACAGAACTGGTCGGTTTTAGCGAAAACGTACAAAAATATTTGCAATCCAGCATGAAAAACTGGAAAACAATGTTGGTTCTAAGTAGAGAAGAAGTTGGACAGGTAAACATAAAAAGGGGCATCTTTCAAGGAGACTCATTATCTCCTCTATTGTTTATATTGTCATTGATCCCCTTAACTAGAATTTTAAATAAAACTGCTCATGGTTATCAAACTGCGCAAAAGAGTGCAAAGATATCTCACCTTTTATACATGGACGATCTGAAGTTGTATGCAAAATCAGAGAATGAACTCGGATCATTGTTTAACACTGTGCACATATTCAGTCAAGATATAAATGGAATTTGGCTTAGACAAATGTGCAATTGCTGGAATAGCAAGAGGAAAGTTTGAAGATCTGAACGAAATCGAGCTGCTCAATGGTGAAATAATCAGGGCAATAAAATTTGAAGATGCTAAAAATATTTGGGAATTTTAGAAGCATCACAAATTCTGCACAATAAGATCAAAGAAAGAACTAGAGCAGAATTAAGACGATTAAGAAAACTCCTTAAGTCAATGCTTAATGCTGGAAATTTGATAAAAGCAATTAATACTTGGGCCATACCTGTCCTGAGATATTCAGCAGGCATTGTTGAATGGACCAGCTAGAGATGGAAGATTTAGACCGAAAAACTCGAAAATTAATGACAATGCACCATGCCCTCAATCCTCGCAGTGACATTGATAGGTTATATCTATCACGCAAAAAAGGAGGTAGAGGATTATTACAAGTGAAGCAAGTTATTGAAAAAGAAAAACGAAATTTAAATGATTATCTGCAGCAAACAACGGGAAAATTTCTAATTGAGGTAAGGAAAGAGGGTTTATTTAAACCCATGGAGTCAAAATTGGAAAAAAAAAAAACAACCAAGTAAAAGTGAGAACTGAAAGATGGAAAAATAAGGCATTGCATGGAAAATACCTTCACAGCATAGAGGACAGCGCTGACAGCAACTTGACCTGGCAATGGTTGAGAAATGGAGCACTAAAGAAAGAAACAGAATCGATAATTTTTGCAGCGCAAGAACAGGCCATTAAAACCAACATTATGAAGGCAAAATGCAAAAAATTCAAGAAGACAGTAAATGTAGATTGTGCAAAGAAAAAGAAGAAACGGTAGACCACATTATAAGTGGATGCAGCAAAATAGCACAAATTGAGTACCTTGAAATGCATGATAACGTAGTTAAGGCATTTATGTAAGAAGTATGGGTTTAAATTATCTAAAGACTATTGGAAGCATAAAGTTCACCAGAAAGTAGTTCAGAATGAAAAAGCTAAAATACTCTGGAATTTCAAAATCCAGACTGACAAAAGCTTGTAATGTAGTACACCCGATATCACAGTGGTTGAAAATAGTGAAAACAAGGGTGTTAAGTTTATCGAAATATCAGGAGATAGTCGGATTGACGACAAAGAAAATGAAAATATTACAAAGTATCGCGATTTGCAAATCGAAGTTGAACGAATCTGGCAAATGAAAACAAAAGTTGTTCACATAATAATAGCTGCTTTAGGCGCCATCCCTAAAACATTGAATAAACATCTAGACGCACACGAGTTAGATGGATTAAAAATAGGGCAGCTACAAAAGGCCGCTTTGTTCGGCATATATATATATATATATATATATATATATATATATATATTTAACAGCTGTTAAAAACATTAAAAGCAAAAACTGTAAAATATATATAACTTATGTTATACTATAAATGCTGTTAAAAAATGTAATCTTATGCAAACTATAAATTACCATATATAATAACTATTATCAACACATTATACAAAAAAAAAACAGAAAAATTTGAATGAAATTCACTTAAAAAAAAAAAAACTTGAACAACATGTTTTATAAATGCATAATATGCAATCATAACTTTAATTATAAAAAATCATTCATTGAATTTAAAAAAAAATACTAATATCACGTGTATGTAATATGTAATTTTTTAATTTTTTAATTTCTATAATTTTATTATTTAATTATTATATGTATGCAAGACATAATAAAGCGAAAAAAAATTATTATTATTTTATTATTATCAAAACTGTCAATTATAAAGTGAATAACTCAGATGGTAGCTAATTACATTTCATCACATATGAATTTTTTCAAGTTCGTTTTTTTTTTTTTAAAAAAAAAAAGGAAAGTACAAAATTACTTATTGCTTTTCTTTCTTTCCTTCCTCCTCTTCTTCTTCTTCTTTTTTTCTTTATGTGTTGAGCAAAATTTCATTACACTACTCGCGGTTATAGAACATTGATTTAATTAATTTATTTTCTCTTTAATTTCTTTTTTCTAAACAATTTTAAACATTTCATTTATTAATTTGATTACTAACCGCTTCTAAAGATTTCAATAACCTTTTATGAAAAATAATTAGACTCCAAAAATATTATCTCATAAAAATATTGAAAATCACTTCATAGGCTACATAAAATAAACTAGAATTAGACTACTTTCCGGAATGAGGAGATATCGAGGGTAATGGATGGCAAGGCTGTAGCCAATGAAGTTTTAACTGAGGCTCGGCTATTGCCGTTACCCAGCCATGACTAGAGCTTTTAGCTCAATAACACCGCATCCACACAGATTGTCTTCAATTAGATGAAAGGAATGAAGAGTCAAGGACTTAGTCCATCTCCCCCCACCCCCCCAAAAAAAAATTAAATAAAACAAACTACTGATTTTACTAGTTTATTTAAAAACTACTTCATTTAATGCTAGTAGGTATGACATTGCTAACACAGAAACAAATAAATAGGCTTGGCATTAAAATTATATGTAATATTAAGTACTGTATATTAAATCTTTTATTTTATTTCATCAAATGAGAATGCAATTATTATTATTTATTCACATAATTGAAACACAGCCAAAACAAGATTTAAACAACAATTTTACTGGTGATACTGAACAATTCAGATTCTACCCAAGATTCTAAGAATAGTCCGTCAGGTAGCGTCGTAAATTATGGACTGTTCCAAGTAATGTAGTGTTTTGTAGGTTATGGAGTCACTTCGTTGATGTTTAATTGCTGTATAATAGTTGGATAGCTTCTTTGAAATTGCACCAAGTGCACCGATAACTATTGGTGTGTTTAAGCCACAGTCGGCCAACTTCGATTGCCAGATCTCTATATTTTGTGATTTTTAATTCTTTGTTGTTAATGATGTTATCAATGGTTACTGCCATGTCAATAATCCAAACAAAGATATTATTACAATTTAATGAAAAATGGGGGTTGAAGGGTTTTACGATATGTTCTTTCTTGTGATCATGTCAGTTTTAGGTGTTTATCAGAACTTTCCAGCCTACTCGTAAATCGCAAATCTTATCAAGTCCAAATCTCTTCCCTTCCTCATTTAACAGTTTCAATGTTTTTTGTAGTTCTCTTTCATCTTCTTCAATAATAACAATGCCATCTGCGAACCTCAGATTGTTAATTGTCATCACGTGTACTGATATTCCTTTCGCATCTTCCGATTGCCAGATCTCCATATTTAGTAATTTTTCCAGTGTTTCGTAGTTAATGTTGTTATCAGTGGGTACTGCGATATCAATAATCCAAACCTGTCGATGTTCGATAATTGTGATGTCAGGTCTATTGTGTTCCAAATGCCGATCAGTTCGTATTCTAAAGTCCCAGAGAATTTTTGCTGTTTAGTTTTCCAATACTGTCTCTATTTTATGTTGCCACCAGTCATCAGAAGTAGGAAAGCAATATTTTTTGCATATGTGAAAACGAATTATTTTGCTCACTTGATCATGGCGGTATTTATAATCAGTTTGGGCTATCTTGCTTCAGGCACTGATTAGATGTTCTCATATTTCTCATCGCATAATCTGTATTTGTTGTTATTATTGATGTTCAAAATTTTTGCTTTCATTGCATTAGTTTGTAATGCCTGTTCTTGAGCTGCTACAATAAATCCATCTGTTTCTTTTTTAATGTATCCGTATTGTAGCGATTGCCACGTCCTGTTGGCGTCAATTTTGCCTTCAGTATTTCGAAGAAATTAGCCATGCAAAGTTTTATTTTTGCAGAGCATATATTGGTTATCAAAGTTATCAATTATAAAGTGAGTAACTCCGATAGCAGCAGGGCCGTCGCCAGATTAGATCGCGCCCTGAGGCAAACAATTAAATATCGCCCCCTGATGGATTATAAGACAAAAATATAAGAACATCTCCAATTGCTATTTTGTTTTTGTTACAAGAGAAACATCAATGCAAAACGATTACATAATATTAATTGAATGTTTGCTTTACGGGATATCGTACAATAAAACTACTTATAAGCTTTTCTAAATTTAAATTATAAGCTATGTCTACCTCTATCGATATAGTTGCTAAACCAACCAATCTTTCTTGGGTCATTGCTATTCGCAAATAATTTTTAATCAGTTTCAGCTTGGAAAAACTTCTTTCCGTATTTGCTACGCTTATAACAGGAATTGTTAGCGTAGCGACGGCGCCTATCGCAATATGGCTGAACGAGCGCCCATATCAAGCCGCGCGGTGAGGCAGGCTACCTCTATGCTACATCCTGTCAGCGGTGCTGGATAGTAGCTAATGACATTTCGTCACATATGAATTTTCAGGGTATTTTTTTTAAAAAGAAAAAAAGAAAAAAAAAAGAAAGCTCGAAATCGACTTACCCATTGCTTTTCTTTTTTTTTTTCTTGTTTTCTATATGTTGAGCAAAATTTTATCACACAATTTTATAATAGATGAAATATTTTAAATATTTCATCTATAGTATTTTTTTAAATGATATGTAACTTTTTATTTAATTTGATGATTTCCCACTTCGAAAGATTTCAATAAATTTTTATTAAATATAATTAGACACCAAAAATATTATCTTATAAAAATATTGAAAATCACTTCATTAGCCACGTGAAAGTAAACTCTTGGAGGATGATAGATGGCAATGCTGTAGCCAATGAAGTTTTAACTGAGGCTCGGCTATTGCTTTTACCCTCCTGCCATGATCTAGAGCTTTAATAGCTCAATAACACCTTATCCCTACACTGTCCTCTACAGATAACGGGGAAGATGAAAAGCATTATTGCTTCGCCCCTTTAAGCCAGTCCTTATAAGGACTAAGTGAAAACAAACTACTAATTTTAGGTTGTTGATCAACGTCATGAAATGCAATAATCATTGTTGGAGTTTCAAATTCAAATACTTTTTTTTTTTCAGTGATGGCAGTGCAAAATAACTGTAGACAAAAATTGCTCATCAGATGTGTTGCTGCTTCTGTTATTAACCAATGAAGCGCATCTTGCCTGTTAAACGAAGCGCTAGCTGAAGTACTCGGGATCCCAAAGCTCACTTTTTAGGTATATCTGCTAAACTCTCCCATTCTAGTGAGCAGAAACCATATATATATATTTAAATCATATCTGCTCACCTCGAAAATAGAATCTACCATTGCAACGTTTTCTTGAACAGGAAAGATAATATATCTTAAGCAAAGAAGGTTCTTAAGGAAATGGTGCAGGCCACCAATTATTTGTAACGTCATATTGGGGAAAATCAGTTGGCATCCTTCTCTAACAATCATTGATTTTATAGGGCTTTTAAATCTGTGCATATTATTCGTTTCATTGCCTCATTATAAATCGTCATTAGTTTGATCTGATTTTATATCGCGATAAGAGGTGGGAGGGGGGGGGGGGAGTTTGCCTGATCAAACCAATGCTTATCAGTGCTTTTCATTTGAAGGCGAGTTAGCCGACAGTAGTAATGTTGAATAAAGGTTAGCAAAAGAATAGTTTACGCTTAAATAATGATGATTTATTTTTCCAAAGAAAAACTGCTCTTTGTACACACCTAATAGACATACATAAATAGTGTCTTATATCTATTTTTTTTATTCTTCACCAATAATTGAAAAATATATTGAAGAAGAGAGCATCATCGCTTCATTCTCACTCATTATTCAAGAATCATCCCATTCAAACGAATTACTATACTGTGATCAGCAAATCTAACGATGCTTTTTTCAGTCAAAAGAAGGAAATAATTCACAAATGGAACGAAAAGAAAGAAAGAAAAATCGCATTCACAATTGAAACTAACATAATATACAGGGTGATTCAAAAAGATGGACTGTTACATAGTAGCCATTCTGTTCACAACTGACGCTGCTGCACGGCTGTGCGCTAGGCAAGCGCTCTGTTGTAGTATTTCAAACTTCAGGACCTCTTCATTCAAATGTTATGTAGATCATTCACATACATTGTATAGGTCAGGAAATACAGCCGTACGAAATTGAGTCCATCTTTTTTGAATCACCGTGTATATTAAAGTTTGCATCGTCTCTGGTTCCAGAATACATCTATTAAACAAAGCATACTGGTATATGGTTGAATAGCGAACAGCAGAATGCTAAACTATGAAACCAGGGAAAGATTACAGCAAGAGAAGAATTCTGTTTCATTGTTCATATCTTTCTAATTGTTAATTCATTCGCTCTATAGCGTCTTTTGTGAAGTCGAAATACAAGAATGGCGTGTATGAGAAGCAAACGTTCCAAGTCCTAGCAACTGTCTTCTTATTCTTCTTCAACCTTTCGGTTCTGTCCAATGCTGGACGAAGATCTCCCCCCATGATTTTCCATACCACTCGGTTTTCTGCCTCTCCCATCCATATTACTCCTGCAATTTGTTCCAGTTCATCCCTCCATCTTCCTCTCGGTTTTCCTCTTTGTCTTGCTCCATCCATTGGTCTCCACTCTGTTGTTTTTCTATTCCATTTCCCGTCACTGCATCTGGCAATATGGCCAGCCCATCTCCACTTAGCCTGTTTAATGTATTTACAATATCCATGACATCTGTTTGAGATCTTATCCAGGTATTTGTCTTCCTATTTCTTAATGTTATTTTTAGCATACTTCTTTCCATGCGATGTTGTGTTGTTCTCAGCTTTTTGTTTAGGGCTTCTGTTAAAGTCCATGTTTCTCCTCCGTATGTTAGGACAGGAAGTATGCACTGGTCGAAAGCTTTCCTTTTTAGACTCATAGGGATGTCACTTCCGTATATGTCTCTCATTTTCCCATAAGCCATCCATTCAAGGTGAATTCTTCGTTCAATCTCTTTTCTTTAGCAATCCTCAAAGGATAATAATTGGCCCAAATATACATATGAAGTAACTTGTTCTATTTCATGGCTTTCAACTTTGACAGTTCTGTGGTTTATGTATTTATTCATCATTATTTTTGTTTTTTCTCTATTTATTTTTAATCCAATTATTCTGGAGGCTTCATTTAGCTGATTCAACCTTTCTTATGCTATTAGGATAATATCATCTGCAAATTTCAGATGATGCAGCCTTTCTCCAATTCTGTTTATTCCTTTTGTTTCCCAATCAACGCTTCTAAAGACTTCCTCTAGTGCAGCTATAAATAATTTGGGATATATGGTGTAGCCTTGCCGGATGCCTTTTTGTATTGGGAACTTTTCACTGTTTTTATATAATTTAATTACAGAAGTTGCAATATTGTAAATATGTTTTAGTGTTTCAATATATTGTTTCTCAGTTCCATGGGGTTCAAGAACTTTTAGTGTTGCAGATGTTTTAACTGAATCAAATGCTTTTTCGTAATCTATATAGGCCAGACATAAGGGTTTATTGTATTCAATTGAGAGCTGTCTTAATGTGTGAATATGGTCCAAAGTATTGTAATTCTTTCTAAATCCAGCTTGTTCACAAGATTGCATTCCCTCTAGTTTAGACTTCATTCTATTGTTTATAATTTTTGTGAAGACTTTATATATGGTGGGGGAGTAGGCGTATAGTCTGTAGTTTTTAATTTCTTCCTTAATTGCCCTTTTTAAAAATTAATATTAGTAGTGAATTGTTCCAATTTTGTGGACTTTTTCTCTGTTTTAGCAACTGTAGAAACGTTTAATTATCACGCTTAATACTTAATCATAATTCATATCTATCTATGAGAAGTTAAGGACTGAAGGAGGATGACATGAAATAAAGAGGATTTTTATTTATTCAAGCCAGAATGGAAGTTTTTTATATTTCATGAGTGTTGGTGACACGTAAGTATTAGGAAGGGTGATGAGCGATAGTGAGTCTGCGTAGTTCGAATCTCGTGTATGACATGATGAACGTTCACAAAGTATTATCAGTTAAATAGTAAGTTAGCTGGTATCATACTGTGGGGGGAGGATTTGTCTTTCGGAAACTCTGTTTTTCGTCCCTCTAAACAGTGAAAACCTTCCACGCGAACATACATATCTACAGACATCGATACTTCTCTTTAGGGGAAGCAGCAGGAATGGTATTGACCGGCTGCATTGACCGCCTAACACCTCAAGGGACTCAACCCTTCTTGTATGTTGAAATTTGGATGGTTGGTGGGATCAGTAGATGAGGAATAGGTTCGTTGGATTTTAATTGAGCAGCACACTGATATAGAGAGTAATAAATGCAAGGGTATTTGAGGAAGTACTTCGTTATTCCTACACTTGGTGTTAAGTAGTTCAAACCTGGCGCATCCATTACACAAAAAGCTCATCAGCAGCGTAGTGATATTTAAGTAGGTGTGAGAAAAAAACCTTGTCGGGTATTTCTTTTTTCTCTCTTTAGGTTTTCACTGAAAGGATACTGAGAGAAGACTTTATCTCAGACTTTTTCTGCGTTTTTTTTTTCTGCTGAAGAATCGCGAGAGGAAATGATGGGGGTTGGTGAAAGCGCTCTTACAGAAGCGAGATATGATGGAAGACTCTAGAAAAAGATATCTTTACATATACAAGTAGCATAGTAGTGAAGATACTTCACGTGCATACTTTGTTTACACACTTGGACAGACAATAACGCAAAAATATAATTTTTGGCAACTTTAATTTTTACAATTTTCAAAAATTGTAAAAATTTTGTAAATTTTTTTCTAATCCAGAGAATTTTAATGAAAAAATATACGCACCTTTTTATTGCTTGTATACGGGAAATATATGATGAGCATTAATTTTTTTTTTGATCTCGTTGCACTGCTCGGTTTTGGCTTGTCTCTCCCAAGTTTGATCCTTTGGGATTATTATAGTGAGATTTACAGTAATCTTGTTGATCACTCAGAATCTTTTGAAAGATACGTTGCACATGAACATTACTTCAAGGACGAAACTGATCTGGATAGCTACCCTTTCCATAATACTGTCCGACCACAGACGCGAGACCCTCGGCTGGCAATGTGACAAGAAGAGTCAATTCATGCTGAAAGGGAAAAAGAAATAAAGGATGTATGAATTGGTCACCAACACGCAAAATCACGCTTTATACGTAAAATGTTCCAATGTTATACAAGCAAAATAGTTACCGCTTTAAAAACTACAATGTTCATAAAATAAAAGTTAATTTTCCGATGTGTAATAATAAGTAACTCATCCCACGAAACACATTGATGCATGCATTACAAACACCCGAAAGGGGTGTGTGCTTTGCATTATGAGTTACTAAAGCAACTGATAGGAAGTCATCAGTTTCTATATACGAGTAGGCTAGTCATGAAGATACTTCAAGGGCAAACTTTGCTAATACTTGGGCAAAGGAAAAAACAAAAATATAATTTCTTGGCAAATTTAATTTAATTTACAACCAAGCGGTAAAAAAAAAAAAAATTCTCTCTATATAAATAAGAAATAAATTTAAGTTATCCAATTTCTTTAAAATGTCACAAATATCCAAACATTCATGTGACTAAACCAGACACGTGAAGAGTTGCATCAAATAATCGTTGACTAGTCATATATGGAGAGAGAGAGAGAGAGAGAGAGAGAGAGAGAGAGAGAGAGAGAGAGAGAGAGAGAGAGAGAGAGTGAGTGTGTGTGATTTACTATGGTCTCCGACGAGACATCTACGTGCAATTTTTAGGTGATAATGTGCAGCACACCTGCTGGCGCATTCTCGCTGACTGAAATTTTCGAGCCAATTTAAGGCGCGTGAGTTTTAGTGCTAGATAAGTGCATTTTTTTTTAACTGACATTTATTTTTATCCTTCTCGAAAATGGGAAACGGTTTTGAAGATATTTTGCGTACACTTTTCTTTAAAACCGAGAAATGAGGTCAAGTTAGAAAATTTTAAGACGGTCAACCACATCTGCCTCTTCCAAATTTACAATTGTCTCTGAAACGAAGGATTGAACTGATGATTTTTTTAAAATAATGTTTGTCTCACCACTGCACACCGAACTGGCGTAACCGCCTTACACCACAGAGTATCATTATCGTACTATTAGAGTATCCAGTTATCGGAATACTATAGAGCAATTTTCCCAAAATGTAATTGTGTACCAGAGGTACAAAAGATCTTTAGGGGATACGCCGCACAGTTTTTTTTTTTTTTGTTGTCGTTTGTTTTATTTACGTCGCCGTATTTTCACATATAGTCTATTTTATTGGTAGTCTATTTTAATTAATTTTCAATAACTAAAAAAATTGAAAGGAATTTTTAATAAAATGTATCTTGTCATGTATCGATGACCCTCCGTTCGCGGCGTCTGATTGATGCCACGATCACGTTCCAATCGCATAGTTCAAATATTGTTTGCGTGAAAAGTTTAAATTCATCGGAACTCTCCGCTGAATTTCGGAATCTTCCGTATCTTAAATTGAAACGGTCCCCAGCGATTGTTTCACTACCCATGTGTGTGCATCTATACGTGTTTAATCGTGTTCGTATTTATTGTAATGTATTTAATATTTTTTTTTTAAAATTATGTTTGTAATTATGTCAGGAAAGTGGCGATGATTATGATGATGCTTGTAATTTATTATAATACCACACTGGAATAGAGTATAAAATCAATTTCATAAAAGCCCTACTAATATACTAAATTTATTCTCTGCAAAAAGTTATCGGTCAGTTGATATTTACATATAATTCTCAGACGAAGACCATCACTACTGAACTTGCAATTAATATCGTCAAATAGCTTTGGCAACATATTTTCTAATCCATATTTGGACATACGTGGTAAGAACATATTCATTAGATTATCATTATTGAAGAAATCTTGCAAAGACAGAAACAATTCAGAAAAAGGATCTATATTATATTATATATATCATGTTATCTATATTATATCAATATTATCGATCAGAAAAAGGATATATATATATATATATATATATGTGACAGAATGATCATTGACTCGATTAACATACATAGTTTTATGAAAAAAATTGAATGACTAGAACCGAGATTTAATTAAAAAGGTTTTAATATAAACACACTACTAGTTTCGGCCTGTAACAGCCTTCTTCAGGTGACATTATAAAAGAAAAAACAGTAAACATTGAGGGTTAAAAGACTATGAACAACATAGACAGTCTTTATACATAATTAGCATGAAAACGTTGTAGTTGTATTTGAAGCTGTTCTTTCATTTGTTGCATTGTTGGGAGAGTGCGTGCTTGCTGCATCACGTGAACGCCAGTACATGATTACAGCTGAATGACTATCTGGGAGGTTGTAGCTTAAGTTGTTATTTAGATGAACAGGATTGAAGATGATTTCTCTCGATTCCACAATTTTTCTCTCTATTTCGTCACTGCAACGGAAGATGTTTGTAGATTTTTCCCAGCAGACTTTGTGACTTTGGTTATCATCATTAGGATTAGCCGAGAAGAGGATATGACTTGATAATGCACTTGCTCGCTGTCTCTTGTAAGTAATGTCTCTCATGTGTTCTTCCATACGAATTTCGACAGATTTGTCTGTCTGCCCGAAATAAGGAATATCGCAGTCACATAATATTTTATATACGCCAGGGTATTTGAGTTGATGATGACAAGGTTTTTTGGGTGGCTAATTAAGGAACGGATCACTCAGAAGAAACAAATAGACATCACTCAGAAGAAACAAATAGATTCAAAAGCAACATATCTATTCCTTACATAAGTACTGTTTCACATAAATTAGCAAAAGTTCTGAAAAAATACAATATCAGAACCTTGTTCTCTCCACTTCCAAAGATCGGCTCCTTAATTAGCCACCCAAAACCTTGTCATCATCAACTCAAATACCCTGGCGTATATAAAATATTATGTGACTGATATTCCTTATTTCGGGCAGACAGACAAATCTGTCGAAATGCGTATGGAAGAACACATGAGAGAGACATTACTTACAAGAGACAGCGAGCAAGTGCATTATCAAGTCATATCCTCTTCTCGGCTAATCCTAATGATGATAACCAAAGTCACAAAGTCTGCTGGGAAAAATCTACAAACATCTTCCGTTGCAGTGACGAAATAGAGAGAAAAATTGTGGAATCGAGAGAAATCATCTTCAATCCTGTTCATCTAAATAACAACTTAAGCTACAACCTCCCAGATAGTCATTCAGCTGTAATCATGTACTGGCGTTCACGTGATGCAGCAAGCACGCACTCTCCCAACAATGCAACAAATGAAAGAACAGCTTCAAATACAACTACAACGTTTTCATGCTAATTATGTATAAAGACTGTCTATGTTGTTCATAGTCTTTTAACCCTCAATGTTTACTGTTTTTTCTTTTATAATGTCACCTGAAGAAGGCTGTTACAAGCCGAAACTAGTAGTGTGTTTATATTAAAACCTTTTTAATTAATTCTCGGTTCTAGTCATTCAATTTTTTTCATAAATATATATATATATATATATATATATATATATATATTTAAAAAATATAGATTTAATGACTTAAAAACTGAGGTAACTTATAAAGTTTTTATGAGAATAATACAACTAGTTTCGGCTTATAACAGCCTTCATCAGGTATTCATTAAAGGAAGAAAATAGTAATAAACATTGAAGCACCTAAAAAACTGAAAATTACAGGTAAAAACTGCGACACATAATTGAAACAAAAAACAAAAACATAAAATTCCAATTATGTTTTTTTTTTTTGTTTTGTTTCAATTATTTTTTGTTTCAATTATGTGTCGTTTTTTTGTTTCAATTATGTGTCGCAATTTTACCTGGAATTTTCAGTTTTTTATATGCTTCAATGTTTATTACTATTTTCTTCCTTTAATGAATACCTCATGAAGGCTGTTATCAGCCGAAACTAGTTGTATTATTCTCATAAAAAACTTTATAAGTTACCTCGGTTTTTAAGTCATTAAATCTATATTTTTTAAAAATGTATCACAACAACCGAGTAGAAGTCCATAATTACATATATATATAAATATGTGTGTGTGTGTGTGTGTGTGTGTGTGTGTGTGTGTGTGTGTGTGTGTGTGTGTGTGTGTGTGTGTGTGTGTGTGTGTGTGTGTGTGTGTGTGTGTGTGTGTAATTTATATATAATATAGGTAATTATGTAATTTATGAGCAGTTTGCTCGCCCTGAATGAGCATGGAGATTATGCATCGATATAGGAGGCTAATATAGCTTTTGGTCTTCTATATTTGAATATGTCCGTTGCCTCGTATGCTGCAGCTCGATGAACCAAATCGTTGGGATGTGTGGACGTCTTTAGAAAAAACTTGGAGGTTAAGGATTGTAGAAAAGAGAAAATATAGGGAATATTTGTGTCTCTATGAAGTTGATTGTTTCTAACGTACCACGTGGCGTTCAGAATCATTCTCAAGCACTTGTTCTGCACTCGCTGTATTTTGATAATGTTAGCATTAGAGGTGTGGCTCCAGGCCGGAGAGGCATAGGTGATTATAGGACGAATCGTCATCTGGCATAGTTGCAATTTGATTCTGTTGCTGAGCTTGCTATTTCTATTAATTAGCGGATAGATCTGAGCTATGGCTTTGGATGCCTTTGCGCACGTAGACTTGATGTGTTGGTTGAAAGATAGCTTTTTGTCGAGAATTACACCCAGGTATTTTGTTACTGTCTTCCAGGGAATTTTAGTATTGAATAGTAACACATCTTCTGCAGGAGACATTGGCCTTTTTGAGAAAAGAACGGCTGAGCTTTTCAGGGGGTTGACTTCCAATTTCCACTTGGAAAACCAACCCTCCAGCTTTAGAAGGTTTTCTTGCAGCTTTCTGGTAATGAAATGGGGCTGATAGATCTGGTTAGTATTGCCATATCGTCCGCATACATGGCCAAAATGGAAGTCATCGAATTGTGTGGAATGTCTGACTTGTATACAGAAAACAGCAATGGAGCCAGTAGAGATCCCTGCGGCACTCCAACAAAGATATGGCGCTGGGACGATGTAGAACCGTTGATTTTAACTTGCATTGATCTACTCTGAAGATATTCAGAATGGATTACATGAACCATTTTTAGTGAGGTACCGGCTGAAATAAGTTTGTTCAGGAGTCCAAAATGCCAGATTTTGTCAAATGCTTTGGATAGGTCTAGGACAACAGCTCCTGTGCACTGGCGCCAGTTGTAACTGGTGGTGATGTATTCGACAATTCTGTGGAGTTTCTGGGTAGTACTATGGTGTTGCTGAAAACAAAACTGTTCTTTAGGGAGGATGTTTAGGTCATTTACTGAGGTTTGGAGTCGTGAGAGGATGACCTTCTCCGCAACCTTACCCATTTTTGGAAGATGAGATGGAAGTTGAAGATGAGACTGACTGGATGATAATTTTGCAGTAGATGTGGGTCTTTGTCTGGCTTATGTATAGGAATTACATCAGCCAGTTTCCAGGTGGAAGGAAAATAGTCAAATCTTAAAATTGCATTTATTATACTGGTCAGGTGCACTACAGCTTTTCAAGGCAGCAGCTTGATCATCCTGTTTGAGATGCCGTCTGGTCCAGGAGCTTTATTGTTCTTAAGTTTTTTAATAATATCATATAATTCAACAGGTGATGCGGGTGCAATATGGTCAACACTGGTATCTGAGAGATTTAATGCATGCCTGACCTGTCTGTGGATTTTGTACAAGTGATTGAAAACTAAGTTGTTATAAGAAGGTTTGTACTGCTCCTCTAGATTCTTTAGTATTGCTTCTGCCTTATCTGCATCTGTGTGGACTAGGCCCTGGTTTGAGATTATGGGGGGGGGGGATCTGTGTTTGTTTTTGATGTGTCTCAGTAACCCCAAGATAGAGTGATCAGTAGGTGAAATAGAGGCTAACTTTTTATCCCAAACTTGGTTTCTATGAGTATTAAGTGCATCTCTTACTGCTCTATTCAGTCTATTAAGTACTGTCTTGTCCAGAGAAGCGCGAGTGTTACGAAATCTCTTCCTAGCTCTGTTCTTCTCTCTGATCAGGCCCATTATATCCTCAGGAAAACGACCAGCCTTGGGACCAGATTTGTGGAAGGTTGCAACCGTTATAGCGAACTTAATCTGTTGGGTGAGGCTAGTCACTGCAGATTCCACATCTTCTGGTCTGCATATGTGAAGGACGGGTCCAATTTGATCCCTAAGTACTTTAGCCGATCTCTCCAACGATATGCCTGAATTAGAGGGAGGAGACAGGCATTCTTGTTCTCCCAATTGCAGTAGAATTGGATTGTGATCCGACGACAGCTCGTTTAGTGAATTAAGGCTGTACTGTAGTTTAATGTCTTGCAGGATGGCTATATCCAGGATGTCAGTAGTGCCAGACGTACTGAGATGAGTTGGTTCGGTAGGTCCAGCCACAACAGCATAGTTTGATCCTGTGTTGCTGGAAAGGATACGACCATTTTTATTGATAGATTTTACTGTTCCAAGCAGCGTGTTTTGCATTGAAGTGTGCAGCGATGACGACCGGTCCTTTTACTCCAAGGATGTCATCCAGATCTGAGGTCAATAATGTCTTTAATGGACGGTTGTAAGCAGAAAAGATTTTAAGGTTTCCAATTGAGTTTGTGAGGATATTAATTCCTGTGATTTCGAGGTTGGTGGTTGTAGGGGTGGTTATTGAATGATGGCTGATATAGTTTTTGATAAGGGTAGCTGTACCTCTATACCCAAGTCTGTCGTTTCTGTAAATCTGATACCCTCTGATTTTTAGGATGTCGGTAGGCCTCACGTGAGTTTCATTGATTAGAAATATATCTGAGTTGTATCTATTATTGAATTCCTGGATTTCTAACAGTTTATTTTTGATACCGTTGGTATTCCAAGCAATAATCCTAACAGAATCTGGGGCAATTTTTTTCCTATGCATCAGAGATTGCAGATTGTATGGATTGGATTTGCTGTAAGAATCTTTTTCTAACACTTAGTGGTGGATTTGAGACTGAAAGCAGACAACTATATATACCGCAATCAAATTCCAATTGAATTCACAAACTCCATTTCAACCTTACTTGGCTCTTCTTTAAAAAGTAAATGATTTATCCAAAAAGGTGTATTAAAAAATATATTTATTAAAAGAAATTTTTGAATTCATATAAAATATTAAATTAAATTTTATTTATAATTAAATTTGCAAATAGATTTTATAGAAAAAGTTGTTTGTACACCACCTCTAAAGCCGCTTTCAAAATTTTTTACTGCTTAACCTTGCAGTGATTTTTTTGTTTGTTTTTATGCACGCCACTTCATTTTCGTTCACAGTTTGTTCTCTCTCTCTCTCTCTCCCTCTCTCTCTCTCTCTCTCTCTCTCTCTCTCATAAGAGATCCATCAGTTCGAAACACCCGTCGCACGCCAGTGAAACATTAATGGCAAGCACTGATCACAAGTTAACGTTAACGAATGTAGGCAAACCACATTTTCTTCTCAGTCGGCATTTAAAAATTCTCTCATCCAATACAATTTATTTTTTATTCAGAATAATAAATCATACCTAATAAGAGTCCGCGCGGTTAGCCTAGTGGCTTTGCGCTTCGAAACAATATACTTGCGTTCGATTCCCGTCGCTGACGTGAGCAGCTTGGGATCTTTCTCAGCCATAGCGAAGTTAATCGGTCTTGGATGTGGACCGCAGAGTTTTTCTCCCCAGTTTAGCTGGGCTTTTTCCTCCCGCAAGCAGGCAAACCGGCCCCGTGAACACACGCTTCTACAGACATAGGACATCTCCAGGAATAAGTACTGACCAACCTATTCCGTAGAATTTCGGTTCCGAATGCCTACACGGTAAAAAGTGTAGGTCTATGCGTGAGTGTAAATCAGAACAGGACAGGACCTAATAAGAAATTCCATTCTTACTTTCCTTATCTTATGTAAACGGGAACTTACATAATCTAACATGAAATATATCAAAATCTTCACGACTACGCTACGCTACCTGTTTACCAAGAACACTTCACACCAAGTCATTCTTTGTATTCAATAATGGACAGTACACCCTTTTAGAG
The DNA here is from genome assembly GCF_054136105.1 of Typopeltis vanoorti. Taxonomy (NCBI): domain Eukaryota; kingdom Metazoa; phylum Arthropoda; class Arachnida; order Uropygi; family Thelyphonidae; genus Typopeltis; species Typopeltis vanoorti. The sequence goes on from NC_143552.1 coordinate 132,527,515, forward strand.
CGTGAATAACATTTGTATATGAAAATAACAAAATTCCGCTCTGAAAATGTTTGGAATAATAAAAAAATAAAAAAAAAAACTGTCACACCTACCTTTGTGTGACGAGTGGTTAGAGCATACCTCTCCATTCAACAGGATGTAATGGGTGCGAATCGTAAATCATATAGTAGACGTCTGACGTCTATTATGTCGTGGCCCTATTTCCTTAAAATGGGACTTCCATAAAATAAAATAAAAATGTGTAAACAATATCCTAAAATGAAAGAAGAATCTAATTTAAGTCTGATATTACAATGATTCATACATCAGAATTGACACTTTATGTGGAAAAAAACTAAACTGGATTACGGGAAGTTTCTGGAGATTATTGATTTGTCCGATTTCCATGTCTCACGTCTATGGAAAAAGGACAAGCATAAATAATGTTCCAAGTAGTGGCAAGCCATCGAAAGCAATGAATGTGTCATCCATTGCTTTCGATGGCTTGCTTTAAAAACTGGAGGCGAACAGTTTTTAAACCAAATGATTGTGAAAGAAAAAATACGGATATAAGTTGAACTACATTAATGATAATTACGATTTATTGCTAGAAGTGAAAGCGACAGACAAAGTATCTTCAGGATTCACTGTTATTTAGTTAGCGTATACGGCGGTCGTGAGGCCTACACAGATATATTGGTACGACAAAGTACCAATTATATTATTGGTACTTTGCCATACCAATTGACTAACGGGCCAGAGATGGACTAACTCGATCTCTAACACGGGCAAGCAGTTTTCGTTTCTTTTCCCGGAAACTCGAGTTTTTTTCATCCCGTAAACTCAAGAAAATCGACTTTATAACCAACACTATTTCAGAAAGTAAAAACACAGTGTTAGGATTAAGGACCACGAAATGGCGGCACTTCTCAGCTTACCTCTCTTCATCGGAGGCCATGTTGTTGTCGAGTCCACTGAAGAGCTTCTAAATATGACCGTAGGCCTGTAGAACTGCTTTTTCAATATCTTGAACTTTGATGGAGTAGAGCTTTTCTGTAGGTTATTGTCAATTTTCTGTAGAGCAGCGGCAATTGCTGGACAAAAGTAGATATGGACAGGTGTTAGTTCGCCCCCTAGACAGTTCTTAAATTTTTCATAACTTCTAGTAACTAGAAATTACGAAAGAAGTTATGGAAGATCAGTTTCTTCTGGTTGAAACTGATCTTCTCCCTCAGTCTCCAAATGTTAGGGTTAAAACGCCCTCGTCTTCTTCCTATACGGTAATAAAAGGCGTTACCAGATTTTGTGCCTAAAATTTAGAAGCAAAGGACTTGACATGTTTCATGTAAGGTATCTGAATCATATGGAAAGTAAGGTGCCAGTGCTTTCTTATTCTCCCGTACAAGTAGATTTGAGTTCTCTTAACTTGAATCTATTTCCACCACTCCTTAGGAATGCTTCACATCGATTGACGACCTTTCAGCTGAACTAGCCCCACTTTTAAAATAAAATAAAACAAAATAAAATTTGCTGAAAAGAATACAAGACTTGCACAAAAATTGGGTAGCAGTGGTAAAGTAGAATCGAAATACTGAAGGCTTCTAAACGCATTATGTTAAATAAACGTTTCGTTTAACCACAGGAGTAAAATGTACAAAACTTTTAAAATTGAACTTCGCATTTATTTAGCATAAAAAGGGTTTTTTATTTATTTTTTTCTTGTTTTGTTTCAGAAGGCAGATTTAATCGAAATTTTCACATAACGATTAAAATAACCCAGGATTAGAAAAAAAAAAAAGCATGAATAAAAATGCAAGAAAATCCACCACATGGAATATATTCAGTTAGAGATAAAACGCATGACAATACCTGTATTACAACGACCCAACAAACTTCTTGGTATGAGTTTGTAACCATCTTTATACTCACAATACCTTTACTCTCTGACTGCTCAAAAACTAAATTTCTATTTGAAGAAATTTTTTTAAAAAATCCAGCTATTTATTTTAAACGAAGGTCAGTTGGTTTTGTTGGGGATACAAAATTATAAATATTGAGTGTTTTTAAAGGCATTTGAAACATGGAGAAAATGAGTTCTGGAAAACACGCCCATGAAAAGCCAAAACATAACTCTTTCTGAGAAAGTGGTTGAATCGGACGGGAATCTCTCTCTCTCTCTCTCTCTCTCTCTCTCTCTCTCTCTCTCTCTCTATCCTCATAGAAACATCCCCAGCCATTTTCTCATACATATTCGGTTTCTTTCTTATGCCTTTTCTATAGGTATTTTCGTGGGCGCTATGCTATTTTCCCTACGTATTTTTGGAAAGACTTTCCTTACACTGGCGTAGTTTAGGAAGACAAATCAACAGGTGTTCAAGAAAAGATATTGGTCGATCTCTTTCTAATTCTTAGCCACTTCGGAAAAGAGATAAAACAGCCATGGGCGCAAATCCAGAAACTCTTGAATGCCTTGACTTTGACGAATCATATACCAATCGTCAAAGTTCGTATATATCCTGTTACACAAGAAAGCCAAGCCCATCAAGTGAAAATGAGCATCATCATCATCACTTCGTTGTTCATGCCTGCCCACAGTTGAGAGAACCTTAGCTGGCAGAGTGACAGGCAGAGTCAATTCATATTGAAGGAGAGAAAAGAATAAGGGATGTACGATTCGTCACCAAAACGCGATATCACGTGCTTTATACGTAACATTTTCCAACCGGTATACAAGCAGAATAGTTAGCTCTTTTAGAACTAGAATATTCATAAAATACAAGCTAATTTTCAGACGTGTAATGATAAACACTCATCCCACAAAACGAATTGATTACCTATTATCAGAATGCATTCGCCTTCTACCATGCGCAGAAGTGTCGAGGGTTCTCTCATCTGTGGTCGAACTATATTGAAGCCACCATATTTGGGTCTTGAGCCACACTTAACTATGGTTGATAAGATAACTGCAAAATGGTATACACTATTAGGTAAAACTAGCCTTATCTTTTCTTTTACCTTTTATCTTGTTTTCTACATGCTGAGAAAAATTTTATCACACTACTCGTGGTTATAGAACATTAAATTAATTAATTGCTTTTCTTTTTTCCAAGCAATTTTAATTATTTCATCGATAGTATTTTTTAAGTGATATTTACCTTTTTATTTCATTTGATAATTTCCTGGTTCGAGTGCTAAAGGGTCAAAGCTATATAAATGAGAGGAGACCTCCACATAGCCTTTAACGGAATGCGGAGAACCGACCAGGGCTTCTGACCTAATTTCCAATCCTCACCTTCTCGTGGTGCACCCTGTTGGATATCTACTTGGATACTGAACGAACGAGGATGGGCTGGCAATTTGGGATTTAGCCAACCAAATTGTATTCTTATTGGTTAAACCAAAATAAAAAATGATGGTACAACATGACAAAATTTCATGCCGGCTGGGGCGTCGCCTGGTTAAACAAGGCCCCCGTTGTTTTCGCCAGGGAACCAGGGCGAACAGCGAAAAGTCAGCTGCTGGAACAAATCTGAAAACAAACCCCAACTCAACATCACCAGAGTTAAAGATCGGTACTATTAACGTAAGAAGCCTGAATGGCAAAGAAATGGAGCTAGTTGAGGAATTAGATAAGTACCAGATCGACATAATAGGGGTGACTGAAACAAAAAAGACCAAAACTGGTGAGATCTCTCTGAGCAATAAATACAAAATGTTATATTCAGGCAATGACAGTCAAGGAAAAGAAGGAGTAGCCATAGTATTCAACACAAAGTACGAGGCTAATCTTCTTGAATGGCAGTCAGTTTCAAGTAGAGTGATGTGGACAAATATGAGAATGTGGAACTGGACAATAGAAGTGGAGGAATTTTTGAGCCTTTAGAAAAAGCAGCTGACACAATGAAAAAGGAAAAGTTGGTCCTTGTTGGGGATCTAAATAGCAGAGTAGGAAATGATTGTCACAGATACAAAAATATTTTGGGAAAATTTGCAGAAAAGAGCAAAGCTAATAATAATAATGCAAATATCTGTTGGATTTCTGCTCAGGACATGGACTGGTTATTACTAACACCATGTTCCAACATAAAAATGTGCACAAATTCACATGGAGAGAAGAGGCTAGGAATAATAAAAGTCTCATTGACTATGTTATTGTTGATAGTGATATTTTCTCCCTGGTACAGGACACCAGAGTGTACAGAGGATTTGAAATTGGAAGTGACCACTATTTAGTCTTGAGTAGGATAAAATTGAATTTCATATTGAAAAGAATAACATGTAAGAAAGTTTTAAAGCGAATAAAAGTTGAGCAGCTCTCAGATGTTAACTGTAGACTAAAATACACAAAGATTATTGAAGAAAAAATGAAAGAGTTTGAGAACAGGAATCAAACCTTGGAGATTCAGTGGCAAACTCTGAAGAAAACATATTGATTGATTCTGCCAGAGAGGCATGTGGTGAGGTTGTCTGCAAGGATAAAAAAATCAGAACTCCCTGGTGGACACAGGAAGTTAAAGAGGCAGTGAAGGAAAAGAAGAAAGCATATCAAAAGTTCCTGTCAAATAAGTCAGATTGTGCTCTTAGAGAATATAGAGACAAATGCAAGAATGCTAAACACTGTGTAAAACTAGCTAAACAAAAGTCATGGGAGGACTTTGGGAAGAATATAGAAAATAAATATCAAGAAGGTGGCAAAATATTCTGGAGGTTGTTGAAGAAGCTTAGGAATGGAGGAAAGAGTGATGTAAAAGGAGATAGAGATGATAAAGGTGACATGAAAACAGGAGAAAAAGATATCCTTGAAGTATGGAGTAATTACTTTGAAAAACTGCTAAATGAAACAAGCAGTGATGACATCACGTGAAGTGGTAAAAAACACTGACCGGGCATGCAGGCAAGAATACATATCCATACTTGAAGTAGAAAACACCTTGAAATGTGGAAAGGCAGCTGGAGTAGATGATATTCGACCAGAAATGCTGAAGTATGGTGGTATAAGAGTCTTACAGTGGCTGCACTGCATAGTTCAGAAAGCCTGGATAGAGGGACGAATTCCCGATGATTAGAATAGAACTCTCATAGTACCCATATATAAAAAGGGAAATAAAACTGAATGTGAGAATTACAAAGATATTTCCCTACTGAGTGTTCCTGGCAAAATCTATGCAAGTATACTTGAGAAACGGTTGAGAAGAATTGTGGAAGAAAAGCTTGGTGAAGAACAGGCTGGATTCTGGCCAAATAGAGGCTGTCAGGATCAGATCTTCACTTTACGGCAAATAGTCGAGAAAGCATGGGAATATAACAAAGATCTGTATTTAAGTTTTGTCGATTTGGAAAAGGTATATGATAAGGTGCCAAGAGAGAAGCTATTCAATACGTACGCTGCAGTTATATGGTGTCAACGGGGCTTTATATCAACCAATACTTAGTCTTTATTTGAGTTGTAAGTCAGCAGTTAGAATTGAATGAAGTACAGGAAGATGGTTTAATGTTAAATCTGGTGTGAGACAAGGATGTACATTATCCCTTCTGTTATTCATTATTTATATGGATCACATTATGAAGGAAAGTAGTATTAAACATGATATCAAAATTGGAGATGTTAATGTCAGCTCTTTGCTTTATGCGAACGATGTTATACTTCTAAATAAATCCGCTACAAGTCTGCAAGATTTTCTGACTAAATTGAATAGCTGTTGTAATAGATATGGTATGAAGGTCAGCAATAAAAAGACAAAGACAATTAAAATAGGCAGAATCATTGAAAATGTCAACTGTATTGTGAATGGAGAACCTATGGAACAAGCAAAACATTTCAGCTACTTAGGCACAATGAAATTTCAGCTACTTAGGCACAATCAAAATGAAAATAGGTAGAATCATTGAAAATGTCAACTGTGTTGTGAATGGAGAACCTGTGGAACAAGTAAAACATTTCAGCTACTTAGGCACAATTTTTACTGAAGATGGTAAATTAAATATAGAAATAGACAACAGAATCAGCAAAGCTGGTATGGTGGGAAGTCAATTGAATAAATTCATATGGAATAAGAGAGAAATTAGCGGGAACACTAAATTAGCTGTATACAAGACAGTGTTCAAACCAGTTTTAACTTATGGATCTGAGAGCTGGGTCAGAAGTAACACACTTGACCAAAGACTAGAGACCGCAGATATGAGAGTCCTGAGAAAGATTAGAGGCGTGAACAGATGGCATCAATGGCAATATCATATTAAAAACTAGGATATTAGGAAAGAACTTGACATTGTCAGCATCAAGGAATGCGTTAGCAGAGCTAATCTCAGGTGGTATGGTCACTTAAACAGAATGGGCGAGGAAAGATTATCTAAACAAGTGTTCTCTGCCAGGTTGGCAGCAAAACGACCCAGAGGAAGACCAAGATATAGGTGGATTGATATGGTACAAAGTGCCTTAGACGATAGAAATATAAGATCTGATAATGTTGGAGTTTTGACAAGTAACAGACTAATTTGGAGGAAAATTGTAGATAGGAACTTAGTAATGATATAATTTTTTCATATAGTACTATCATATCCTGTACACCCCTTGTGGGTACATGGCAGGAATTTGATGATGATGATGATGATGATGATGATGAATTTCCTGGTTCTAAAGATTTCAATAAGTTTTTATTAAATGTAATTAGACACCTAAAATGTTATCTTATAAAAATATTGAAAATCACTTCATTAGTCACGTGAAATGAAACTGTCGATTCTAGTTTGTTGATAATTGTGTTTGATGATCATTGTTGGAGTTTGAAATACTTTTTTTTTTTTGCAGAGCAAAATAACTGGACAGAGATAAAAAAGTGCTCATCAGAAGATGTGTTGCTGCTTCTGTTATTAACCAACGAAGCGTATCTGGAGGATGCTAGCTGAAGTACTCAGGGTCCTAAAGCTCACTTTTTCGGTGGATCTGCTAAACTCTCCCATTCCAGTGAGGAGAAACCACATCTGCTCACCTCAAAAATAGAATCTACCATCGAATTAAGCACTGCTTTTTTTTTTAAACTATCAAAATTATTAAATTCATTATAATAAATTATAAGAATTATAATAATGAGTCTTATAATGCATTTTCATCCTTCGGTCAAAGAATAGCAGTTTGCCGCTCTTGTCATTTTCGTTTCAGAAAACAAGACAATCTCTCTGCCATATGGCCGTCACAATAATTATAATAATAATAAATCCCGTACTTCGTGCGCTGGATTTTTGTTTCCAAGGGTTGTTTTTAGGACTACACTCCTGATAGGCCACCAATTATTTATAACATCATTCCGGGGAAAATCAGTTGGCATCCAGGGGCGAATTCTCCATGCTTGCTGCGCAAGCTCATTACTTGAGAAAGAAGTAATATTTATTTGTTAATAAATGCATGTATTTATAAGCATTCCATTTAGGCTTTTATTTTTGTAGACAGAAGACGTCTTAAGCTTGCGCGCCAATAATTGAGCTTTGTGTTGTGTATCGAAGGCCGATGCTTGCTCGTCTAGTCAAAACTACCTTGGCTTGCTCGGTTGTGGGAGCTTCCAGGTCTTCGCTACATCACTGTGATTTCATGCGCGTGCATAGCCAATTCCGCTCCCTTCACGTCGTCTTAAACACAGGCCATAGGTGAAAGTAGCTCTAGCCAGTGAGCTTCAGCCAGCCTTTACAAGTGTGCGTGTTGCTTGGGAAAATTAAGTTACAATCAACTTTTTGACGATGTTATTGACCAGTTCATAAAGAAGAAAGGGTAGAATTTGTATTCAAGTAGCTAAATTGAAAAAGATAGAATATCATTTGTAAAATAAATGTTGTATTTGTATGATTGAATGTACATACATTTCTAAATATATAGTTTTAAATTGTCAGTAATTCATTATTCCGTTAATCAGACTTCAATCACACCTCTTACTCCCTGAATGATAACAAGAGCATGCGTGAATTTCAAGACCATAAGGGTAATCTCCATCCGAGGGATCCGGTTGAATAATTGGAAATTTTTTTTTCTCTCTTTAGGTTTCACTGAAAGGATACTGAGAGAAGACGTGAGATTAAGATGAAGATAAAGGAGATGGTGGAAAAAATATTCCCTTCATTCCCCCTGATAACGTTATAGGCGAAGTTCGCGTACACTTGGGAGAGATTTTAAAGAAAAGAAAGTGAAGATGCATTCTAATAATAGAAAACAGAACTTTCCGTCGCGGCATGGCAAATTCGACAGAACCGAAAAGCACCCCTTGGTTGGAAGAATTCTGTTCATATTAGATCAAGAATGTGAGGAGCGTTCACCAGAGAGCTTTTAACAAAGGCTGAGTTAACCAATCTCAGACAGAGGTGCTGGGATAAGTTTCACTTTCACAGTAAATTGTAAAACTGCTAAGGAAAATTATGACTGACTGTCTGCGCAGCTATTAGAATGAAGAAAAATGAAGATAGCATAATTGGTTTTTTGACGATGTGTTGTTTGTGTACTCCCTTAAGATAAATAATATCTTGTCTGGGTATAAATTCTTGCATTTGAATTATTATATTTAATTGTATTTGAATTATTGAAAATAAAGTTAACTCCGCCATTGCCGGTCCCAAGCCCGGATGAGAAAGGAGGAGGGTTTTGCTTGTGGCTAGCGACCACAATGCATCAAAAGTTTTACCACTAAAGAATTTCAAGTATTGAAACATTACTTCTGCTGAAGAATCGCGAGAGGAAAAGATGGGGGGTTTGTGAAAGCTCTCTAACAGAAGCCGGAATACACATATACAAGTGGCATAGTAGTGAAGATACTTCACGTGCATACTTCGTTTACACACTTGGACAAAGAATAAAGCAAAAATATAATTTTTGGCAACTTTAATTTAATTTTAAAAATCGTAAACATTTTTTTCTAATCCAGAGAATTTTAATGAAAAAATTAATGTACCTTATTGCTTGTATACAGTAAATATATCATCTGCATTAATTCAGTTTTCTTATTTCTGGTATAGCTTCTGAGCTGTAGGGTTAGAAGATCACCCAGTCATTTTAAGGACTTCGAGGTTAGCCGATGGCAATGCTATAGCCAATGAAGTTTTAACTGAGGCTCGGCTAATGCCGCTACTCAGCCATGACTAGAGCTTTTAGCTCAATAACATCCCATTCACACAGATTTTCTTCATTCATATGACGGGATAAAGAGTCAAGGATTCAGTCCTTCTCCCAGTTCTTTTTAGAATATTTAGAACTTTTCTTATTTCTTTTGATCTAGCTGCTATTGCTCACTTTTGGTCTGTTACTCCTGAGTTTGATCCTTTAGGGTTACAGTGAGATTAAGAGTAATCTTGCTGATCACTCAGAATCTTTTGAAAGATACGTTGCACATGAACAGTACCTCAAGGACGAAACCGATCTGGATAGCTACCCTTTCCATAATATTATCCGACCAGAGATGCGAGACCCACGGCTGGCAATGTGCCAAGAAGAGTCAATTCATGCTGAAGGGAAGAAAGAAACAAAGGATGTACGAATTGGTCACCAAAATCACGTGCTTTATACGTAAAATGTTCCAATGTTATACAAGCAAAATAGTTACCGCTTTAAAAACTACAATGTTCAAAAAAGAAAAGTTAATTTTCTGACGTGTAATAATAAACCACTCATCCCACGCTTCTAATGCATTGATGAATGCATTACAAACACCCGAAAGGGTGTGTGCTTTGCATTATGGGTTACTAAAGCAACTGATAGGAAGTCATCAGTGTCTATAATACTTGACATTAATACTTGTTAATACTTGAAAAAAAAAAAAAACGTTCTCCATATATAAATAAAAAATAAATTTAAGTTACCCAATTTGTTTAAAATGTCACAAATATCCAAACATTCACAAATATCCAAACATTCTGGATGACTAAACCAGACACGTGAAGAGCTGCATCAAGCATACGTTGACTAGTAATATGAAGAGAGAGAGAGAGAGAGAGAGAGAGAGAGAGAGAGAGAGAGAGAGAGAGAGTGATTTACTATGGTCTCCGACGAGACATCTACGTGCAATTTTTAGGTGATAATGTGCAGCACACATGTTGGCGCATTCTCATTGACTGACATTTTCGAGCGAATTTAAGGCGCTCGAAAATTTCAAAATTGAGTGTTAGTGCTAGATAAGTGCATATTTTTAACTGACATTCATTTTTATCCTTCTCGACAATGGGAAACGGTTTTGAAGATATTTTGCGTATGCTTTTCTTTAAAACCGAGAAATGAGGTCAAGTTAGAAATTTTGAAAGACGGTCAACCACATCTGCCTCTTCCAAATTTACAATTGTCTCTGAAATGAAGGATTGAACTGATGTATAAAAAAGAACAGTTTTGATTAGTAAAGTAAATTTTTATACAAATTTAATGATTTTTTAATAATGTTTGTCTCATCACAGCACACCCAACTGGCGTAACCGCCGTACATCACTAGAGTATCATAATCGTACTACTAGAGTATCCAATTACTGGAATACTATACAGCAGGATGGCCAGATAGATGGTTATCAAAGTCCTTTTTAGGAGTTCCAGGGTAACGAATGGCAATGCTGTAGCCAATGAAGTTTTAACTGAGACTCGGCTATTGCGTTACCCAGCCATGACTAGAGCTTTTACCTCAATAACACCCCATCCACACAGATTTTCTTCATTCAGATGACGGGATAAAGAGTCAAGGACTCAGTCCATCTCCCAGTTCTTTTAAGAACTTTAAGAACTATACAGCAATTTTCCCAAAGTTTAATCGCGTACCAGAGGTACGCAAAAGGTCTTTAGGGGATACGCGGCACAGTTTTTTTTTGTTTGTTTGTTTTAATAATGTTGCCGTATTTTCACATATAATCTATTTTATAATTAAATTTTTAGTAACTAAAAAATTGAAAGGAATTTTTAATAAAATGTGTCTTGTCATGTATCGATGACCCTCCGTTCGCAGCGTCTGATTGATGGCACGAACACGTTCCAATCGCATAGTTCAAATATTGTTTGCATGAAAAGTTTAAATTCATCTGAACTCTCCGCTGAATTTCGGAATCTTCCGTATCTTAAATTGAAACGGTCCCCAGCGATTGTTTCACTACCCATGTGTGTGCATCTATACGTGTTTAATCGTGTTCATATTTATTGTAATGTATTTAATATTTTTTTAAAATTATGTTTGTAATTATGTCAGGAAAGTGGCGATGATTATGATGACGCTTGTAATTTATTATAATACAACACTGGACTATAGTATCGATAAGTTAGAACTGACATAGTAAACGAAAGGCATGGAGCTCTTCAATTTCATAAAAGCTTTACTAATATACTAAATTTGTTCTCTGCAAAAAATTATCGGTCAGTTGATATTTTCATATAATTCTCAGACGAAGACCATCACTACTGAACTTGCAATTAATATCGTCAAATAGCTTTGGCAACATATTTTCTAATCCATATTTGGACATACGCGGTAAGAACATATTCATTAGATTGTCATTCTTGAAGAAATCTTGCAAAGACAGAAACAATTCAGAAAAAGGATCTATGTTGGTGGAGACAACGAATTAGGCATGCAACTTAACCAATCTTTACAACTCCACAAATAAAAAAACTGAGAAAGGTGACCATAAAATAATATAGGCGATATATAAGCAAAGTTCTTTTTGATGACGAAACTTATACACCAACAGACATTTATCCCTTGTCACAGAACAAAACATTTTAGTTTTGTGAAAACTTTTCGCCCATGCATATATATAAAAAAAAATACAACAAAATAAAATAAATAACTTCCCCACTTCGAAGGTGTTCTGATAGAAAATGAGAAATTTGCATAATTTTCATAACATAAAAAAATAACAACATCTTACTTGGCTCTTATTTATAAAAGTAAATGATTTATGCAAAAAGGTATATTGGTATAAACGCATTTATTGAAACAAATTTTTGAATTTATATAAATAATTAAATGATTTTATTTTACAATTAAATTTGCATATAGTTTCTATAGAAAATATTATTTGTACACCATCTCTGAAAGCCGCTCTCAAAATATTACAGGACTTAACCTTGCAGCAATTTTTTTTGGATTGTTTTTAAGCACACCACTTCATTTTCGTTCACAGTTTGTTCTCTCTCTCTCTCTCTCTCTCTCTCTCATAAGAGATCCATCAGTTCGAAACACCCGTCGCACGCCAGTGAAACCTTAATGGCAAGCACTGATCACAAGGTAACGTACCGAATGCAGGTACGTTACTTTTCTTCTCGGTGGTGCAATCGGCATTTAAAAATTCTCTCATCCAATGCAATTTATTTTTTATACAGAATAATAAATCATACCTAATAAGAGTCTGCGCGGTTAGCCTAGTGGCTTTGCGCTAGGTTTTTCTCCCCAGTTTAGCTGGGCTTTTTCCTCCCGCAAGCAGGCAAACCGGTCCCGTGAACACATGCTTCTACAGACATAGGACACCTCCAGGAATAAGTAGTAACCAACCTATTCCGTAGAATTTCGGTTCCGAATGTCTATACGGTAAAAGTGTAGGTCTATGAGTGAGTGTAAATCAGAACAGGACAGGACCTAATAAGAAATTCCATTCTTACTTTCCTTATCTTATGTAAACGGGAACTTACATAATCAAACATGAAATATATCAAAATGGATTACGTGAAGTTTCTGGTGATTAGTGATTTGTCCGATGGAAATAGGACAAGCATAAATGACGATCCAAGTAGTGGCAAGCTATCGAAAGCAATGGATGACACATCGGTGGTTATTGTGAGAAGCCTACCAGCAGAAGACTGTTGCAAAACAGTCTTCTGTTTAATGATAATTACGGTTTACTGCTAGAAGTTATAGCGACAGACAAAGAATCTTCAGGATTGACTTATTTATTTCGCGCATTCAGCGGTCGTGAGGCCTAGAAGGCAGATACAGTAGTAATATATTGGTACGGCAAAGTACCAATTAAATTATTGCTACTTTGCCGTACCAATCGACTAACGGGCCACAGATCGACTAACTCGATCTCTATTACGAGCAAGCAGTTTTCTTCTCCTGGAAACTCCAGTTTTTTTCGTCCCGTAAACTCAAGAAAATCGACCGTATAACCCACACTATTTTCAGAAAGAAACAACTCAGTGTTAGGATTAAGGACCACGAGATGGCGGCACTTCTCAGCTTACCTCTCTTCACCGGAGGCCATGTTGTTGTTGTTGTTGTTGTCGAGTCCACTGAAGAGCTTCTAGATATGACCGTGGGCCTGTAGAACTGCTTTGGCAAGCTCTTGAACTTTGATGGAGTAGAGCTTTTTTCTGTAGGGTTATTGTCAATTTTCTGTAGAGCAGCGGCAATTGCTGGGCAAGAGTAGATATGGGCATGTGTAGTTCGACCCTTGGATAGTTCTTGCAATGTTTCATAACTTCTAGTACTTGTAGTATAATTAGTAATAGTCTTCGGCCAGCTATCTCTGATTGGTTACTAGTAGAAACTGATCCTGTCCCTCAGTCCCCAAACGTTAGAGCTAAAACGCCCTCGCCTACTTCTTACGGTAATAAAAGGCATTACCTGATTTTGTGCCTAAAACTTGGAAGCAAAAGACTTGACATGTTCGCTGCCGAAGGTCCCATTTTATATGACATGTTTCGTGTAAAGTATCTGAATCCTGTGGAAAGTAGGGTGCAAGTACTTTCTTATTCCCCCGTACAGGTAGATCTGAGTCCTCTTAACTTGAATCTATTGCCTATGTTAAAAGACCACTCCTTAGAAATGCTTCACATCCATTGACGACTTTTCTGCTGAATTGGCCCACGTTTGAAATACGTGGTTCGAAACAATTTGTTTAAAATGTCACAAATATCCAAACATTCATGTGACAAAACCAGGTACGTCAAGAGTTGCGTCAAGCACGCGTTAACTATATAGTCGTATGTGAAGAGAGAGACGAAGGATTGAATTGATGTATAAAAAAAAATAGGTTTTTCTTAATAAAGTAAGTTTTTCATACAAGTTTAATGATTTTTTAATAATGTTTGTCTCACCACAGCACACTCATTGGCGAAACTGCCGTGCACCACTAAAGTATCATAATCGTACCAGTACAGTATCCAATTACTGGATACTCTAGTAGTACTATACAGCAATTTTCCTAAAGCGTAGCCATGTACCAGAGGTATGCAAAATATCTTTAGGAGATAAGCGGCACAGTTTTTTGTTTCTTTTATATTTTTGTCGTCGTATTTTCACATATCGTCTATTTTATAATTAATTTTTCAATAACTAGAAAATTTAATACAAATCGTACTTGGCATGTATTGACGACACGCCGTTAGCAGCGTCTGATTGATGACACGATCACCTTCCAATCGCGTAGTTCAAATATTGTTGGCATTTAAAGTTTAAATTCAAATACTACCGTAGTTCGAATCAGGCAATCGGAACTCGCCACTGAAATTTCGGAATCTTTCGCATCTTAAATTAAAACGGACTAAAGCGATTGTTTCACTACTCGTGTGTGCATCTATACGTGTTTATATGTATTGTAATATATATATATATATATATATATATATATATATATATATATATATATATATATATATATATATATATATATATATATATATATTAAATTATGTTTGTAATTTAATAATGTAGTACTCTTAGAATATCCTGTAACACTCCTTCAGGGTGCATATCAGGGAAATTGATGATTATAATGACGTTTGTAATTTATTATAACACTTGGCTTAGAGTATTGAGGGGTGGGGGGAGACAGGAAGACCATAAATTAATGTAGGCGATATATAAGCAAAGTTCTATTTGATAATAAAAGTTAATACAGTAACGGACATTTACACTTGGCACAGAACAGAGCCTTCACATTCATTAAATAGTTTTATGAAAATATTTCAGGCGCGCATAAAATAAAGATACAAAGTCAAGAGATAATAATTTCCCACTGCAAAAGAAATGAGCATAGAAGTAAACGACAAATTTACATTTCAACTAGAGTTCTTAAAGTTCTTAAAAGAACTGGGCGATGGACTGAGTCCTTGACTCTTTATCCCGTCATCTGAATGAAGAAAATCTGTGTGGATGGAGTGTTATTGAGGTAAAAAGCTCTAGTCATGGCTGGGTAACGGCAATAGCCGAGCCTCAGTTAAAACTTCATTGGCTACAGCATTGCCATTTATTACCCTGGAAGTCCTATCATATTCACATTTCAACTAGAGCTTACTTGGATTTTATTTATAAAAGTAAATGATATATATGAAAAGGTGTATTGAAATAAATATATTTATTAAAATAATTTTTCGAAATACTAAAAAAATGTTAATTATTTTAATTTATAATTAAATTTGCATATAGTTTCTATAGAAAAGGTTATTTATATACTAACTTTGAAAGCTTCTCTCTCAACATTTTTCATCGATTAACCTTGCAGCGATTTTTTTTTTTTTTTAAAGCACACCACTTCATTTTCGTTCACAGATTCATCATTTCGAAACACACGTCGCACGCCAGCGAAACATTAAGCACTGGTCAAAAGGCAACATAACCCAGGCAAACCTTGTTTTCTTCTAAGTTGTGCAATCTGATCCATGCAATTCTTTTTTCAGAATGCTTAACATGAGTATCAAACTTTTACTTTAATAATAAATCATGCCTAATAAGAAATTCCATTCTTATTTTAATCCTTATTTTACGTGAACGGGAACTTACATAATCTGATATGAAATATATCAAAATCTTCACGACTGTGTTACCTGTATATCAAAAAAATTCGACTTCACACAAAGAAGTTGTTTTTTGTATAACATAATGGACAGCACACCCTTTTAGAACATGTATAACATTGCAATATGAGAATAACAAACCAACTTGGAAAATAGACAAAGACCCACACCTACCTGAAAATTACCGTCCCAATCAGCCTGCTATCCAATTTAGGGAAAATAGCTGAGAAAATCATCCTCATCAAACTCCAAGATCATGTAAACCAACTAAATATCATTCCAGAACAATTTGGCTTCCGTCAAAATCACAACACCATCCATCAAATCCCTAGACTGGTAGAATATATCACTACAGCATTTAATTGGAATCAACGCACTGGAGCTGTCCTCCTAGACATCTCAAAGCCCTTCGATAAGACCTGGCACCAAAGCCTCCTCTACAAACTTATCATCGCTAATCTTCCACTAAACATAATACACCTGATCAAATCATATCTCTCCAACAGGCGGATGCAAGTCAAAATCAATGAAACAGTCTGAACCCAACAGAAAATTCTCGCTGGAGTTCCTCAAGGATCACTGCTAGCCCCGATCCTGTTCAACATCTATATGGCAGACATCCCCCAAAATCCTCTTACATCCACCATTGCCCTTTATGCAGATGACACGGCTATTCTAGCCAGATCTCGCCAACTACATCTCGTTACCAAAAAACTACAAGACACCATCCTGAATCTAGAAAAATGGTTTACTGACTGGCGACTACAATTAAACCCCCAGCACAACGATACTCTTCACAAGAAGACGAGCATCCCCCAAAGGAGACATCACCCTGTTCAACTCTAAAATTCCCTGGAAAACTGAAGCAAAATACCCCGGAATACTTCTCGATAAGCGATTATCCTTCAACAGCCACATCAAGAGCACATGCACCAAAGCTTCAAAAGTCATCGCCCAGCTATATCCCTTGATCAACAGACACAGCAAACTAAGCTCAAGAAATAAAATACTACTGTACAAGACAGTGATCCGTCCCACAGTCATATATGCCTCCCCGGCCTGGAGCCATACCTGCAAGACAAACATCCTCAAGCTACAAAGACTACAGAACAAATGCCTGTGAATGATTCTGGACGCCCCGTGGTTCATCAGAAACGCCCAGATCCACCGGGACATAAATATCCCCTACATCTCTCCATTACTACTCTCCCTAGCAGAGAAATTCTTTATGAAGACATCTACGCATCCAAACCAACTAATACAGCAAGCCGGAAAATATAACGGTAATGAGCACTGGAAACACAAAAGACCGAAAGCCATCCTAACACTCAACGACGAATAACCACTTCTGCCCACTCATTGAGAGTTAAAATAGCTCACAAATCTCTCCCATCACTGCTCCCGAAACAGACAACAGGGAATACGAAAAGCGTCAAGCTTCACCCTCTGCGCCATATATGTCCTGCGTCCTACTTGGAAAATAGAAATAGAAAATGTGAGTATCAATCGACCGTGAGATGCGGTGATTAATACCCTTGGAGGAAAATGGATGGCAATGCTGTACCAATGAAGTTTAACTGAGGTTCGGTTGTTGCTGTTTTCCCCTTGGGCGCTGAGATTCGAGAGTTTTTGAGTTCGTTTTCTTAAGGTTTTTGCCTTAAGGGAGCAATTTGAGTCTCCGGGGTAGGTGTGTTCTCCGGCATGGCCCGCTGAGGGGCTTTGTCGGTGAATGATTTTCTTCGGAATTTGAGCGGTTCTGCTCGGTGGTGGGGGAGCCCGTCACTGAGTGGAACCAACGCTGAGATATGGACGGTCTTTCGCCCACTATGGAGTGGCCTAGAGCTCGTCCGATTTTTTGAGATTTCACCTTTACTTAAACAGTCGGTGATTGATTCATTCAATCCAATACCCTTGGAGGGTAATGGATGGCAATGCTGTATCCAATGAAGTTCTAACTGAGGCTCGGCTATTGCTGTAACCCTCTTGCTATGATCAGAGCTTTAATAGCTCAATAACACCTTATCCCTACACTGTTCTCTACAGATAACTGGGAAATGAAAAGCATTCTTGCTTTGCCCCTTTAAGGCAGTCCCTATAAGGACTTAGAAAATGTGAATTGAATCGACTGTGAGATGCGGTGATTAATACCCTTGGAGGAAAATGGATGGCAATGCTGTAGCCAATGAAGTTCTAACTGAGGCTCGGCTGTTGCTGTTACTTCCTGGGACGCAGAGATTTGAGAGTTTGAGTTCGTTCTCTTAAGGTTTTTGCCTTAAGGGAGCAATTTGAGTCTCCGTGGAAAGTGTTTTCCGGCACGCCCCTGTGAGGGACTTTGTTGGTGAATGCTTTTCTTCGGAATATGAGCGGTTCTGTTCGGTGGTGGGGGAGCCCGTCATTGAGTGGAACCAACGCTGAGATGGACCGTCTTTTGGCCACTATGGAGTGGTCTAGGGATCGTCTCCGAATTTTTAGAGCTGCCTTTACTTAAACATCGGTAATGGATGGCAATGCTGTAGCCAATGAAGTTCTAACTGATGCTTGGCTACTGCTGTTACCGTCTTGCCATGATCAGAGCCTTAATAGCTCAATAACACCTTATCCCTATACTGTCCTCTATAGATAACGGGGAAGATGAAAAGCATTCTTGTTTCGCCCCTTTATGCCAGTCCTTATAGGGACTTAGAAAATGTGATTTTTATCAGAGTGGGAGATTGGATTGATTTTTGATTGCAGAGTGAGTGATTATTATGTTTTCTTCAGGATTATCAGAGTTATTGGTACTATAAATTAGTGATTGATTGAAGATGAAAAGACTCATATGATTAGTGGAGCACAAGTTTGATTTTGATGCAATTTACTTGCTATTGCTTCGCGTATTTAGCCAACGCTTGGTATTGCTGGCAGTCCTTTGCGGCTGCGGGATTTTCTACAAAATTTCTACCGGTCTAGAAACTCCCACAGGTTTCTAGACCTGTGGGAGTTTCTACTAGCGCTCACACGCAATTAAATCGATATGAGCGTGCCTGACCTAGACGTCGTCACTGATTTGCTAGATAAAGAGCCGGCTCTTATACTCATTAATAAACTCCAAAAGAAGTTCAAGCTGAAATGGCCTACTGGCATGATAGACCCCGACATCATTATCGAGTCACTCGACAAAGGGCTAGCACTCACGTTTGTTAAAAAAAACTTCTCAAAAATTTTGAACGAGACTGGCCCGACTACTTAAACTTATATTTTTCACCGAGGTCGATGATGAGGAAAATGAAGACTCTCCTCAAATGGAGGAAAAACTCAATCTAGTTGTCTCTGCCTCTAATCCTTCGGATCAAGGAGAGATCCACGCTCGTAAGAAGCGAAAAACTCTCGCTGCTGAGCCAACAAATGATGTTGGTATGGACGAGGATGTTCCCATTTCAGATGCCTCTGCCCCCCAATGAAAAGGTGCCACCGATTATCCTAAGGGAAAAGCAGAGATGGACAACACTAAGAACCACAATGGCTAACTTACAAATAAGTTATAGATGGGCTAAAATTGTAGGTGAGGGCATACAAATTCAGCCCGCCATGGTGGCTGATTATAGAAATCTTACAAAGGAGCTGGACGCAACAGGAACACAATATCACACATTTTCACTTGCCTCCGAAAAAAATCTGAAAGTGGTCCTACGAGGAGTCTCCGAGGATATTGACACGGATGAAATAGTTACTGACCTCAACTTACAGGATCTACCTTCCATAAAGGTCACTAGAATGTTCAAATCAAATAAGACACCTATGCCTCTAGTCTTAGTAGAGATTCATAATATTTACAAAGACACATACAATCTAACATCAATCTGTGGACTTAAAATTACCCTAGAACCATTGAGAAAGAGAGCATTCTCTGGGCAGTGCCACAAATGCCAAAAATTTGCCTATGCAAAGCCCAGTACAGATGCCTAAAATGTGGCGAGAATCACCCCACAAACACCACAAACAAAATCCTTATGTGCAAAGGCATCAAAAGTTTTCACTCAACTCTATCCTCTTATCAATAGGAACAGCAAACTAAATATTAAAATCAAATTGCTCCTCTACCAGTTGATGATTCGTCCCATTATCACTTATGCGTCCCCCCCCGCCTGGAGCCATACTTCAAGCTTAAATATCCTTAAACTGCAAAAACTGCAAAACAAATGCTTACGCATGATCTTAATTGCAGCATGGTACATTAGAAATGTTCAACTTCATCGAGACGCAAATATCCCGTATATCTACTCTTTCCTGCAATCTCTCGCAGTAAAGTACTTCTCAAAATCGTC
Source organism: Typopeltis vanoorti (assembly GCF_054136105.1). Taxonomy (NCBI): domain Eukaryota; kingdom Metazoa; phylum Arthropoda; class Arachnida; order Uropygi; family Thelyphonidae; genus Typopeltis; species Typopeltis vanoorti. The sequence continues at coordinate 132,547,534 of NC_143552.1, forward strand.
TTCACATCCAAATGAATTAGTCCAACAAGCAGCATATTATGATGAATCGGAATTAAATAAATATAGACGACCTAAGACCATCCTAGATCCCTTTTCAAGATCTATAACTTTCCCAACTCGGGCTAAGCACGTAGCTCAAATTTTTCCCTACACAGTAACCTATCAGATAGCAGGGATTAAAAGCATTATGCTTCACCCTTATAGACAGCAGCGTTCTGGGTTCTGCTTAGAAAATGTAAAAATGAGAGAGAGAGAGAGAGAGAGAGAGATGAGATATTCTTAAAAAATGTTTGGAATATTAAAAAAAAAAGGAAAAAAAAAAGTCACACTTAGCTTTGTAGGACTAGTGGTTAGCGTATATCTCTTCACCAAAGAAGATGTGGTGGGTTCGAATTCTACAGTAGTCGCTAATATTTGTGATTATTTCGTGGCCCTATTTCCTTAAAATGAGACCTTCAGAAAATAAAAATGTGAAAACCACATCCTAAAATGAAAGAAGAATCTAATTTGGGTCTGATATCACTCAATGATTCATACATTAAAATTGAAACTTTATGTGTGAAAAACTTCAAAGTGCATTACGTGAAGTTTCTGGAGATTAGTGATTTGTCCGATTTCCATGTCTCCCCTCTATAGAAAGAGGACCAGCATAAATGACGATCCAAGTAGTGGCAAGCCATCGAAAGCAATGTGTGACACATTGGTGGTTATTGTCAAAAGCCTACTAGAGACGTCTTGTGCAAAACATGGAATGAAATTGTAAAAGTTGCAGATACACAAATCAACTGTATCTCTTTTCCCTTAGTGAGATTTTGAAAAATTGCTGCCAGTTGGCTTCCACAAGAACTGAGTTGGCAATAGGGTTGCAGAAGAACTACTTAATCGATGTGAAACTGAAGGGATACAGTTTTTATAACAAATGGTTGTAATAGAAAACATACAGATGAAAGATTTCGAAGTAGAACTGCGTTAATGATAATTACAGTTTATCACTTCTAGCAGATCCATGCAATTGTTTGCATGGATCTGCTAGAAGTGATAGCGACAGACAAATTATCTTCAGGATTGACTCTTATTTAGCTAGAGTATACAGCGGTCATGAGGCCTACACAGGCAGGTACGGGAAAGTACCAATTATATTACTTTACCAGGTACGGTAAGGTAATATATCGGTTGTAATGTATTTCGTCATCATCATCATCATCATCAAATTCCTACCATGTGCCTTCAAGGGGTGTACTGGATATGATAGTACTACATGAAAAGTTACATCATTACTAACTTCCTATCTACAATTTTCCTCCAAATCAGTCTGTTACCTGTCAAGGCTCCAACATTATTAGATTTTATATTTCTGTCTTCTAAGGTGCTTTTTACTGTATCTGTTCACCTATATCTTGGTCTTCCTCTGGGCTTTTTCCTGCCAACCTGGCAGAGAACACTTGTTTTGTTTATCTTTCCTCTCTCATTAAGTTTAAGTGACCATACCACCTGAGATTGCTAACACATTCCTGGATGCTGACAATGTCAAGTTCTTTCCTAATATCCTCATTTTTTTTTATATTGGTATTACCACTAATGCCATTTGTTCATGCCTCTAATCTTTCTCAGGACTCTCATATCTGCGGTCACTAGTCTTCGGTCAAGTGTTTTACTTCTGATCCATCTCTCAGAATACCAGTTTTGTTAATTTTGTTGTCTATTTCCATATTTAATTTACCATCTTCACTAAAAATCGTGCCTATGCAGCTGAAATGTTTTACTTGTTCTATAAGTTCTCCATTCACAATGCAGTTGATATTTTCAATGTTTCTGTCTATTTTCATTGTCTTTGTCTTGTTATTGCTGACCTTCATACCATATCTATTACAATAATTCAATTTAGTCAGGGAATCTTGCAGACTTTTAGCGAATTTTTTAGAAGTATAACATCATCAGCATAAAGCAAAGAGCTGAGATTAACACCTCCAATTTTGATATTAGGTTTAATATCACTTTCCTTCAGAATGTGATTCATATAGATAATGAATAATAGAGGGGATAATGTACATCCTTGTCTGACACCAGATTTAACATTAAACCATCTTTTCTGTGCTGCCTTCAATTCTAACTGCTGACTTACAACTCAAATAAAGACTAAGTATTGCTTGGTATACCCCATTGACACCATATAACTGTAGTGTATTGAATAGCTTCTCTCTTGGCACCTTGTCATATGCCTTTTCCAGATCTACAAAACTTAAATACAGATCTTTGTTATATTTCCATGCATTCTCGACTATTTGTCGTAAAGTGAAGATCTGATCCTGACAGACTCTATTTGGCCTGAATCCAGCTTGTTCTTCACCAAGCTTTTCTTCCATAATCCTTCTCAACTGTTTCTCAAGTATACTTGCATAGATCTTGCCAGGAACACTCAGTAGGGAAATACCTCTGTAATGCTCACATTCAGTTTTATTTCTTTTTT